>NC_141071.1:29830130-30430130 GCF_041138505.1 Cibotium barometz
AATATAGGGTAGTTATTACATTTCTTAGCCTTGTCTCTCTATCTTCCACCTCTCTCTAAAGTTCACACCAAAGTTCAAGGCAAGGGTCAAATCTCCTTTTTGAAATGACATGGGCCAAAATTTTTAAATAAAAAAGTGCAGCACAGCAAAAAAACCTAAAAAAGTATAATTTTGGTTTTCCCTCTTCGAAAAAGTATTTTTACCTCAAAAAAGGCTACCTAATCATATTCTATGGTGGGAAACCCATTTTTCAAGCTCATTTTAGTTCTCTAAGCTCTTAATCTCTCTAATCCTCTTCCACAAGCTTCTTTAATCTTCTATTATTGCATAATCATCTCTAAAGCTACTGTACCCTCCCTAATCTCATCTTGCTCTCTCTTGCTCGCCCATACCAAACTTTAATCTTCTATTTCTTCATAATCTTCTATTTCTTTAATCATTTCTTAAGCTGTTGTGCCCTCTCCTTTCCTCACTCTTCTTCACCCATACATCTCAGTATGCCTACCTCTAGTAAGAGACCAAGTGATTCCATCTTTGAATACGTTCTCTACAACACTATAGATGATGAAGGTGAGTGGATTGGGCATCCATTTAGGGTGAAAGATTGGGTTTATATGCAACCAAGTGCCAAAGGTCCACATCGAGTTCTTAACCGTGGTGTTTTGGAACACCATTGGAAGGGAAGGATTCTTCATTTCCAGAAGGATAAGAATGGAGAAATCAAGGTAATAATACAACATGTCTACATGTCTATAGAGAGGAATAGGATCCCTTGCAACTGTAAGTATGTGGTTGTAATTTTATTTGGAAATGGCTTGTTTTGTTTTGCTAATTATGGTATGTGGGTTGTAGACATTTTTCCATCAAGCTATATTGAAGGACAACCTTTGAGAAGCCTCACTAGTGTGTTTAGTGCTTTTCATAGTACAATAGGTGAGCTTATGTTTCTAGGTGAGAATCATAGAGCCCTCTTCAACAAAAATATATTCTTTTAGACACACTCTTATGAAGTCCCTTCTCGGCCTACTAAATATGGTAGCCTTGAGGAGATCCCTGTGGACTCTTTACATAGTGTAGAGTGGCGAGTTCTGGATAGGTGGAGTGTTAATGCTTTCAAAAACAAGATGTATTCTAACATACACTCCTCCTTAAAATTCTCTAAGGCCTCTAAGTCTGTGGGGCTTAGATGGTTTTCCCGATCCATCTATTTGTATTTATGTTCTCTAAGCTTTCTCCACAACCCACCCCAACAATGTTAATTTGCAAGAAATTACAAATTGAACAAATTGACAATGTCTTGGGTATTGGATGGAATATTGTGGAGGGGTTTCACAAAGGTGACATCTACTCGTGTAAAGTGGTGCCTTCAAGTGTGACCTTTCGATACTTGAAGACTCGTCAGAGCTTATCCATTTGATTCTTCTATGAACGATCGTGGATGAAGAAGAATGGGGAGTGGGTTCTCTTACAATCAAGTGAGGGTGTGGATACACCCATAGATTATCTATGACTCTTCCTGATGGTTCAATTGAGGTGGTGAATGCAAGTAATGAATAGAGATTAGGAGATGTTCGGGAGCATTTTCTCATTCTAGGATTTCAAGATGTCCAAGAAACAAGCATCAAGATTGACCAACGAAAGGTGAGCTTTGATATTTGTAAATTTGCATTGCTTTGTGTTTTTTGAATATGTTGTTTTATTTATCACACTTGAACTTCCTTGTTTAGATTGGAATTATAAATGACTTTAAATAAAGGCATAATAGTCTCATTTATTCTCATTTCTATATTTTGACTTCACTTTTTTCCATGGCTCGCATGAAAAACATTGCACGTAAGCATCCACCATCATCTCATCGTCCTCCACCTCCATCTCCCCCGCATCTGGACACCACTCACCCCCGCATCGAGAGATAGGGAGTGATGTTGACCCTGATGGAGTATCATGGAGTGATATTCCTATCCCCCCAATACATTCCACAACTGTGGGGGGAAGAGCTCGCATTGAAGCATGGGTCCATTGCCAACACGAGAAGAGGTGGCAGCAGTAGCAGCAATGGAAGCAGCAGCAACAAAAGCAGTAGCACAGCTAAAGGAGCTCCATCATCCTCTTGGTGTAAACATGCATGAGATTGGAGTGCTCATGCATGTCTTCCTTGACCACCCACAAAAAACCCTCCTCCTTGTGCCCCTAGGAGGAAACAATGCAATGGCATGGCAGCTCTAAAGGAGATTCGAAGGTTCCAGAAGAGTGTCGACCTCCTCATCCTGAGAGCTCCTTTTGCACGTCTTGTCAAAGATATACTATACGATTTTGGGGGCCGATACAAGAGGATGCAAAGCCTTGCCTTGGCTGCAATCCAAGAAGCAGCAGAGGTATGTTTGGTCACCATGTTTAAAGATTCTAACCTGTGTGCAATCCATGGAAAGCGGGTCACAATCATGTGTAAGGACATGAAGCTGGCATGCACCATTCGATGTGATAATGTGTGAATATTTTTCCTTATGATGTACATGATTGGACAATGTAAAACTTCACTTAATATATTCTTTTTTTGGTGCTTCTCAAGTTGTCCATCAAGGCCTTGATTGCATGTGTATCTGTATCAAAATTGTATCAAAAAAATTTAAATGTATTTGATTTGTATATTTCATTTGCAAGGGTGATTTGTATATTTCACTTGTTAGTATGTATAGTTTGAAGGCTTAAAAAAGTTAAAAAAAACCCCAACCTGAATAGGGCCACTTTTGCCCAGACACGAAGCCTATTTGGGCAAAAGTCGCCCTATTCAGGTTGGGGATCTTTTTGCCTTTGTAAACCTTCCTTTCAACCATATGTATCAATATTGTTTTATTTTAATATTATTTAGTTGTAAATTGCTTGGTGATAGCAAAGCTTGCAATGTATGATATAGATAGTTTTCAAAATATGCTCCAATGTCAGCATCAGGGACACTGCAACATTTTACCATTTTACTTTGAACTCTAAATAACTAGGTGATATTAGGGCCAGTGTGAAGGCACCACATTTTCCATTTTATCAGCAGCTCATAATGGGAAAAATGTATTTATCTATGGTTCACATTAATCAAACTCTCTCCTTCCATGTGTAAGAACTCTCTCATCATGTAAAAGGGTATCTTTTATGATCTTAATACTACTTTGTAGTAGGTTTGTAGTAGGGCACTATATATCTTTAATTTTAAGCACCTAATTTATAGCAAGGCCTATATGAATGCTTATACATGACAATTGAAGGCTAGAAAATGAAAAAGGATCCCCAAATTGAACAGGGCGACTTTTGCCCAGACAGCAAGCATGTCTGGGCAATTAGGTTGGGGCTATTTTTGTATTTGGTGGCCTCCAATTTTCATGTACAAGCATTTACAAGCATGCATATTTTCATGTATAAGCATTTACAATCATGCATATTCACATACACATAGGACTTACTATCAATTAAAGATGGGTGTTGGCTAAATTAGATAGAACTACACTCATGTAAGAACTACACACTCATGTAAGAACTCTCTCCTTCCATATGTGTAAGAACTATCTCATCATGTAAAAGGGTATCTTTTATGATCTTAATACTACTTTGTAAGGCACTATATATCTTTAATTTTAAGCACCTAGTTTATAGCAAGGACTATATGAATGCTTATAAATGACAATTGAAGGCTAAAAAATGCAAAAGGAGCCCCAACCTGAATAGGGTGACTTTTGCCCAGATAGCAAGCTTGTCTGGGCAAAAGTCGCCCTATTCAGGTTAGGGCTATTTTTGTATCTGGTGGCCTCCAATTGTCATGTACAAGCATTTTCAAGAATTCACATTCACATACACATAGGCCTTGCTATCCATTAGAGCTGGGTGTTGGCTAAATCAGACAGAACTACACACTCATTGTGGTTAGAGAGGACAGGGAGGGACATCATGGGAAGTTGGCCCAAATTAATCACTACTAATACCACATAATAAACATGCATGCAATCCAGTGTTATCCACAATGTCTCTCTCTCTCTCTCTCTCTCTCTCTCTCTCATATCATGGCTGGATAGGACAGAACTACACACCCATTCTAGTTAGAGAGGACAAGGGACATCATGGGAAGTTGGCCCAAATTAATCATTACTGATACCACAAACTAAACATGCATGCAATCTAGTGTTACCCACAATGGCTCTCTCTCTCTCTCTCTCTCTCTCTCTCTCTCTCATATCATGAAAACTTAAATTATACAAACTTTATGTAGACATTATGTATTAAAAAAACCCACTTTTATTAATAAAAAGGAATTACATTGATTGTCTTTAAACAAAGTAGTAGTGTTGAACACAATATCTGTGACAATTTTTCAGGCTAACTCATAATGTTTTTGAGACACCTAGCTACAGTCTTACGCCTCTTCTTGCTAAGTGGAAGGGTCCTCGCCAATATGGCATTGACGAAACAATATGGGTCCTTCTTACCAATACTCTCTGTAAATGCAATGTGTGCGAGCACTTTAGAAGTGTAAACCCCTTGGAAGGCAGCGTACGCTGCAGACTTGTTGATGAGCACTATCTTGTCAACGTTTCTTGGAATTGTTGACAAGTATAGGACCTTGCTAAGTACTTTGAGGGCTAACATGTAGAAGCTTGCCATGGGGGTGAATGCATTATGCACCATAACAAGGTGTTGAGGTGCAAAACGACCCATGTAATGGGCCAACGCAGCATTGCTTCCAAAACCCTCACGTGTGTGCCACCTTTACGTTGAGACCAAGCATCTACAGAGACTATATGTTGCACACAAGAAAGAGGATTAGTGGAATTCTAGTAGTATTATCAATTATATTTATTAGATTCATACATAATTTATCTTGTCGTGTGTTTGAAATCAGAGCTAACCACATCAGGCTTGCAAATGTCAATGGAGGACTTGTGTTCCTCCAGCCACACTAATGTAGCATCCTTAGACTCTGGTTGGTGGCAATTGTTCCTAATCTTTTCTAAACTCCTCAGTCACAAGGCTTTGATCAGCCTCTACAATTGCTGATTTCAGAATCATCACCGACTCATGCACACCACCCTGCACTAGAACAAGCCCTTGTTGCAAAGCCTCCGAGCCCTTGTTGTCGATGGGAAATTCATCATTCACAACTAACAAGGAGAGGCACTTGGCTTGGTTGACCTTTTCTAGGTCATGTAAAAAGAGGAATTCCTCCCCTTCAATCACCACAGAGCTCAGCTTACTAAGCTCAATCTCTGGCATCTCATGTGTAACCTCCTTTCCCTTGCCCACAACATCTGGTACATCTAAGGTACCCTTTATAGGACCCTCTCCCACCTCTTCTCCACCCTCTGTTTGTGGCTGAGGCACTTGTCTCTCTAGAGTATCCCACCAATGCCTTTGACGAGGATGCTTCACCAAATTGAGATGCCTCAATTTGGAGGAGGAGATCTTTGGCCATAACGACCTTAACAATCTGGTTCAGGATCTCCGGTTTAGGATCCTCCTCCTTGCCTTGTACCATGCCTCCAATTGAGACATCCTCCACCTCTACCTCTTCATCAGAGTCTTGCTCACCACAAAGGTATATGAAAGTGGCAACCCAAGAGAGGAAATCAAGGCCAATCTTCCCCCTTTGAAGTGCAAGCATCTCCTCCTTGTTGGTGATCTGCTTTTGCAGTGACCATCAAGGAGCACAATATCTTGAAATTTTTACAACCTCTTGAGGGCATTCGTGTCATTATTGAGGGCATTCGTGTTATTCTTGTTGATATATCATAGGAGATCGCATGGCACCCAATCACCGTCCTCTCATAGTAGCTTGACATTCCAGGGCCTCATGTACTCCTCCATGTAGTCAAGAGTACCTCTGTAGTCCTCTTCTACCAAGAGGATGGTCATTCCAAAGTCAATCTCGTGGGAGAAGACAAAGAAAAGTTTCTCTCTGTCAAGGCACTCGGTCCTCTTTATTAAGAAGTCGAGAAACCTCTCGTATGCCATGTTTGGGTCCATGCTCGAAGGGAGTGACGAATTCTAGAAATGGGGAGATGAATGCTGAAAGAGAGAGGAACTTCAAAACAAAGTGTTAGAAAATGAGAAAGGTCCTATATTTATAAACCTCAAAATCAAACATTGTGCATTTCAAACTATAACATAACTAACCCCAGTAAATAACCTCAAATTTATATAAAGATATTAATTAAATCGATACAAGACATAACACAAGTGGTCATTCACAAGAAACCATCATTTTATAATAGGTTTGATACACAAAACCATCTTAATTACAAAAAAAAAAGACAAATAGCCCCTCGACGGCTTGCGACACTAATTCTGAAGTTGAAATTTGCATCCACCATTACTCAAGTCTTTTTGCAAACCTTTAAGCTCTTCTCCAAACGTCATGATTATGCCTTTATATAAAGTCATTTATAATGTGTTCAGATAGTCTAAAACTGGCCAACAATTATAAAACCACCAAATTAGACACTAACCCAACGTTTGCCATGTCTTGCCATTGTGGCATGCCATGCGACATGGCCTACTCTTGAACTTCCATTCCATTTCTCTATGTTTGCCTCCTTCCTTTTGAGTTGTGCGTCTTTAAAAATTGCTGACATTCGAGTCTTTTCCCTAGTAACATTTCTTGCAAGGTTTTTGCGATAGAACCAATTAAATATGTCCACAAGATAATTGCTACATGTCTTCCCTCCACCATGTCGAGTATTCTTGAAGTACACTTCTTTGGCTGCGTAATGTGATTTTTCCATGCCTTGGGTACTGAACATATCCAAGGACCCGTATTTTTATAGAAAATACGGTCCATATGTATATACAATGTGCTAGGAAAAAATGTCCAAGTAAGAAATTATGAAGACAAATGTTTAATTTATGGAATTTTAGTAAAAGCAGTTGCAAATGAATGGCAATAATTTTAGTAAAAGCAATTGCAATTGAATGGCAATAATTAAGATGAGAATATCTTACCATGTAATATGTAATGGAGGTATCTCCCCAACTCTCACTAACAAGCTTGATGAATTATATCACATCTATTTTAAACACACTTTGTTTTTCTTGAGTTGTTGTGCTTTTTAACATAGTTGTCACAACCTTGTCAAAGTAAGCCCACACCTTCTTTCACTTGTTTCATGGAGTTGGATCCTTGTCGAGATTTGTGGTGCACTTACAAAGATCTTTCCAATGCTCCCATTGCAAGCTCCTCCCTCGATCGTTCATAGGATGCAAGAATCGCCTTGCCTTTGCACCGCTCATTGACACTTGTTGAGCAACAATATGATGTGCCTCAGACTTTTTATGATCTTTCACAATCTTTACATTCCTACCATGCACTCTCAGAGAGTTGAGGAGTTCCTCCACTTGCTTTATTGCTTGGGCTAAGCATGAGACTGGCTACATAGTGAAAACATAGTCAATGTGAAGCTTAAGCAACCTATCGAAAATCCTTATCATGGCATCCATGCAATGTGCAAAAGTGTTTACTTTCCATTGGGAAAGAAATAATTAGTGCCCAATTTCGATCCTTTGTGTCCCTATTGGGTGTTACATCTAAATTGGAAGGCAAGATCCCCTCCACCCCCATTAGAGCTCATCCTCACACTTTGGCTTGAGAATTGACCGCTTCATGCACAATGGACATGGATGGAGGCATTATGCACTATTGTCACAATTACACATCCATTTTATGGTCTTCAAATCACTACCTAGATGCACATGAAAGGAGCCCACACTATCCACTTCAAGATCCTCCCCATTCATATGTTGTTGGATGACTTCTAGAATTTGAGGGCATCGTTGAAGCATCCAATTCAACACCTCAGTGTTTTCCTTTGGAACCTTAAAGGCTCCAAGCCACCAATTATCCTTCTCAGATTAAACACTGAAAGAAGGGATTTTATCCTTGTCCTTTGCATATGCCATTGCTTCATTCATATATGTGACTCCCATTCGCTCCAATATTTTCCCTTTTACTAGTGAAACCTCATCCAACTTTAGTATAAGTGATAGGACTCCCTCCGATTCTTCATATCACATAAACCAAGCCAAACAACACAAGTAATTCATGTCATTGATAAGGGAAATTTGCAAGTTAAATGATAAATGCTCAAATCCAACCTTGATGGGAAACCTTATAGAATCGGATCATATGTCATTGAAGGTTCTTTAGGTCCACTAAGAGGTTGTTGTATGTGTTGTACCTGTACTTCAAGCCTATCCTTGGACTTAGGATCTAAAACCATTATTCCTTTTACATGAATATACTCACCAAGGATTGATTTAACATCTGTATTGCTTGCCTTCTTTTCTAATGATACTTTATAGGAAGGAGGAAGAAAGTGCTCTCAAATCCCTCGGGCATGAAGAAAAGCTCCTTTGATGACTCCATAAATTCCCTCATAACCCTTGCGGACTGATGCTGGCTTCATCACATGCATCTTGTACTACAGGACCTTGCACTAATAAGCCCCTTGATGTCTTGCACAATGTCCTTTGTAACCACCTCAAGGATCCTCTTGTAATTTGGATCACGGATGATTGATGTTATCTCTTTGTTCTTCATGCAGGCTTTGAAAACATGCATAGTATCTCCCACACCAGATGCATCAGCTAAGAAATTTTTGAGACATAATGAAACCACCATTAGATCTATTAGGAAAAACATTTAAATTAACACATACATAAAAAATACACACAAAAAATTCCATGGAAACATACCTTGTTTCCATGACCATCCGTTTCCTTACGCCGCCTTGCACCGAAAGATTTTCACTATTAGAAAGCTTTCGTTTACGCTCACATGCACCAATTGGTGTGTGCTTCAACCTTCTTATTTTTCTTTGTAACCTAGATAATTTATCTTTTTGATTATTTATGAGTGTTTCTTGTTCCTTTTTTTTCATGTCTAGGTCATGTGAATGTTTTTTCAAATCTTCAATACTTGATTGAAGACTTGAATTAATTGAGTGTAAGTACTGGTTATGAAGACCACAACTAATAGAAATTCTTTTACAATAACATAAGAGCCCATTTTTCCCATCACCTACATATCGAACAAAACTAGTCAAGTCACAAAATGGTGGACTGTATAAGGTCAAAGGATCATAGAGGAAGAGATTCCCATCCACCAAAAGACCAACATTCTTCTTCACCTCATTTCTTAGTGTGGACATGGTTGAATTAGGTAATGGTTGTCTAACATATGGACGTTTTGCTAGTGCATAATCTTCATCTATACGAATGTGAATGTCTACTTTACACTTTCTACCATTCGTAATATCATCTAAAGGCATGCCTAATTCAAGATGACAGAAAAATAACATTAATAGAGGATTAAAAAAGAGATTTAAATTAGATAATAATATTCTAATATTTGGAATGATCCTAGAGAAATATATATTAAGAATATATCTCTCTAAAAAAACCATTTTGACATTCCAAAAATAAAGATTCTTCTAGTCATGATAAGGAGATATGATAAGAATGAAAGGAGTGTGGTGGTGTGACACAAAGTTGGGGTTTTGACTTCGGTCACTTCTTAGAATCAAAACACACTTGTATGAAACATCACAGCCTCCTCACCTCCCTTTCTCTCCCTAGATTAAGGTAAAGATAAACACATCAAAGGTGAGATCATAATTCATGGAAAGAAAGATGAAAGGCTCAGGAGAAGAAAAAATTTCTGCCAGTCTTGTAGCTCCAAACAAGAGGGCAATTCTTTGTTGGAAGAAAATCTTTCGACTCAGGATTATGTGAACGGAAACATACGGGGAATGTTGGTAAGGTTCATCCGTTCAAATTGAGTGATTTAGACGGAACATCTTAAAGTAAAAGAATATAGCAATCACTTACAAGAGGATAAGATACATGGGATTTGATTTGTGATAAGAGATTAAGAGGAATTAATCATTATTAAGAAGAAATAATGGCCAAAAGTCTATAAAAACAGAGATACACAGAGAACTGCAGTTTTAAATCCATATAGATTGTATAAAAGTGGATTACATAGATACGTAGAGCTTGAAGAGAGATTCGTGCCTATATAAAAACTTTTGAAAACGGCAACCGAGCGAAAAGTTATGAGCATTGTACTACAAGACTATAAAACTGCCAAAATTTGCCTAAAAGTTAGCAACTTGGGAAGAAATTCTGATCATCAATGAAGTAAAGGATTAAGAAATTAGTTACATGAGTGGAAAGAGAATATAAAGAGCTTCCTAGCCATATGATCAATTTTAGAAACCAATACTCGAGTGATGCGGTTGAAACTTGGGTATTAGACCACAAAAACTGCACTTCCCTCTCTTTGCATGAAACCTCACTTTTCACATAGCCTCTTGCCTTTCATCTCCTTCATGATTCAAGCTAGAGGTTAAGGGTTAACATTGGTCAGCGGACAATCGTAAAGATTTACCTATGGTCCCCAAAGTCTTTCCACATTCTCATTACCGCTAAAACCATTGTTGGTACCTCCAAAGGAGGGCAGCAATAAGGCAAGGGCTACCTTGAGAAGTCACAGGCCCACCAAGATAATAACTCCTTACCCCACTGATCATGAATCATCAAAGAGGTCCAAAATTGGGTTAAGCATGAGGAGCTAATGTTAAATGAGACATTCACATGTAAAGAGAGTGTTTGAAGATAAAAGAATGGCAATGGCATAAAATGCTCAATTGAGGAGGCTTCATTCATTGATTTGAAAGGGAGAGGAGGGTTCCTTTTATAGGTGGAGAATCACCCTCTCTTCCATTGTTACAAATTATAACATAAAAATCTTCAACCCTTCAGTGACATACGGGTAGATGTCACCACCATCAATTGTCCTCTTAGGCTAAGTCTTCTTTTGATTATTAAATTGAAGATTTTTTGACTTTGAAAGTGTGATGAGATAATAGCCAAGTCTAAGTGGCATGTAGGTGGAGATCCCACTTACACATGGCGTAATTCTCCTCTTCCATATGTAGGTATTCAAGAAGAATCTTTCCCAATTATGCACCTACACACACTCCTCCACATGCCTTCCACACTCCCCAACTTGTAGCCTTATGGTGAATACTATATTAATAATACAATTAAAATCCATGTGAGCATGAAGGCCCATTTTTATTTTCTACATCACTAGCCTATCTACCATACCAAAGTATTTATCAAGCATTCTTGTGGAATTTACAATGTGTGCACCCTAAATCAAGTAAAACCATTATATTTGAAGATAGAATGCAGTTATCAGGGTAGCCGCCAAGCCACCGCATCACCACACCGTTATTCCATTGTGGGCGCCGCAATCTTCTTGGACAAGCTTCCATCTTATTTACCATTGAGAAACCATCAAAATATGTACACAATTGAAAATGAAAGATATCAATTTTTCATGTCACAGTGGCATTAAATGATATTAAATGAGATAAGGATTTGAAAATGATATTAAAAAATAAACTTTTTAATATATATATATATATATATATATATATATATATATATGGGAGGAAAGTTTTACATGAAAATACACTAAAATGTGAAAAGTATCAAAAAATCATTATTTTAGTGGCCTCAAAAAATGCCCTTCTATTTTTGGGATATAAAATATTAGAACGCATCTTGTAATCATTAGATAACATAGAAGTCAGGAAGATATGACAAGAGTGAAGATTCTGAGGAAGTTATGAAGATATGACAAGATTATTATGAGATAGTTATGACTAAGAAATGATATAAAAAATTTACTTTTTGGGTTTATATATGTATAAGGAAAGTTTTTTTTATGGAAAAACTTTAAAAAAATAAAAATTTCAAAAAAGTCATTTTTTTGGCCCCCCTTATGGGTGAAAAGTGAAACCTTGGAAATGGTGATGCAACTTGCATCTAAAGTAGTGCAACTTGCATTTTATTTTTGGTGTAAAATATTAGAATGCACCTTGCAATCATTAGATATCATAGAAGTTAGAAAGATTTGACAAGATTGTTATGAGGTAGTTATGACTAAGAAATGATATAAAATATTCACTTTTTGGGTTTATATATGTATAAGGAAAGTTTTTTTGATGGAAAAACTCAAAAAAAGTAAAATTTTGAAAAAGTAAATTTTGGGCCCCCCTTATTGCCGAAAAGTGAAACCTTGGGAATGGTGATGTGACTTGCATCTAAAAGTAGTGGTGGGTTAAAATATTCCAAAACTATAGACTATAAAAGTACTAAAAGCTAGTGAGAGAGTGGATAAAATGTAGATGGTAGGACCTAAAAAGTCTATAAAAAATAGGGGAATCATTTGCTTTGTCTCCCACCAAAATTAGCATTTTTAATCAAAAGATTACTAAAAATTAAGATTTCTTACAGGGCCAATTTCATAGTCTGAATTTCCCCTAATGAAATGCCTTTGGGGATCCTCCAATAGGCTAGCATGAAATTCAAGAAAAGGTAGAATTGGATTTTCTAGATGAGCCATGTTTGCAGGTATTACAATTGCTTGGGATGCTAGGGCTGGCATGGCCATGATGAGACAACTTGGGGTAATGGTGGTTATGTAGGAATGTGAGTTACTTGAAGAGTTTTGGGAGGTGAAATGGGAGGTGTTTTAATGATAGATATACTAACACTGGATTATGTAGAAGGGGGTGAACTAACACTGGTGATGGGTGGACTCAAAGATTGTGCTTTCTTTTGAAGTTTTTCCTGACACTTATATCACTCAGTCCTCTCAGAGTATCTCAATTTCTTTTCCCAACTACTAGTGCTCATGTAAGGCAAGGCTCCATTACCTAAGATTGTGAGCCTAATCAAATGGAGCTAAAACCAAGCCCAAGAACACCTAGCAAACAAAGCTTCTCAAAACTATTAGACATTGTGGACATACTAGAGGTAAAGCCATTTGGACTAGTTTCCATCCTATTAATGGATCACCCAGAGTTACTTTGTCTCCCTCCACCCCCAACAAAGATGGTGTCGAGACCTCTAGAGGATGATAGAAGAGCAATTGTGTTGGATTTGAATGGACTCTTGGTGAAGCCTGTTGTTGAGTACACTCATGAACAAGAACCCCCACCGTATGCACCACAAATGGATAGAGTTCAGGAGAGCATGATATGCACTGTGTTTGTACGAAGAGATGCTAATTCTTTCTTAGATTTTTTTCTTCAATTGATTGAAGTATTCATTTGAAGCACTTCTCGACTAAAGAAATTCGAAAGAATTGTAAATTCATGTTTTCCATGCCAGAAGAGAGGAAGCTTACAGGAGGTCTGGCACAAGGTGAGTGTGATGAGGCATGCTTTCTTGTGCATAAAAAACCTATCTTTTTTAAGAATTTACAGTGCATTTGGAACTAGTTCAGTGCATTTGGAACCAGTTCAGCTGGCTATCTGAAGAAAACACTATCATTTTGGATGACTCATTATACAAGATGTGCCAAAACCCATCTGGGACTTGGTTAGTGCTTCCAAAGTTTGAGCTACAAAGATGATGAAGAAGTCTAGTCGTTTTCTTGATTGAGCGTGTAGCCCTGGTTGTTTCTATGGCTTCAATTGGAGGACCATCTCAAGAAGAGTACACAGCATGCAGGGAGCATGCACTATACTATAACAAAGAGTCGATAGCGATCATGGAGAAGATTATTGGATACAATGAGATGGGAAACCAAAGAAAAAGGGAAAGGAATGCATGATTATGAACATGGATTTTTTTCAGATGCTTGTAGCATGAGCATGAGCTTGGCCACCTCTTGTCTTAGTTGTATGGCTAGTTGGAAATATGTACAATCGACTTGTATTAGACCACTACTCAGCTTATACACTTGGTTTGCTTTGGTGAATGATAACATATGCTTTGGAATTATATTATTGGTTAAGTTATAAATTGGATTTCTTTTGGTCAGCTTGTGAACTAGAAAGTGTACTAGTAATAGGGTACTAACAGGCTAGTACAAGTGTTTCACACATAGGATACTAATAGACTACTAATTTGACTACTCATAGGGTACTAGTAGACTAATATGCTATCACTAGTGTGCTTCACTCATTGGGTACTAACAGAGTACTAACATAGCAGACTAATATGCTATCACTAGTGTGCTTCACTCATTGGGTACTAACAGAGTACTAACAAAGTACTAATAGGGTAATAATAGGCTAGTACTCATTGGGTACTAATGGAGTACTAATAGATAAAACCTAGTAAAAAATAGGCAGTTTACTATTAGACTACTAATAGTCTATTCTTAGGGTAATAATAGGTTAGTATTAGGGTAATACAGTTGCTAGACTATTGATAGGGTACTAACAGATTACTATTAAGAGAGACCTACTACTAATATGGTACTAGTAGGATACTAGAAATTTTTTACATAAGGTTAGTATTAGGGTAGAATAGACATATACTACTAATAGACTGCTATAAGGGTCTAATAGAATACTATAAGTAAAAAAATTAGACAATTAGACTAGTAAAGTGATTTTTATTCGAAGACATAATATACGTAATGCACCACAGTAATAGTCGAGTACACTCACTATTCATTACTATACGTGTGTGTGGTGGAGAGACCCGAAGTTGCATATGAGACAGTAGAGAAGAGAAGACAAATAGGAAGAGAGCTAATAATCATAATTGGAATATTTAATGTTTCTTAAACTCAATAAAAATGTAGGTTTGTCACATGCCAAGTGGCATGTTATTGTATATTGATTCGTACACTACATCTGAAATTGAAAAAATCTTCCTTTCATCGTTGATTGATTCCATCTGAACCATTGGAGACTTGATGGCCTTGATAAGGTGCGAGTAAGTAAAAACCTCTATCAACCTCTGTAGCCTTCACCTCCCTAAACAATCTAGCCACATATATTTCCTTTGATGGATAGGAAGCTTGAGATACATTTGATAAATTCTAACAAAGAAAGTTAACCATGTTAGCAGCACACTCTAGTTGCACAACATCCACTTTAAATTGTTCATGTGTGAGGTCTCTCTTCACAACAGCCCTTGCTCCATCATGCTCACCCTTTTACGATGTCCCAAGCTAAAAAACTTCCACGTGATCTTCAATAGCAAGTCGAACCAGGATATCTGCCAACAAAATAAAATGGTCTTTTTGCCTTGAATTGGGATGTTGCATCGTTTGACCAAACATAGTGCTCTTGTAAAAGTATCGCGTGTTTCTCCAGCCATGTATAATGAAGCATAAAACAATGTTGCACAAAGAGAGTATCATGCTTCATATCATCAGAGATTAAGAAATGGATAATTTTTTGAATCTCACCTTCAATTCGAATGTACGTTATGTGCATAAGAATAGTTACCTACTTTGAATACCAGTGCATAGATTAAATCTCATTTTTCTCTTAAAATGATTAGTTCTTAGAAAAGTCAACAACACATGCAACAAGGTCTGATGGTGGAAAATACATCACACACTCTTTAAACTGCTTAGCTTGTCACTTGTATATAAAGTTGTGTCGAAAAAACTTTGCAAGGTGAGTTCGAAACAAGTGTATTAATTCTTTGCAGCTCATTTGTTTGATTATCAACTCTTTACTTTTCTTTGTTGTTCTACCCCTACCCTTGAAAGAAACATCCTCAAAAACCTTCACTGGAACAACTATTTTGCTGCTGCTATCAAAAATCTCACGTTGGCAAAAAACCAAAAATTTTGGCCCACACTTTTTACATCGTCCTTTTATTCAGTCCCCAAATAGATGTAACACTTTTGAAGGTGTGATCAATAGATCTGCATGTTGAACTACCACCATTGCTTTGGAATATATTCTAATTGCACATACAACCTGCTCCATGAAATCCATTAATAGGCTATCGCATAAAGTTCATTGAATCTTTGAGGAAGATCATTTGTACATGTTGAACACAGCAACATGTGTATCTATCTTTTAACTTCCTTACAAAATAAGGCTTAAAGTATTCAAATGAGCATTGTCGAATTACAATATATGGGTGCTGCCCTTTGAATTCCAAGAAAAGTTTTACTTGCAGCAATAGAAAAATTTGTGTTTATTACATTGCATAATAATGTTAAAACAGAGGTAATAAGCATAAAATATTACTAAGAATCCAAATAGACATGACTACTAATTAGTAGACTGGACTATTGTTTATAGTAGACTAGACTACTAATTAGTAGATTTAACTATTGTATAGAACACTGAACTACTAATTTATAGCCTTAGACTACTAATTAATGGATTGAACTATTGTTCAGGAGACAACTTCTAATTAGTAGACTGGACTACTAATTAGTAGATTGAACTACTAATTAGTAGATTGAACTACTGTTTGGAGATTGACCTACTTATTAGTATCATGTCTACTATTATCAGTAGTGCAGTCTACTAATTATTAGTGGCCTCCTAAACAGTAGTTCAGACTACTAATTTTAGTAGTCCACTCTACTAACTACTAACTAGTAAGTAGTTTAGTCCACTCTACTAACTACTAACTAGTAAGTAGTTTAATAACTCAAATAGTAGTCCACTCTACTAATTAACTCCTAAACAGTACTCCAGTCTACTAATTAGTAGTCTTCTCTACTACAATCAATAGTCTAGTCTACTAATTAGTAGTCTTGTCTACTATAATGAGTAGTCCAGTCTTCTAAATCATTGTCCAGTCTTTTAATTAGTAGTATAGCCTCCTAAATAATAGTTCATAACATTCTAGTAGTAAGTAGTCCAAGAGCTAGTAGTCCTATCAACAATCAACCCATAACTAGTAGTTGTGTGAACAAGAGGCATACTTGAGGGACTTCAAGTAAATGAATCGAGTGTTGCACAAGAGGCATATTTGAGGGACTTTAAGTAAATGAATCGGGTGTTGCACAAATGACTTCCTCCCTATCCATTTGCAGCACACATCCTTCTTGTTTGGTGACACACATATGTGTGATGACCAAAAGGTGAACACGCCAACTCTTTCACCTCTTGGCTAATCGAATTGCCCCCTTGTCACTTGCATGATGACAGAGGAAGATCTTCATTGTCCATGTCATGCACCCTAGATTTTTCCAAATATAAGCTTATAAGTCAATATTAGATAAAGTGGGAAAAATCCCATTCCCATGAAAAAAGTGGGGGTATGGTAAACTCATCCAAAAGTTTGTCAAAACATATTCATGTGACATATCATTGGAAAGAGCTTGAAAAGTAGAATCTAGATCTACTTTGTCCGACAAATTTAGAGTTTGCATGTTCATGTTATGGCCAAAACAAAATTTTTAAATACATTCCCATTTTGAGGGATTTTTCCCATTTTATCTAATATTGACTTTTATCCTAGACATATTCAAAAAATTTGATGTGGCAGCCAAGTTTGGTTGAGAGGACTCCTTTTCTATATCATTTACTAACATCATTAAACTGGACCATTTGAAAAACAATTGATCTGCAGATTTTGGCCATTTCACCATAGCAAGGTTATTGCATACAACCATAGGGAGAGCTGATTCAACACTTTTCTGTTCATTCCCATATATGCCTCTCAAGGAGGGATGGCCAAGAAATCTCTTGAAAATGTCTCTTTTGATTTCTTCATCCATTCCAAGAGTCTGTCTTTGAAAATATCTAGCCATATTGTGAGAAATCATCTGTCTCTTTTTGTCATCCTGTATGCAGCATTCATATCTTGATATTGCTTTCGCACATTGCTCTCTTTTCCTCTTTGCTTCATACGTCCTTATCAGCCCACGTTGTTCCTTATCAATGCAGCGACGATCTTACATTTGCAAGATTTTTGTTGATGTAATTATGTTGGAATATAGGCAATATTCTCCATTGCGCATCAACCCAAAAAAATAAAACTGAGAGAGAGAGAGAGAGTCGCTGTTGTAATTGCGAGAGAGGCAATGGCTAAACGAAGATTAATCTTGAAGACGCAAGCTTTCTTTTAGTATGAGCAGCTGAAAAATAGAGTAAACGGGGGTAGTACGGGTTGCAAAACAACAAAGTGACTAGGGCAGAAGAGAAGGAGAAGTGATTGGAAAGACCTTAAGAGAGAGAGAGAGAGAGAGAGAGAGAGAGAGAGAAGACGATGTGGGAGAGATGGCCTAGTTTTTTTCATGTAAAACAAAGGGCGTTTCAAATGCGTAACTTCCCAAAGTGGAGTGGGAAAAGAAAATGCATATAATTTAATAAAAGAAACATTTCAAGTTGTTTTCTCCACCACTAATATCTTGTGTTGTTTAGCACTATCCAGGACACCACTATTTATGCACCTTAGCATGCTGCAAAGAGAGCTCCTCAATCAGAGATGTGTAGCTCTCGGAGCTACCGCACGAGACGAGGGGTGTTGTACCTAAACCAAGAAAGGAAAGAGATGATGATGCTATTACCCATGTACCGCTTCCTTCCTTGCTTGTTATTACCTCTTTCTTGCCTCCTCAGCTCTCACATGCACCGGAGCTTTGATACCATAAAGAGAATGTGGGGGAGAAGGACATCTTGAGTTTTCTTAAAGTAAACACACACGTACACACAAGAGAGTGCAAGACAAGCGAGATGGATGGCTAAATTTTCTTCTATCTTCTTCTCTTCTCTACAACCATATAACTAAAAGATAAGAGTACATACATAAAGGGAAAGTTCTCTCCTATAAAAACATACAAAATGGTCGGTCCATAGTGTAAACTTGACAATATGATCTGGCGCTATAACTTTGCCAACATCCTCAATTAAGTGTGGATTGCCCAACCTATGCTCTGATACCAACTGTGACAGTCCTGAATCTAGCCATATCTTATTCATACAACTTAATCTAAGAACATTGAAACTCACTTAATTGTACTATTTCTACATAGAAATACAATCAAATGAACCCTCTCAAATAGCAAATAAGCATGCATACCATATCCAAGATTCTTATCACATAAGCAAAGAATCATGTAATCTCAAACAAACATTCACATCATATAAATCTCTATCAATTATAGCATAGCATCTCAATCAATCACAATGTATGTGTCTATCTCAAGATTCTATCATCATCACCACCATGCTTGACAACATGGTTAGTCATAATGACCAAAATCCAACCAATCTAGGACTTTCCCCGATGTGTTGAAATGTACAAGTGAATAGGGTGTGTGCGGGAACAATCCCTTAGCAAGAGGCTTTAAAAGAGAATCTATAAATGTAAGAGAACCTGTGAAAAGGTGAGAAGTATCTACCAGGAGAGAATAAAGGGTAGCATGAGGAGATTTAGGAGGTGTGGAGATATTGTGGGAGAGGTGGAGAGAATAAAGCAAAAGAGGTGGAGTGAATCAAGGAGAAATCAGTGGGATTGGATGCTTGGATGTAAACTCTATAAATTGAGGCATTGGCCTAATGAGAATTTGCTGGTTTTTTATTATCAATGCCTACATTAAGCTATCAGACTAATCATTAATCACGTGTTAATTATCATCTAATCTCTTTGTTAATGATGTTGATTCTAGCATTTGATCCACCATAGCTCATCACATTGCCATAATTTTAACACGATGCTCACTACATTAAGCTATTAGTTAATTGCTCACTAATCACGTGTTAATTATCATCTAATCTCTTTGTTAATGATGTCGATTCTAGCATTTGATCCACCATAGATCATCACATTACCATAATTTTAACACGATGCCCGTCCACCCAACCTCCACACTGGACATCGCGGCTATCCCAGGTATGCCTCTAGTAAATCTCGTCCACTCTGGGTTCTACCAAATGGCTCCTAGCGAGCATAAACCGCATTCTCTGTCCGGTGTTCCCTCTCTAAGGACGGCCAGCCCGAATTTCAAAATCTCATGTCGTGTCTCATCATACACATGCATATCAATCAGTCATATGTGTGCATATCAATCATTCATCTCAAAATAAAGCAATCATAACTCATACATATCATCTCACAATCATCTCTAGTCCATAATCTTTCAAGGCATACATATTCAAATCAATCACAATCAATTTCAAGTATAAAACAAGCTTTTAATTTAAACACTCTAGTCCATAATCTTTCAAGGCATACATATTCAAATCAATCACAATCAATTTCAAGTATAAAACAAGCTTTTAATTTAAACACTCTTTAATTATCATGTTCTAACGAGCAAGGTCATCTCTAGTCACTATAGCTATGTCTTAACTATGCTTATGCGTTAGTCCATCCGGTCTATATAGATAAGATAGTCAATCTTGATAGCAATTTCTAAGGTAAAGCCTAATAAGTGGTCTCTTTGTTGGGAGAGTAATATCTTCCAATCTATGTAGAATTAGAGAAAGGCCAAAATTATAATTTTTTAGGACTTCTAATGCTGTATAAAGAATGCCTCAGTGATGGTTCTCTAAAAATGAGTTCTAAGGTCTCTTTGAGAGTATTCAAAACAACCAAAGTTATGTTTTCAGCATAAAACTGCCAAAAACAGCTGAGTACCCACTTTGCACTTGAATTACTCAAAAACAAAAGGAATTTGCCTTTCTAGCGTCTCATACACTCTTATAGAGTTTTCTATCGTCTGAAACTTTTGTCTTTATGTCAAAATCTGATTCTAAACACACGGAAAGATAAATGTTTTGCACGCTTAAATCTCAATACATTTCATCAACTAGGCGAGGTGAGAACTTCAAAA
The DNA here is from genome assembly GCF_041138505.1 of Cibotium barometz. Taxonomy (NCBI): domain Eukaryota; kingdom Viridiplantae; phylum Streptophyta; class Polypodiopsida; order Cyatheales; family Cibotiaceae; genus Cibotium; species Cibotium barometz. The sequence continues at coordinate 29,850,736 of NC_141071.1, forward strand.
AACTAGTCGCTTTTGTAGAAGGCATAAATCCACCCTTGTTTAGGATTTTTGAGTTGATTTCTCTACATAGGGCACTTGGACTCATCAAGGCCAACAAGATTGTAAAAAAAATCTCATTCAATTCTTGCACACACATGCTCAATTTGACCCTCCATGCTCAGCTACTGCTACTCACAATTTAGAGCCTTAATTATTGTCATTAAGGGGTTATTCATATAAATTGGTCTAATTGAAGGATAAATTTTAATTCCTTAGGTCACATTAAACTTGGTTGAGCATCAAATCACATCATTTGATATTGATGGGAATCATTTTAAGCTAGTACAAAACTACTGAGAGTGTCCAAGAGTTGGAGAATTAAGGTTCAAGCATTGTTTCACCCATTTTCAAGCATCAAAATAAAAACTCTTTGCATTTTACATCATTCGGTGTAACTTGAAATTCACATATGTTGTCATCTTGAGTAAGCACTGTGTGTGAGAAATAACCCCAAACTTCAAGGTCTTGGCTTTTAGTATCTAGAACATTTATTTATCTAGAAGTGCATGTGGGTTGGCCTTAAGATGCCCAAATTCTTCTTGAAATAGTATTATGAGTAGCGTTGAGGCTAATCACTACTTGTTTTAATTGAATAGTTTTGCCCACTAAGAAATCTAGCCAAATGTTGATCAGATCCTCAAGAAACAGCATATATGTTTTGGTGAATGATTTCCATTCACTTTCATTAATTTGATCTTTAGTTCTTAGCTCATATTCCCCCTAAAGCACTTTTAGGTCTATATTTATGCATCGAGGGTTGATCAAGGGTTTGAAATTCATTACCTAGGTTCACAAAACTGATTTGGTACCTCTAAAGATGTACAAAGATGCAGTCAATTGTTTACCCCTTCCCATTGGTTGTGCTGACATTTGTGTCTCAATTGCATGGACATCCCTTAATTTTCCATCTAGTGGCATAGGATAAAGGTTTGTTTTGGGTTTTTATTTGTGTCCCTCCATGTAGCACTTGCATCCTAGTATCTTTGTTTGCTAGGAAAACTTATTTTGTGCTATCAACATCAATAGTTTTGCATTGCAAGGATTGATATTTCTTATGCAATGGATGTTCCTGCATTTTGAGTTGACTTTAGTCCCTTTGGTGAGACTGTTTTAATTTTCCTATCCTCATTTGATCTTGTTTCGACCTCCACCTTATGCTTATCAACATCAATAGTTTTGCAACAGTTTTGATGTTTTTTGTGTAGTATATGTTCATGTGTTTAGTTTTGGATACTTTTTGAGCAAGTGGTGTAACACACATTGCTCACATAGCGATTTCAAAGTGTTGTGGCATCTCTGCTAGAGACGGGGTATTTCATACTAGGAAATCTACTATCTTATGTGGTCCATGATAGTAATAGCACTAGAGTGACAATCTTATCACATCCTTAATACTTTTTATGCCTTCTTTGGTCTCCTTCTCGACCCAAGGGCACTAGGTTTTCTAATGTGAGTTCTTAGATTTGTAGGGTTTGAGGGTGTTGTGTCTCAAGTTGATTCATTTGTGCCGTATTTTGCAGAGTTAAAGATGATGTACTAATCAAACAAGGTTGTTGCATGACTTGTGTTTGTGATTTAGTTGGTTCAGTTGTGCAAAGCTTAGGACAAAGTGTGAGGTTTTAGATTTTGTGCATGTTTAAGTGCCTTTTAATCTCAGAATTCTCTTCCCATCAAAGAGGTGTAAAGTTATTGAGTGGTGAGCTCCAAAATCAATGTGTTTATAACCCCTTGTTTGGTTGAGCGAGTCCCCACTTCTAGGTCATTATTTAACATGTTGCCATCCAATCGGATAGCCTCTTTGCAACATTGGCCAAAGGTCTCAAGATTTGATACAAGGATCAAATTGTGCAAGTTGTTTTTATTTAGCCCCCTCATAAAACATTGATCAATTGAGTGACATTTAATTTTTTCCATGGTTCACACTATCAATCGAGAGTTTTTATCCGAAGGATAAAATCTTGTATTATTCATTTTTTGCTCAATTGAGTAAAGTTCAAGTGATGCACATCACCAACTCCCTTAGCTTGAGAACCCATAGATGAAATCTGCCTTCAAATTTCTAAATTTCACTTTGATTTCAAACCATATTTTGGTAAACTTATCCCAATGAATTGCTTTACCCATTAAGCATAATGTAAAAGCTTGAACCTTAGAGGTGTAGACAATAGCTCCAAATGCATCATAACATTGTTCAAACACTTGTATGAACTTATATGGGGTCTGTGGAGACATCAAATTTATTCATATATTTGGATATTTCCTAGGCAACATGTTTAACACTAGTTTGGTAGCTCAACAGGAAATGAATATGTCTTTTCACGGGTTTGCTAAAAAATCATATGTTATGAATGGGAGTGTTATTTTAGCATTTCCCTTCTAAGGCATGTCTTCATGAATGTGGAAAACCTTAGAAAATTATTAAAATGGTAAAAATAACCTTAAATATAATTGATAAATCACCATAAGTACATGTATATCTACCCTTATAATCCAAATGGGTTACAAATTTACAAAGTAGGTTCCTACATGTAAGAAACAAATGATCTCGACTCGTTGTAAATTTATCCTAAACCTAACATAGTATTTAGGAAATGAGAGAGGTAATTTTTATGATAAAAGAATTTATTATATTGATAATTAATTTAATTAAATTTCTTTCATAGAATCACTTTTTAGTTGTTGAGTCTTTGACACCCAAAATACGACAATAGTGTGAGGCCTAAAAGGATGGGTGTACATATGTGATTGGATCTCTCATCAACAACAATCACATCAATAGGTAAGCTCATTGGCTTAACAATCTTCTTTTAATTGGCTTATTATTGTAGTAAGTACTTCTTTGTGAGAAAATGTAGATACTCACCCCCACTGGTGAAAAAATGCAGGTTTACACCCATAGCCCCGTCATCGACATTCTTCAAGGTACATCTCTAGATGGGGGGGGAAGGTGGATGAAAGTTTAGTCAATGGGATGACCCATCACCTAGATTTTCATTTACTAGTGAAAGCACAATAGGTTATACTCAATGAAACCCATTCAAAAAAAGACCCCTTGATCACAATAGGTTTTACTTGAGATGACACCCATTGAAACCTTGCCATCAACGAACACCTTAAAAAATAACCTATTCACCATAAAATTCCACACCTCTCTCAAGTAGGTGAAGAACTTTCCTATTAACCTTGCAAGTCAATATAATTATTTGATGCCTCTCCACCATTGATTTTGAGTTAAATAGCTACATCAAGCGGCTCCTTGACTCACTTTAATACACTTCATTGTATAAGAGCACAAAATCAATTTATCTATAAAAAAATAAAAACCACATGGGATAAAGAATGTTGGAGCTATATATAACCTACCCAACGGAACCCTAGGTCTCACCTATATATACCCAACCTTGGTGTGCTTTCCACACACTTTGGGAGCTATGTTTAGATTCTCTCATCTCTCTCTTCTTCTCCATCAACATGGTATCAAAGTATGGTCATGCCGTTGCGCGCGCGGGAAATCTGCGTGCACAAAAAATTCTACACACTTCAAAAACTAAAAACGATCATAACTTCTTTATTATATGATATTGGAATTCAATGCTCTAAGAGTCATTTTAGGAGTTTAAAGGCGTTCTAAAGCCGCCTGTCATCTCAAATTCATCAAATTTTGTACCACCGATTTTTTGCAGAAATCAAACAGCTTTCCAATTAGGTGCACAATTACAATCTACTTTCTTTGATATTGTTATTTCAATTTTGATCATCATAATAAATTTCTATGTGATTATACATGATTAAGAGTATTCTTTTGACAAGTTTAAAATCAAAAAATTCTGTAGATGAGTAAATGGTTTATTAATTAATTCTAAATTCTATTTCCAAAACTATTGATGTCAAATTACACATATGCTTTTCTTTTCGAGATTTTTATTTTTGTCTTGTTCTCTCTTTCTAATTAGGTGCAAATATTTCATTTTCTTTCTTTTTTATTACTTTATGGCTTTGTTTGCATGTGGCTTTCTCTAACAAGGCTATGATTGCATGTGGCTCTCTTTGATGCGATTACAGTTACATGTGCCTCATGGATGAATATTCTTTTTAAAGTAGGCATAGTAGGAGATTTGGAGAAGCTTTATCTTTAGAGATATTCTCTTTTAGTTTCAGTTTTAGGTTGTAGAAGCAAGGTTATGTAGGAAAAATCAATGAGATTTGTGTTTTCTCTTTTTTAAGGCTGTGAAGATTTCTACTACAATCATCTATGTTGAGTTGATCTATGGCTATATATTATAGAAGTTTCTGGTCTTCTTTACCATGAGATCATGATAGACAATAAGTAATATTTTGGACTTTTCCACTATCAATAAATAAACGGTTCATCTTGGCTATAGTGGGCATTCTCACAAGGAGCTTCTCTTGATTTCAAACTTTAACATGGAAAGCATGACTATCTACACATTGTTCTAGTTTCAGAGGCCTGAAGATCTTTGTACTTTTGGAAGCTCTTGTGGCACAACCATCATGTTCTTTTGTCACATCACATAGGCCCAAGCACCACGAAGGCTTTCACATGCTGAATTCCTTTCTAGTGGTGGTCATCCCCACCTCAACGCTTATGGATTTTTAGTAGCAACACCCTTGGACTAGCATGGGTGTTGTTACGTCTTTTCTATTTTTATCAGCATACTTATTTCGAGCTAGACATTCCACGGATGCATTCTATTCCTATCTTTATAAATTGTGATTATGATTTAAATCTATTATAGTGATTTAAATTAGCAAATTTGACTTTTTCTTGTTACTGAGAAGTCAAAATTACAAATTACAAAAGGAATGATATTTTAAGTCATCATGATTGACTTTTCATTTAAGTCATTTTTTGTAGATAATCTTGGTATATGTGCCTTGCCTCATAACAGAAGGGTGTCTCTCATTATTAATTGTGGGATTTCAATTATATCACTTGTGGCATTTTGATTATATCCCTGGTTACGATTTGAGGTAGATTGGGCAGTTTTTCTCCACACATTTTTCACATAGTGGGTAGTTTTTGAAAGATCCCTACCCCCTCCGTGCAACAAATTCGGGGGTGCTAGCAGCGGAAGTAGCACTTCTTGTGCAGGGCAGAGCCTCTCAGTCGGGGCCTCGCCTCCACAGATATCCAAACAAGAGATTAATCCCTTGGTTCTTCCAAAACCGAACCTGGAAAAACTTTCCCCACCCAGAAAGCACGGGCGATTCCTCCAGGATATTTTTATTCTAACGTAGTCAAGAGCCTTAACTAACTGAACAATTTGACCGAACCCATAAGTCACATGGTCAGATCAAGGAAAAGACTTGCACTTGGATCATAGAGACCAATGCTTTTCTCCTCATCTTCGAGAGGCACAACCGTTGATTCTTTTCCATAGAACAAGAACTATCCGGGATTTAATTCATCTATCATAGAACTATCCGGGATTTAATTCATCTATCATACCATAACAGAATTCAGTCTCATTTTAGGGATCCATCAGTCCAGCCTAACCCCATCCACAAATCCCATGGGTTAGCCAACAGTCCTAGCCAACAGCCCAACCACTATAGTGATAAGATCCATTTAAGAAATTGATTATGTTTTGTCCCGGGTACCAAGGAAAAGAGTTCCCAGGCCCCCTAGCCGGCGCTATGCAAACTTCAAGATAGTCACACCACTTACACACCCAATATGAAATTGCCTTTCTCACAGATTCAGCTGTCTTTAAAACAATCTTTTAATGAAACCATAGTATCACTTATCATAATCCTCCAAAATATCCGGTTGAATTCTAATTTCCAATCATTCCTTCATCAGTGTACCTATGGCATCATTGGTAACCAGAATGCTCACCACTTGTTCACTCAGGGGCCTTTTCAATAGTTCTTAGCTCATAGTACCCAGCAATATAATCACGTAAGAAAATCCATATGAACTCTCAATGGAAGATCAGCAAGATCAAACAACAGATCCATATAAAAGAGCCATGGAATCATCCGTTGAGGACCAGCAAGGTCAATCAACCAGATCCATGCCCGCCTTCATAAAACAACTCTAACACCTTGTTCCATTTTCTTCCTCGATGCACGCGTGGGTATCTTCAGCAACCCAAAGCCCTGAGCACCGTATAGTCAGCACGCTCTAGGATCCTTCGCAGGTCATCCAGCGCTTCACTCATAGGCCGCTTCCTTGGTCCCTCATCCACCGTACCAGAAGCTCACCATTTAAATCGAACCGAGGCTGGTCAAGACCTCGCCCTACACGAGACGTCCTCCATTGACTCTCCGTGAGTTGTTGCAACTTTATCACTTAGGTCTCCACGACCTCATTCACAAGACGGCCAAAACGCTTCCCCAGCATTCTTGACATAAAACAGTCATTCAAAAATAGGTCATAAATACAGATTCTATAACGAACTCTCATCTTTCCACATTGTTTCACCTCAATCTACATTTCTTAATCCACGTCCAATCATATGTATTCCCATCGTTCTTCATCCATTCTCATCCAATCATATCCACATCATATGTATTCCCATCGTCCTTCATCCATTCTCATCCAATCATATCATATTCCATCTCATCAAATCTATCCACATTTATCCTTATCACATCGAGTTCATTCACATCTCATCACATTACATTCATTCACATCTCATCCATTCATATCTACCCCGATCCACATCACATCACATCACATCATATCCATTTCACATCACATCTATTCCGATTCACATCACATCCATTTCATATCACATCTCATCCATTCACATCACATCCATTTTACATCACATCTTCTCCATTCACATCTATCCTGATTCTTATCACATCCATTTCACATCACATCTCATCCATTCACATCACATCACATCCATTCACATCCATCACATCATATCCATCATATTCATTCTCATCACCATCCTATCGCATACATTCTATCCACATTACATCACATCCACATCTATCCTCATCATATCTCATTCATACACATCTCATCTCATTCATCCGCATCCATCCAGTCATTCACATGCATGACTATTCACATCCATCCATTCATTCACATTCACACCTATCACTTCACATCTCATCAACATCCTTTTACATCACATCACACCCACATCCCTTTACATCACATTACATCCACATCACATCCATTCACATCCACATCCATTTACATCACATCACATCCTATCACATCCACATCCACATCCATTTACATCACGTCACATCCTTTCACATAACCTCACATCTCTTTCTCATCTCATCATTTACATCCACATTCCTTTACATCACATTCTTTCACATACACATCCACATCCACATCCATTTACTTTACATCTCATTCTTTCTCATAACCTCACATCTCATTCTCATCTCATCATTCACATCCACATTCATTTATATCACATTCATTCACATACACATCCACATCCATTTACTTTACATCTCATCCTTTCACATAACCTCACATCTCATTCTCATCTCATCATTCACATCCACATTCATTTACATCACATTCTTTCACATACACATCCACATCCATTTATTTCACGTCTCATCCACATTCATTTACATCACACCACATCTTATCACATCCCATTCATATCTTATCACATTCATTCCCATCCTATCGCATCCCATTTACATCTTATCACATCCACTCACATCCTATCACATCCCATTTACATCTTATTCCCATTTAGTAGCTTTTCCTACTTCGATACCAATAATGGGACTTTTCCTACTTCGATATCGATAATGGGACTTTTTCTAAATTTTTGCCAATTATTGCTTGGCCTAGATAAAGGTTCTTTTTTTTCGACAGCTATTTCCATATTCTTTCTCAATTTCTCAAATGAATTGTATTCAATATTCTTCTTTTGAATAAAAGAATTCATGGGATTTACAAAAATCAATTCTACCCATATTTTCCAATAATGCTCAAAATATACTTTTGATAAATACTCATAATTTGAATTATGCTAAAATTTTCTCTTTTTTCCATTTAATTTCTTGGATCTCAAATATCATGGGAGTTTCTCTTTTTACATTGAATTTTAAATGTCATGGGAATTCCTCTTTTATCATCAAATAAATTTATCTAAAATTTTTCTTTTCTTTATAAAAATATCCATTAATATTCAATATGCCAAAAATTCCACTTTTACTATTTAAATGATTGAATTTCAAATGTCATGAGAATTCTTCTTTTATCATTTAAATATTTCTCATGCATAAAATAAATTTATCTAAAATTTCTCTTTGAATTTTAATAAAAATATCCATTAATTCAATATGCTAAGAATTTCACTTTTCCCATTTAAATGATTGAATTCCAAATGTCATGGGAATTCCTCTTTTATCATTTAAATAAAATTACCATAATTTTCTCTTTTCTTAATTATTTAATTATACATAAACCTTAAAAATTAGTTTTCCATTGAATGTGATGAAAATATATCTTTTAGCATAGAACACCATATTAGTGAATTTGGGAATTTCCCAATTCCCATTTTTGAATACTTAAAAAAGGGAGACATGGATAACATGTTTGTAAGTTTCTCAAAACCCTATCATATGACCTATCGTTGGAAAGCGCTTGAAAAATGGAATCTAAAGAGCTATAAAGCGCTCATTTTGGATTAGTGGTGTTCAAGTTATGGTTAATCCAAACTTTTGACCACGTGTCCCAAACTTGTAGGAAATTTCCATATTCCCCAATATGGTGTTATAGGATAAAAAATCCTAGGATATGGTAGGAAGTCCTCTTTTCACGTTATGCATAAGAATGAATTATGTATTAATTTCTTAAAAAAATTACCATAGCTTTGCTACTATTACTGATAATTTTCAATACTTTTTAAAAGAATAAACTTAGTAATACAATTATAATAGTATAACTATCTTCTAAACTTAAATCCAATTTATGGATTTAAATCATAAGATTATCATAATTTTAGAAGTATAAAAGTATAAAAGTATAAAAAGCCCTTTCTTAACCTCTAGCTTCATAAGCCTAGAGTTTGATTTGTGAATTGAGAATTTATCAATGAGAAGCATCATTTGAATAGAGAATTGGTCATAGGACTGACCATTCTTTTGGCAAGAGAGAGAGATAAACATAAAAAGCATCCTAATTAAGCATAAATGTAAACTTTTCTTAATTATTCATTACAACTCTTAAGAAAAGCTTGATTTGCATTATTAACACTTAATTTAGAAACTTCTCAAGCTTGAGAGGCTTGAGAAGTGAAAACATTGAGAATAGTAGAGAAAAACCATAAAATTACACTTTACCTCTTGTTTTTGCTTGCTTCTCTATCTTAGAAGAAGCCTCTAACCAATCAATTGGTTAGTGTGTTGAGAGGAAAGCTCCAAGGATGGTTGAAGAGAGAGATAAGCTCCACTCTTTCCAAAAGTAGAGAATTTTTAAGGGATAATAGAAAATATGAGTATTTGAATGTAATACTTGCATGGTATAGTTCAAACATGAGAATACAAAAGAATGAGGATCTATTTATAAGTGAGGGAGGCCACTAACTGAGTCCAACTAAGTTCTAGAATTTTCCAGCTTCAGTTTGACTGAATTTGGATAAGATTTAGACTAGTTTAGCTCCCTTTTTGATTTGGTTTGATCCAAGAGAGAGGAGAGATAAAAATATCACAAATTTTTTGAATTAAAAACCCATCCACATGCGTGAAACATGAAACTAGTTTAAAGGTATCCCCTTCCTTAACAAGGTGTCAAAAATTCATTCATTCCTCTAAAATATCTCATTTTTTTAGTAATATCTCTCATAGTTTTTAACTAATAAACCTTGTACTTAGTCAACTCTTCATCTTATGTTATTTTTGGGTATTTTCTTTTATTCTTTGGATTTATCTCATCCAAACACTTGGATTAATCTTATTGGCTCATCGGAACCTTAATTGGACCATAATCTAATTTTTTTAGAAAATCTTGACCCTGAGGCTAAGGTCCTTTATACACATTTTTAATTAATTCCAAATGCACATTGGAGAGTTCTTTTTGAATTTCTATTTCAATGGAAACCATTTTAGACACTAGGAGGATTTTTTTATCGAAAAATATCTCAATTTTTTATTACCTCTCTCTCTAGATATTTTCTCTCTCTAGGCCAAAATAGGGCAAAACAAGATCTTTCTTCTATTTCAGAGAGGGAAATAATTACAAGAACAGAAGGGGAGGTTCTTACACCTTTACTGTTGGAGCTATATATAGCTAGCTCTAACTCACTCTAGGTCTTGTCCATATATATGTGACTTGTGACTAATATGATTCATTCTTATGGAGCGTATGTGGTGTCTCTTGTCTCGTCTCTCTCCCTCTCCCTCAACATTTCAAAGTATTTGGGTGTATTTCTTATATTCATGTCCCAAAAGAGACACAACACAAGCTAGAACCTTTAGGTTTGAAGGTTATTTTTATTATTCTGACAACTCAAAGGGCTACAAGTTTTACGATCCAAGTTCTCAAAAGGCAATTGTTAGTCGAGATGCTATATTCAATGAGAAATTGATGGGAGGTTTGTGGTCCTCCACAGATAATGCTGATGATACAAAAACATTACTGTAAGATCCCTGTTCCCACCGAGCAACGGATTCAGGATACTGGCAACCGAAGTAGCACTTCTCACGCGGGACAGGGGTCCCACATTCGGGGCCTCCCCCACAGATATCCGGATAAGAGACTAATCCGTCGGTTGTTCCAAAACAAAACCAGGAAAAACTTCCTCTACCGGAAAGCACGAGCGTGATACCAACTGTAAGATCCTTGTTCCCACCGAGCAACGGATTCGGGTACTAGCAGCGGAAGTAGCACTTCTCGCACCGGACAGGGGTCCCACACTCGGGGCCTCGCCCATGGATATCCGGACAAGAGACTAATCCGTCGATTTATCCAAAATCGAACCCGAAAAAACTTCCTTTACCCGAAAAGCACGGGTGATTCCACCAGGATAATTTTTTACTCTAACGTAGTCAAGATCATTTCTGATCAAGCTGATCCAATTGCATCTTCAAGATACTTGATCAGATCAAGGAAGAACTTGCACTTGGATCATTGGGATCAACGCTTTTTTCCCCATTCAAGAGGCACAGCCGTTGATTCCTATCCATAGAACAATTACTGTCCGGGATTTACTTTATCTATCGTAATAACAAAAGTTGAGTCTCGATTTATGGATCCATCAGTCTAGCCTAACCCCATCCAGTCCCATGGGTTAGCCAACCGCCCAACCACTGTAGTGATGGGATCCAATTAAGAATTTGGTTAGGTTTTGTCCCGGGTACCAAGGAAAAGAGTTCCAAGGCCCCCTAGCTAGAAGTTCAAGAAAAAATAAAACTAGTCACACCACTTACACACCCAATATGAAATTGCCTTTTCACAGATTCAACCAGTTTTAAAACAATCCTTTAATAAAACCATAGTATCACTGATCACCATCTTCCAATTTATCTGGATGATTCTTAATTTTTCCGTCATTCCTTCATTAGAGTATCTATGGCATCATTGGCAACTAGGACGCTCACCACTTGTCCACTCAGGGGCCGTTTCCTAGTTCCTAGCCCATAATACTCGACAATATAATCACTTATCAAGATGGACTCTCATTGAAGATCAGCAAGATCAACCAACAGATCCATATAAAGAGCCATGGACTCATCCGTTGAGGACCAGCAAGGTCAGTCAACCAGATCCATGCCCGGTTTCAGAAAACAACTCTTACTCCTTGTTCCAATATCTTCCTCGACGCACGCGTGGGTATCCTGGGCGACCCAGAGCCCGAGCACCGTATGGTCAGCACCCTCTAGGATCCTTTGCAGGTGACCTAGCGCTTCACGCATAGGCCGCTTCCTTGGCCCCTCATCCACCGTACCGGAAGCTCACCATTTTAATCGCACCGAGGCTAGTCAAGACCTCGGTCGACCTTGCTACGCGAGACGTCCTCCATTGACTCTCCGTCAGCAGTTGCAACTTTATCAGTTAGGTCTTCACGACCTTAATCACAAGATGGTCAAAATGCTTTCCCAGCATTCTTGACATAAAACAGTCATTTATAAACAGCATTTACAAACAGTCACAAAATACAGTTTCTATATTAACTCTCATTTTTCCACATTATCCCTCATCAATCCACATTGCTTATTCCACATTCCAGTTATATGTGTACTCATCCCATCACATCATTTTCCATCTCATCACTTCAGATTCCTTCACATCACATATCATATATTCACATCCATACATATATCCACATCCACATCCATACATCCACATCTACATCCATGCATCTATTTTCACATCCACATCTACATGCACATTCATGCATCCTCATCCATACATCCACATCTACATGCACATTCACATCCATACATCCACATCTATATGCTTACATTCACATCTACATGCATACATCCACATCCCATCCATGCATCTACATCGACATCCTCCTTTACATCCATACATCCACATTCACACTCACATCTACATGCATACATCCATACATACACATCCACATTTACATCCATATTCTCACCCTATCACAAACCATATACATCTTATCCCATCACATACACTTCTTACCTCATCCCATACACATCCTATCACTTCTTAACTCATCTTATCACATCCTAACTCGTCTCTTATGCATACCTCTATGCATGAAATTTAATTATGCTAAAAGTAACTCTTTTATAATAAAATATTCATCTCTTATGCATACCTCTATGCATGAATTTCAATTATGCTAAAAGTAACTCTTTTATAATAAAATATTCATCTCTTATGCATACCTCTATGCATGAATTTCAATTATGCTAAAAGTAACTCTTTTATAATAAAATATTCATCTCTTATGCATACCTCTATGCATGAATTTCAATTATGCTAAAAGTAACTCTTTTATAATAAAATATTCATCTCTTATGCATACCTCTATGCATGAAATTCAATTATGCTAAAAGTAACTCTTTTATAATAAAATATTCATCTCTTATGCATACCTCTATGCATGAAATTCAATTATGCTAAAAGTAACTCTTTTATAATAAAATATTCATCTCTTATGCATACCTCTATGCATGAATTTCAATTATGCTACAAGTAACTCTTTTATAATAAATTAATCATCTTCTATGCATACCTCTATGCATGAAAATCAATTATGCATAACATAAAAATCAATTTCTCTAGGATTACAATGTATATCTTTCAATTAATCTAGGATGATAATTCCTAGAATATGGTAGGAAATCCTCTTTTCATGCTTTAAATATGAAATTATTTTATGTGTAAATTTTTATAAAATTTTACCATAGCTCCGCTACTATAACTAATAAATCTCAATTATTTTAAAAGATAGGTTATCTTTAAGGGAATGATTAGAATGATCCCTAATTGGATCATCAACCCTTAATGGATTGAATCAAAATAATCATGGAATACATAAACTAAAAGTATAGATAAAAAAATCATTAATTTATTCTTAAGCATAGATTAATCTTGGATTAAGAAAAAACTTTATGAAAAGCTTCATTTGGATTAAGAATGGGTTATGAGTATGACCATTTCTTAAGTGAGAGAGAGAAAAAAATCATTATAATTAAACATAAATGAAAATTTATGTAATTCTTTACTATCATTAATCAATTAACTTCAATAGCATTCAAAAACCATACCAATTAAGCTTCTCAAGCTTGAGAGGGGTTGAGAAGAGAGAAACATTGAGAAATTATAGAAAAGATCAAAATTCACCATACTTACCTTACAATTTGCTTGATTCTTTATTCACGGTAGAGGCCCCCAACCAATCAATTGGTTTAGTATGTTGATGGAGCCACCAATGGGAATTGAAGAAAGAGAGAAGTGTCAAAAACTAGTGAATTATGAAAGAATTCACAGTTCTTGGCTTAGGTGGAGTAGAGTAACAATGTGTAAACACTATATATTTTTTTCAACAAGGGAAGGCTTCTATTTATAGGAAAAATTGAGCTCCTAACCAAACAAACTGATTCTAGAATTTTCCAAGTTAGTTTGGTTGAATTTGGACTAGATTTGGACCTAGTTTGGTTACTTTTTGATTCGGTTTGGTTCCATTTTGATTTGGTTTGGTTCAAGAGAGATGAAAGATAAAAATATCACATTATTTTTGAGTTTAAAACTCATTCAAGCATGTGAAATATGCACCTCCTTTAAAGAAATCCCCTTCCTTACATATGTGTCAAAATGGAATGATTATACCCAAAATATCTCATATTTTTAATATTGCTCATAGTTTTTTACTAAAAAACCTTGTACATTTTCAACTCTTCATCTTATGTGAAATATGCACCTCCTTTAAAGAACTCCCCTTCCTTACATATGTGTCAAAATGGAATCATTATACCCAAAATATCTCATATTTTTAATATTGCTCATAGTTTTTTACTAATAAACCTTGTACATTTTCAACTCTTCATCTTATGTGAGCATTTACTCATTTTTGGATACCCAAAATATCTCATATTTTTAATATTGCTCATAGTTTTTTACTAATAAACCTTGTACATTTTCAACTCTTCATCTTATGTGAGCATTTACTCATTTTTGGGTATCTTCTTTTACAAATTGGATTTATCTCCTCCCTACACATGGATTGATGCTATTGGCTCATAGGAACCTTAATTGGACCATAATCCAAAAATTTCTGAAAATCTAGACTCTTAGACTAAGGTCCTTTATACCCATTTCCAATTAATTCCAATTGCACATTGGAAAATTCTTTTTGAATTTCTGTTTCAGGGGAACTTATTTTAATAAGATGAGTTATTTTTCTATCGAAAATATTCATAATCTGAATATTCTCTCTCTAGAATAATTTTCTCTCTCTAGGCTAAAACAGTTAGAAACAAGGTCTTTATATTTCTGAAGAGGGATTGATTACAGGGGAAGATACTAGACATCAAAAAGGGGTTGGGGGAGGAATAGTGTCAAAAGATTTGTATTCTTTGCCTAAACCACGCAATGTGAGAGCAACCAAATCATCATCATCCATTGGGGCATGGATTGATGACAAGGAATCTGCATAACCCTTGATTTCCTGAACATACTCATGGATACTCCTATTCCTTCGTGTTACACTGTGAATCTGTTGCTTTAGTTGTATCTTCCTTGCACCAGTGTCTGTCTCATACATTCGGCACAATATACCCCATGCTTCTTTCGGTGTATCTGTATCTTGGATGTGAATAAGCAAGGCATCTGTTACACATATTGAAAAATAATGCAACACTTTCGAAGACCGCTCTACCCATTGCTTGTGAGCCAGTAACTGAGCATTATTTGGTTGAGGAGGTAGGTATGGCTCCGGATCTTCCTCCAAGACAAGACTCCATAAACCTTTGCCTTTCAAAAAACTCTTCATTCGAAACTTCCACACTTGAAAGTTAGTGCGGTCAAGCTTCTCTCCAACAATCTGTATCGGTCCCATTGTTGCAAAAATATAGTAGATGTACCCCTTTGACAAGTTGTATGCCGGACCTGTAAAGCTTCAAATCTCTCCAAATCACATCAAATGCTTGCAAATTGTGTGCATTAACATCCCACAATGATTCACCAACAATGTACACTCAATCAAAGTTGAAACCAAATGATACTCCTTCACAAAAAATTTTCTGGTTTTTTTCTCGCCTTCTCGCCAGTAACCAAATTATGCTCTAAATCCTTCAAATCTTGTCCAAATTCAATGATTCAACTTGAATTGGCTTCCCAACACATTGCTCCAACATATCCTAGAAGGGTTTGATCAAATTCTTCAAGGTGAATGAGAACCACCAATTTTTGTAGCTCCCTGGTTTGCTTTTTTCTGCATCTGTCAGGTACCACCTCTCACTAAAAGTGCTCTATCTCCTTCAAATCTTATCCAAATTCAAAACTTTTTGATTCAAAAGTTTAGAAACACCTTGCTCCTTGCTTGTACCAAAGGAATTAGTCCAATTCTCAACAGGTAGAGATTAATGCTTGCATTAGTGAAGCTCTATTTCTGCAACACAGTTCTGTACTTTTGCTAATGACTGGTTATTGAGTTGAATGAGCTCCAAATCCTTCAAGTAAGCTTCCCAAATGTTAATGTCAGCTCCAAACAAGTATTTGCTAAGCTCCAAGTGACTTCAACCTCTTTTAAAGACCTTGTAATGATCAAATATGAGTGTAGATGATGAAAACTATCCAAAATCTGCTAGAAAACACGCTACCTGCTCCTGGAGCTCTAGGAGAAAGGGGAAATCACCAATGAGTTGATAAACTTCTTAGCAATGACCTAATGCATCATGGGTATGAAGGGTTTGACTCAATTTTGCTTCAATCTTCTGCATTCGATCCTCCACCGAGCATATGTTCTCTGTTTTTGTAGGGTCCAAAAAACCAGAGTTTTTTTCTTCACAAATTGCCTGTAAAGCATCAATTTTCCATGCAATGATTTGCCCAAAGTTGCTAATACATGTGTTCATTCACAATACATGAGAGCCTCAGTGTTTGCTTTGCATTTGATCCAATACATTTGCCAAGACACACTCCTTCATAAGCTTTCCATTAAAGCTTCAAAACAGAAATTTTCTGCTTGCTTTTGCACCTTTAATCTTCTCTTACACTTGCTCTTGATACCTGCAATCCGCAGAGGGGGTCTTGCTACACTTACCAATGGTCCTTAGCTCTCAGATCTGATGCCGATGTGTGCTCCACAGCTTCTCCTTTGCTCCAAGCTCCAATGGCTTCCTTCACAGCTTTTTCTTCTCCTTTCCTCTTCTCTCACTCACTCTCACAACACAGCTAATGAGCTCTTGGCTCTGATACCATGATAAAAAATAGAAGCAGGATGTAACACACACAAGATAAGCAAACCCTAATTCATAACCATCAACCATAAAGAAGGAGAGAAGCCATAGTCACCATCTCTCTCACACACACAAAGGAGAACACAACATAGTGTTATGTCCACACTACAAAGTAAACCTAATGTAATGTCCACACCACACATGACCAGCTGGACGCAGTCATAAACACACCACACGATATCTATCTACCATACTGTCACACTGTCAGAACCCATGTGCTATCCTCCAGCTGTATACGAGCTTGACATTTCAACAGAGATTAGTGGGTTGTGCTGTCAGATTGCTACTGTTAATACTTGACCGGTAGATCAAGTTAAGGGATGTCAAATTGAGAACTTGCTTGACTGAAATTTCAGTGGAGGAATGTTCCAAAGGAAACTTTTCGGTCTAATGGACCATTATCATGTTAAAGATATGAATGATATGATCTGAATGAATTGTTATTTAATGATGAGTTCTATATAAGGGATATTTATCCCAGGTTTTGTTGGGTTGACCAGAATATAAGGAACCCCAGAATAAAATTGGATCTTAAGAAAAAGAGCTGTCCTCTACCTTGCGAGATGAGGACATCTCGCACTTTTTTAAGTGGGGTAGAATGTAAGATTCCTCCCCAGCCTTCGAGGTATACAGGAGTAAGAATCTCCCTTTCTGATCTTATAATTATTCCCTCTCTAAAATAAAAGAAAGTTTCTGTTTAAAAAAGGAAGACCCTTTCCCTAGAATACTTCTCAGGAGTCCCACCTGTTTTAAGGATTTAGAACAATGAGTTCAGAAGTGAGAATCGGTGTTTTGGATACCAAGGTTTTGGTTTTCATTCGAGTACGGCTCAAAAGAAGTTCTTTATCTCTTGGGGAGTATAAGAAGTTATCCCCCAGATATTGTGAGCCTTATATCTGAATTCAATGAAAGTAGGTGACTTAGCCTAAGAACTTCTTTTATCCCCTCATCTCAAAGTTCTTAATGTATTTCATAGAAATATGTGCCAAACCCAAATCATGGAAAGACGGTAAAACTTCAGTGGCAAGTTACCGTTGGCTTCTAAGTTACGTTAGCTCCTTCCTTTATAAAAGTCGTAACTTTTACTTATCACTTACAGTAATCTTACTTCCATCGATCTCCCTTCTTCTTAATCTCCTTCATGGCTTGGCAACAACAGGAATTAGTTTTATCCATGATGATTTCTCACCTTCAAGACGCAAGAGAGTCTGTGAAGAAAGACTTTATAGAACAGTATGAGCGCTCACTTTTTCCTCACCTAGGAACTTCTGTAGCTCAGACCAAATGGCAGACCTATCAAAACATAACTAGGGTAACACCCTAGGGTCAGCAGCACTTTCGTAACAATGTCTGCTTGGCCATGGTTATTGAAGCTTTGGGTTTGGGTCCCCAATACTACTGCGTCATGAGATCAAGGCATCTTGGGTTTTCTGAGCGGGTCTTCTTACTGGCGTGTTTTCTTCCTCATGAGAAGATATGCCTTTACCCCGTTTTTGGCTTGCCTCTCAGAGGTCCTTTTGTTAGATCACCTCATACCACTGAGATAGGTGCGGTAATAACCAGCAGAATCATTCCCATAGATGAGTTACCTTATACTTGTGCAGCTTGTGAGTGCTGCTTTTGTGACCATATGATGGACGGACTTATGGAAGTGTAAAGAGTTCTTCTATCTTTACTGTATAAGTTTCGAGAATGAATAAAGTTTAAATCTTGTTCTTATTTTGAATCTTGCTCTCTTTAAGACTTTTCTTGGTGGTTAATCTTGATTAAAATTTTTCTCTAAGTCTCATATTCGTGCATCTTGCGAAATTATCCCAGTTTGCGAGATGAGGACATGTCGCATTTTTTAAGTGGGGTAGAATATGACAGCATGCAAACCAATGTTGACACCATTAGAGCAAAACATGAAGCTTAGGGCTGATTTGGGTGATGAGCTTGATGATATCACCATGTACAGGCAAATGGTTGGTAGTCTTATCTACATGACCATTACAAGGCCAGATCTCAGTTATGCAGTTGGTTTGGTGAGTCAGTTTATGCAGAGTCCTCGTAAACCTCACTTGGATGCTGTGAGACGTATTCTGAGATACGTCAAAACTACCGTGCATTATGGTCTTTTCTATGAGGCAGGAAAAGACATGCATGTCTATGGATATACAGATGCAGATTCGGCCGGTAGTGCATATGACAGGAGATCTACCAGTGGCTATGTTTTCAGCCTCGGTAGTGGAGCTGTGAGTTGGAGCAGTAAAAAGCAACCTACAGTTGCTTTATCTACCACAGAGGCAGAGTATCGTGGAGCATAGCTGCATGTGAGGCTATGTGGTTGAAGAAGTTGCTAGATGATGTCAGGCTACAGAGTGATATGAGAGTTGTCATTCATTGTGACAACATGAGTAGTATTCAGCTTGCTAGCAACCCAGTTTATCATGCCAGGACCAAACATATTGAGGTCCACTATCATTTCATCAGAGAGAAGGTGCTAGATGGGCATGTTGATTTGACATATGTGCAGACAGATGAGCAGGTTGCAGATATCTTTACCAAAGCACTTGGTAAGGATAAGTTCGAGTACTTCCGTAGTAGATTGGGAGTCCTAGAGATGGACATGTCGAGCTTGAGGGGGAGTGTTGAAATGTCAAGCTCGTATACAGTTGGAGGATAGCACATGGGTGCTGACAGAGTGACAGTATGGTAGATAGATATCGTGTGGTGTGTTTATGACCGCGTCCAGCTGGTCATGTGTGGTGTGGACATTACATTAGGTTTACTTTGTAGTGTGGACATAACACTATGTTGTGTTCTCCTTTGTGTGTGTGAGAGAGATGGTGACTATGGCTTCTCTCCTTCTTTATGGTTGATGGTTATGAATTAGGGTTTGCTTATCTTGTGTGTGTTACATCCTGCTTCTATTTTTTATCAATCTCATAGTGATTTCCTGAATTCATTATCATTATTCTAGTTATGAATATCATCACAGGGACTCGTCCCATTCCTCATCATTGTGGTTTCATTATATTTCAACTAAATTTCAAAAATCATCATTTTTCAATCAGAATCTATGAGATCCCTGTTCCCACTGAGCAACGGATTCAGGATACTGGCAGCGGAAGTAACACATCATGCGCAGGTAGGGGTCTCACACTCGGGGCCTCGCCCACGAATATCCGGACAAGAGACTAATCCGTCGGTTTGTCCAAAACCGAAACCGGAAAAACTTCCTTTACCCGGAAAGCATGGCGATTCCACCAGGATAACTCTTTACTCTAACGTAGTCAAGATCATTACGGATCAACTGATTTGACTGCACCTTTAACGGTACTTGGTCAAATCAAGGAAGAAACTTGCACTTGGATCATTGGGATCAATGCTTTTTTCCCCATCAAGAGGCACAGCCGTTGATTCCTATCCATAGAACAATTTCTATTCGGGATTTACTTCATCTATCGTAATAATAGAAATTAAATCTCAATTCACGGATCCATCAGTCCAGCCTAACCCCATCCGATCCCATGGGTTAGCCAACCGCCCAACCACTGTAGTGATGGGATCCAATTTGGAATTTGGTTAGGTTTTGTCCCGGGGACCAAGGAAAAGAGTTCCAAGGCCCCCTAGCCGGAAGTTCATGCAAACATAAAACTAGCCACACCACTTACACACCCAATATGAAATTGCCTTTTTCTTAGCATCAGCTAACTTTAAAACAATCCTTTAATGAAACCATAGTACCACTGATCACAATCTTCCAATTTATCCGGTTGATTCATAATTTCCCATCATTCCTTCATCAGAGTATCTATGGCATCATTGGCAAAACTAGAACGCTCACCACCTATCCACACAGGGGCCTTTTCAATAGTTCCTAGCCCATAATACTCGGCAATATAATCACTTATAAAAATTCAAGATGGACTCTCGTTGAAGATCAGCAAGATCAACCAACAGATCCATATAAAGAGCCATGGACTCATCCATTGAAGACCAGCAAGGTCAATAAACCAGATCCATGCCCGGTTTCACAAAACAACTCTTACTCCTTGTTCCAATATCTTCCTCGACGCACGCGTGGGTATCTTGGGCGACCCAGAGCCCGAGCACCGTATGGTCAGCACCCTCTAGGATCCTTCGCAGGTGACCTAGCGCTTCACTCATAGGCCGCTTCCTTGGTCCCTCATCCACCGTACCGGAAGCTCACCATTTAAATCGAACCGAGGCTGGTCAAGACCTCGGTCGACCTTGCTATGCGAGACGTCCTCCATTGACTCAGTTGCAACTTTAACAGTTAGGTCTTCATGACCTTAATCCACAAGATGGTCAAAATGCTTCCCCAGCATTCTTGACATAAAACAGTCATTTACAAATAGTCACAAAATACAGTTTCTAAATCAAACTCTCGTCTTTCCACATTATCCCTCCTTAGTCCACATTACTTATTCCACATTCCATTCAATGTGTACTCATTCTCATCCATTTCCTCATATCGACGACACATTAATTCACATACACATTCACATTCACATCCATACATCCACATTTACATGCATACATCCATTTTCACATCCTCATTTATACATCCACATCCCATATCCACATTCATACATACACATCCATATCCACATCCATACATCCACATCCACATCCACATTCACATTCATATCCACATTCACATCCTCATTTATACATCCACATCCACATCCACATTCACATCCATACATCCACATCTACATGCATACCTCCATTTTCACATCCTCATTTATACATCCACATCCCTTATCTACATTCATACATACACATCCATATCCACATCCATACATCCACATCCACATCCACATTCATATTCACATCCATATATCCACATCTACATGCATACATCCATTATCACGTCCTCATTCATACATCCACATCCACATACATACATACATCCACATCCACATTCTCATTCACATCTGTACATCCACATCTACATCCACATACATACATACATCCACATCCACATTCCCATTCACATCTATACATCCACATCTACATCCACATCCACATTCTCATTCACATCTATACATTCACATCTACATCCACATACATACATACATCCACATCCACATTCCCATTCACATCTATACATCCACATCTACATCCACATTCACATCCACATTCCCATTCACATCTATACATCCACATCTACATCCACATTCACATCTATGCATATACATCTTCATGCATACATCCATTTTCACATTCATACATCCATTTTCACATTCATACATCCATACTCCCATCTCCACATCCACACATCCACATACATACATCTATTTTCACATTCCCATTCATGTAACCCCATATGCCTTCACATCTAATCTTTTACATCACATCCATTCTCGCCCTATCACAACCCATATACATCTTATCCTATCACATACACTTCTTACCTCATCCCATACACATCTTATCACATCTTAATTCATCTTATCACCTCTTATCACCTCTTATACACCTCTTATCACATCCTATCACATCTCATATCTATTTATAGAATACAAGAGAATTCTTATATTTGATATAAGATTTCTTTACACATTTACTTATGCATAAATTCCATTTAAGGAGATTAACACTTCCAAAGAAAAATCAATCTTTTATGCATCTTCCTATGCATAAATTCATTTTAAATGAAAATGACACTTTTGAATTAAAATTCAATCTTTTATGCATCTTCCTATGCATAAATTTAATTTAGATGAGAATGACACTTTTGAATTAAAAATTCAATCTTTTATGCATCTTCCTTTGCATAAATTCAATTTAGATGAGAATGACACTTTTGAATTAAAAATCAATTTTTTTTATGCATCTTCTTATGCATAAAGTCAATTTGGTAGGAATTACACTTTTAGAATAAAAGAATTTCTCTTATGCATCTAAGTTATGCATAAAATCCATTTATGATGAAAATCACACTTTTAGTATAAAAAGAATATCTTTTATGCATACCTCCATGCATGAAATCCAATTATGATAACACTTTTATTATAAAATAATCAACTTTTATGCATACCTCTATGCATGAAATTCAATTATGATAAAAGTCACACTTTTATAATAAAATAATCAATCCATTATGCATACTTCTATGCATGAAAATAAAAATGGTAAAAGTAACACTTTTGATATAAAAATTTAACCATTATGCATACTTCTATGCATGAAATAAAAATGGTAAAAATAATACTTTTGATATAAAAATTTTTCCTTTATGCATACTTCTATGCATGAAAATTAAAAATGATAAAAGTAACACTTTTAATATAAAAAAATTATCTTTTATGCATACTTCTATGCATGAAAATCAATTATGCATAATATAAAAATCAATTTCTCTATGATTACAATGAATATCTTTCAATTAATCTAGGATGATAATTCCTAGAATATGGTAGGAAGTCCTCTCTTTATGCTTTGAATGAAATTATTTTATGCATAATTTTTATAAAAATTTTGCCATAGCTCCGCTGCTATGACTGATAAATCTCAATTTTTCTAAGGGATAAAGCTTATCATTAAGGAAATAATTAAAATGATCTCTAATTGGATCATTCATCCATAATGGATTGAATCATCAATATACATAAACTAAAAGCATAGAAAAAAGCCATTAATTTGGCCTCAAGCTTAGCTTAATCTTGGGTTAAGGAAAAGCTTTATGAAAAGCTTGATTTGGATTGAGAATGGGTCATGAGTATGACCATTTCTTGATTGAGAGAGAGAAATTACATAAAAACTATTAGAATTTAAACATAAATGGAAATTAACTTCAGCATTTATTAAATTATGTAACTCTTCACTAACATTATCAATTCACTTCAATAGCATTCAAAAAAAAAAAACCAATTAAGCTTCTCAAGCTTGAGAGGGGTTGAGAAGAGAGAAACATTGAGAAATTATAGAAATGATCAATATTCACTAATTACCTTACAAATTGCTTGATTCTTTGTTCACAGTAGAGGCCCCCAACCAATCAATTGGTTAAGTATGTTGATGGAGCCACTAATTGGGATTGAAGAAAGAGGGAAGCTCCAAAAACTCGTGAATTATTAAATGAATTCACAGTTCTTGGCTTAGGTGGAGTAGAGTAACGATGCATAAACACTATATATTTTTCAACAAGGGGGAGGCTTCTATTTATAGGAAAAATTGAGCTCCTAACCAAACAAACTGATTCTAGAATTTTCTAAATCAGTTTGGTCAATTTTTGACCATTTTTAGGTCAGTTAAGCTAACTTTTTGGAACTAGACTTGAATGAGGAGAGAGGAGAGATGAAATATCTCAATTTTTATGAGTTTAAAACTCATTCAAGCATGTGAAATATGCACCTCCTTTAAAGAACTCCCCTTCCTTACATATGTGTCATAATGGAATCATTTTAATATTGCTCATAGTTTTTTACTAATAAACCTTGTACATTTTCAACTCTTCATCTTATGTGAAATATGCACCTCCTTTAAAGAATTCCCCTTCCTTACATATGTGTCATAATGGAATCATTTTAATATTGCTCATAGTTTTTTACTAATAAACCTTGTACATTTTCAACTCTTCATCTTATGTGAAATATGCACCTCCTTTAAAGAATTCCCCTTCCTTTACATATGTGTCATAATGGAATCATTTTAATATTGCTCATAGTTTTTTACTAATAAACCTTGTACATTTTCAACTCTTCATCTTATGTGAGCATTTACTCATTTTTGGATACCCAAAATATCTCATATTTTTAATATTGCTCATAGTTTTTTACTAATAAACCTTGTACATTTTCAACTCTTCACCTTATGTGAGCATTTACTCATTTTTGGGTATCTTCTTTTTACAAATTGGATTTATCTACTCCCTACACATGGATTGATGCTATTGGCCCATAGGAACCTTAATAGGACCATAGTCTAAAGATTTCTGAAAATCTAGACCCTTAGACTAAGGTTCTTTATACCTAATTCCAATTAATTCCAATTGCACATTGGAAAATTCTTTTTGAATTTCTGTTTCAAGGGAAATCTGAATTATAAGAGATATTTTTCTATCTAAAAATATTCAAAATCTGAATATTCTCTCTCTAGAATATTTTCTCTCTCTAGGCTAAAATAGTTAGAAACAAGGTCTTTATATTTCTGAAGAGGGGTTGATTACAGGGGAAGATACTAGACATCAAAAAGGGGTTGGGAGAGGAATCTTACATTCTACCCCACTTAAAAAATGCGAGATGTCCTCATCTCGCAGGTGGAGTATTATTTCTTTCATCACATCTTCTTCTTCTTCAATCACATTCAACTTTACGCCTTGGAAGTGGACGGTCGATTTTTCCCTGGTATTCTGCTGGAGTATGGATGACTTGAGAACTGTCGGTTAAGTCCTTGGTTTTTCAATTGCAGTAAAGATCTGCCCTTCTTTCCTCTTCTACTTCTTCTGAAATTGTGACTGCTCTAGCTGCTGCAGTCTGAGGTGGAATTCTTTCTCTTTGGTTGCCCCTGTTCTGGAAAGGAGTTCTAAGGTTATTCTGGGTAGAGGCAGATGGTTGATTTGGAGTTCTTCTGGGGTTACCCTGGCTTGGGTGAGACGGACCCTGATTAGACTGGTATGAAGGAATTGGTCTCTGAATTCGGGGTCCTAGACTTCCCTATCCCCTTGACATGTTAGGAGTTGGGCAGTCTTTTAACTGATGACCAAAACCTTGGCATCCAAAACACCGGTTCTCACTTCTGGGCTCATTGTTCTGCATCCTTAAAATTGATGGTCCTCCTGAGAAAGTATTTTCGGGGAAGGATCTTCCTTCACTTTGGAATCTTCCTGCATCTTGATTCTGAATCGGTCCTTGCTGCCTCTTTGGAGGTGGAAAGTTTGAAGTACCTTCCTGGGTTTGGAATCTTTTAAAGTTAGAGGGTGCAGGTTTTGGCGGAACCTTTACTACAAAGGCTTTGGCAAAATCCTTTGCCATTTTTACTGCTTCAGCCATGGACACTGGTTTGGCATTTTTGACCAGTGTGTCCAAAGGTTCGTTCATTGCCCGAATGAACCTAGCCATGAGCTGTTCTTCATCTAGAGGTGGTGAGTATTTGAGTAGAAGAGCAAAGGCCTGGTGATATTCTTCAATGGTTTTGTTCTCCTGCTTTAGTTCTAAAAATTCGTTCATTTTGGTTTCCAAAAATCCAGGGGGACAGAATCTCTTTCTCAAATAGGTTTTTAGGTCATTCCAAGATTGGGTATTTCTATTTAGACGGTTGGTGTCACAGTGGTTCCTCCATGCTACCCTGGCTGTTTCCACTATTTTCAACCGGCCAAGAGCTATTTTGCTTAGCTCATTATAACCTGTGACGTCAAAATATTCTTCCATGGCTTCTACCCATTTCTCCACAGTCTCACCTAGGTTCTCCCCTTCTCCTTTGAAGGGTCCTGGTTGAGTCCTATGAAGAGCCTTGCAAACATCAGGATCAAGTTCGTTATCTTCAGTGACAGGGTCTGGCTGCTGACGGCTACGATTTCCTCGTCTCATGATTCTGTCAAAAATTTATATATTGGAGAGAGAATAGTTATAAGATTAGAGAGGAGATTCTTATTTTTGAATACCTCAAAAACTGGGGAGAATTCTTACATTCTACCCCACTTAAAAAAAAGCGCGAGATGTCCTCATCTCGTAGGAAGAGAACAACTCTTTTTCTTACGACCCAAATTATTCTGGGGTTCCTTACATTCTGGTCAACCCAACAGAATACCTTCTGAACATTCCTCCACGGAAATTTTAGTTAAGCAAGTTCTCAATTTTTCATCCCTTAACTCGATCTACCGGTCAAGTGTTAACAGTAGCAATTTGACAGCACAATCCACTAATCTCATAGTGATTTGCTGAAATCATTATCATCACTTATCATCACAGGGACTCATCCCATTCATCCTCATTGTGGTTTCGCTCAGCTTATTACATTTTAACTAAATTTCAGAAATCATCATTTTTCAATCAGAATCCAAATCAATTTCATCAGTTCCCAAACAGAATTAAAAATCATATCAACCACATTCGAATTCATCATCTGGATAGCATTACGCTTATAATTTCAAGTCTTAGATTTACTCGTATATACTGTCAGTAAAGAGCTGCAGTATACTCTCGGTATATACGGGTAGTCAAGGCCCTTGGAATTATAAGGTAAATACCATCATGTCTAGGCCTCAAGCAAGTCAGGGATTTTATATAATTGCGGTACTTCCATTTGAAGATCCAATTACCAAATTACGAGTTTCAGTTTGAATATCAAATTGTATGAATTATATCACACAATTATAACCTTTTTGTCTTTCTAGATAAATTTTTGACATATTTGTCTTCTCAGTTGATCTTTATTAACCAAATGCTCTGATACCAACTGCGAGATCCCTGTTCCCACTGAGCAACGGATTCAGGATACTGGCAGCGGAAGTAACACATCATGCGCGGGTAGAGGTCTCACACTCGTCGGGGCCTCGCCCACGAATATCCGGACAAGAGACTAATCTGTCGGTTTGTCCAAAACCGAAACCGGAAAAACTTCCTTTACCCGGAAAGCATGGGCGATTCCACCAGGATAACTCTTTACTCTAACGTAGTCAAGATCATTACGGATCAACTGATCTGACTGCACCTTTAACGGTACTTGGTCAAATCAAGGAAGAAACTTGCACTTGGATCATTGGGATCAACGCTTTTTTCCCCATCAAGAGGCACAGCCGTTGATTCCTATCCATAGAACAATTTCTATCCGGGATTTACTTCATCTATCGTAATAATAGAAATTAAATCTCAATTTACGGATCCATCAGTCCAGCCTAACCCCATCCGATCCCATGGGTTAGCCAACCGCCCAACCACTAAAGTGATGGGATCCAATTTGGAATTTGGTTAGGTTTTGTCCCGGGTACCAAGCAAAAGAGTTCCAAGGCCCCCTAGTCGGAAGTTCATGCAAACATAAAACTAGCCACACCACTTACACACCCAATATGAAATTGCCTTTTTCTTAGCATCAGCTAACTTTAAAACAATCCTTTAATGAAACCATAGTACCACTGATCACAATCTTCCAATTTATCCGGTTGATTCATAATTTCCCATCATTCCTTTATCAGAGTATCTATGGCATCATTGGCAAAACTAGAACGCTCACCACCTGTCCACACAGGGGCCTTTTCAATAGTTCCTAGCCCATAATACTCGGCAATATAATCACTTATAAAAATTCAAGATGGACTCTCGTTGAAGATCAACAAGATCAACCAACAGATCCATATAAAGAGCCATGGACTCATCCATTGAAGACCAGCAAGGTCAATCAACCAGATCCATGCCCGGTTTCACAAAACAACTCTTACTCCTTGTTCTAATATCTTCCTCGACGCACGCGTGGGTATCCTGGGTGACCCAGAGCCCGAGCACCGTATGGTCAGCACCCTCTAGGATCCTTCACAGGTGACCTAGCGCTTCACTCATAGGCCGCTTCCTTGGTCCCTCATCCACCGTACGGGAAGCTCACCATTTGGTCAAGACCTCGGTCGACCTTGCTACGCGAGACGTCCTCCATTGACTCAGTTGCAACTTTAACAGTTAGGTCTTCATGACCTTAATCCACAAGATGGTCAAAATGCTTCCCCAGCATTCTTGACATAAAACAGTCATTTACAAACAGTCACAAAATACAGTTTCTAAATCGAGCTCTCGTCTTTCCACATTATCCCTCCTTAGTCCACATTACTTATTCCACATTCCATTCAATGTGTACTCATTCTCATCCATTTCCTCATATCGACGACACATTAATTCACATACACATTCACATTCACATCCATACATCCACATTTACATGCATACATCCATTTTCACATCCTCATTTATACATCCACATCCCATATCCACATTCATACATACACATCCATATCCACATCCATACATCCACATCCACATCCACATCCACATTCACATTCACATCCACATTCACATCCTCATTTATACATCCACATCCACATCCACATTCACATCCATACATCCACATCTACATGCATACCTCCATTTTCACATCCTCATTTATACATCCACATTCCTTATCTACATTCATACATACACATCCATATCCACATCCATACATACATCCACATCCACATCCACATTCATATTCACATCCATATATCCACATCTACATGCATACATCCATTATCACGTCCTCATTCATACATCCACATCCACATACATACATACATCCACATCCACATACATACATACATCCACATCCACATTCCCATTCACATCTATACATCCACATCTACATCCACATACATACATACATCCACATCCACATTCCCATTCACATCTATACATCCACATCTACATCCACATTCATATACATCCACATCCACATTCTCATTCACATCTATACATTCACATCTACATCCACATACATACTTACATCCACATCCACATTCCCATTCACATCTATACATCCACATCTACATCCACATTCACATCCACATTCCCATTCACATCTATACATCCACATCTACATCCACATTCACATCTATGCATATACATCTTCATGCATACATCCATTTTCACATTCATACATCCATACTCCCATCTCCACATCCACACATCCACATACATACATCTATTTTCACATTCCCATTCATGTAACCCCATATGCCTTCACATCTAATCTTTTACATCACATCCATTCTCGCCCTATCACAACCCATATACATCTTATCCTATCACATACACTTCTTACCTCATCCCATACACATCTTATCACATCTTAATTCATCTTATCACCTCTTATCACCTCTTATACACCTCTTATCATATCCTATCACATCTCATATCTATTTATAGAATACAAGAGAATTCTTATATTTGATATAAGATTTCTTTACACATTTACTTATGCATAAATTCCATTTAAGGAGATTAATGCTTCCAAAGAAAAATCAATCTTTTATGCATCTTCCTATGCATAAATTCATTTTAAATGAAAATGACACTTTTGAATTAAAATTCAATCTTTTATGCATCTTCCTATGCATAAATTTAATTTAGATGAGAATGACACTTTTGAATTAAAAATTCAATCTTTTATGCATCTTCCTTTGCATAAATTCAATTTAGATGAGAATGACACTTTTGAATTAAAAATTATTTTTTTTAATGCATCTTCTTATGCATAAAGTCAATTTGGTAGGAATTACACTTTTAGAATAAAAGAATTTCTCTTATGCATCTAAGTTATGCATAAAATCCATTTATGATGAAAATCACACTTTTAGTATAAAAAGAATATCTTTTATGCATACCTCCATGCATGAAATCCAATTATGATAACACTTTTATAATAAAATAATCAACTTTTATGCATACCTCTATGCATGAAATTCAACTATGATAAAAGTCACACTTTTATAATAAAATAATCAATCCATTATGCATACTTCTATGCATGAAAATAAAAATGGTAAAAGTAACACTTTTGATATAAAAATTTAACCATTATGCATACTTCTATGCATGAAATAAAAATGGTAAAAATAACACTTTTGATATAAAATTTTTTCTTTTATGCAAACTTCTATGCATGAAAATTAAAAATAATAAAAGTAACACTTTTAATATTAAAAAATTATCTTTTATGCATACTTCTATGCATGAAAATCAATTATGCATAATATAAAAATCAATTTCTCTATGATTACAATGAATATCTTTCAATTAATCTCGGATGATAATTCCTAGAATATGGTAGGAAGTCCTCTTTTTATGCTTTGAATGAAATTATTTTATGCATAATTTTTATAAAAATTCTGCCATAGCTCCGCTGCTATGACTGATAAATCTCAATTTTTCTAAGGGATAAAGCTTATCATTAAGGAAATAATTAAAATGATCTCTAATTGGATCATTCATCCATAATGGATTGAATCATCAATATACATAAACTAAAAGCATAGAAAAAAGCCATTAATTTGGCCTCAAGCTTAGCTTAATCTTGGGTTAAAGAAAAGCTTTATGAAAAGCTTGATTTGGATTGAGAATGGGTCATGAGTATAACCATTTCTTGATTGAGAGAGAGAAATTACATAAAAACTATTAGAATTTAAACATAAATGGAAATTAACTTCAGCATTTATTAAATTATGTAACTCTTCACTAACATTATCAATTCACTTCAATAGCATTCAAAAAAAAAAAACCAATTAAGCTTCTCAAGCTTGAGAGGGGTTGAGAAGAGAGAAACATTGAGAAATTATAGAAATGATCAATATTCACTAATTACCTTACAAATTGCTTGATTCTTTGTTCACAGTAGAGGCCCCCAACCAATCAATTGGTTAAGTATGTTGATGGAGCCACTAATTGGGATTGAAGAAAGAGGGAAGCTCCAAAAACTAGTGAATTATTAAATGAATTCACAGTTCTTGGCTTAGGTGGAGTAGAGTAACGATGCATAAACACTATATATTTTTCAACAAGGGGGAGGCTTCTATTTATAGGAAAAATTGAGCTCCTAACCAAACAAACTAATTCTAGAATTTTCTAAATCAGTTTGGTCAATTTTTGACCATTTTTAGGTCAGTTAAGCTAACTTTTTGGAACTAGACTTGAATGAGGAGAGAGGAGAGATGAAATATCTCAATTTTTATGAGTTTAAAACTCATTCAAGCATGTGAAATATGCACCTCCTTTAAAGAACTCCCCTTCCTTACATATGTGTCATAATGGAATCATTTTAATATTGCTCATAGTTTTTTACTAATAAACCTTGTACATTTTCAACTCTTCATCTTATGTGAAATATGCACCTCCTTTAAAGAATTCCCCTTCCTTACATATGTGTCATAATGGAATCATTTTAATATTGCTCATAGTTTTTTACTAATAAACCTTGTACATTTTCAACTCTTCATCTTATGTGAAATATGCACCTCCTTTAAAGAATTCCCCTTCCTTTACATATGTGTCATAATGGAATCATTTTAATATTGCTCATAGTTTTTTACTAATAAACCTTGTACATTTTCAACTCTTCATCTTATGTGAGCATTTACTCATTTTTGGATACCCAAAATATCTCATATTTTTAATATTGCTCATAGTTTTTTACTAATAAACCTTGTACATTTTCAACTCTTCACCTTATGTGAGCATTTACTCATTTTTGGGTATCTTCTTTTTACAAATTGGATTTATCTACTCCCTACACATGGATTGATGCTATTGGCCCATAGGAACCTTAATTGGACCATAGTCTAAAGATTTCTGAAAATCTAGACCCTTAGACTAAGGTTCTTTATACCTAATTCCAATTAATTTCAATTGCACATTGGAAAATTCTTTTTGAATTTCTGTTTCAAGGGAACTCATCTGAATTATAAGAGATATTTTTCTATCCAAAAATATTCAAAATCTGAATATTCTCTCTCTAGAATATTTTCTCTCTCTAGGCTAAAATAGTTAGAAACAAGGTCTATATTTCTGAAGAGGGGTTGATTACAGGGGAAGATACTAGACATCAAAAAGGGGTTGGGAGAGGAATCTTACATTCTACCCCACTTAAAAAACGCGAGATGTCCTCATCTCGCAGGTGGAGTATGATTTCTTTCATCACATCTTCTTCTTCTTCAATCACATTCAACTTTACGCCTTGGAGTGGACGGTCGATTTTTCCCTGGTATTCTGCTAGAGTATGGATGACTTGAGAACTGTCGGTTAAGTCCTTGGTTTTTCAATTGCAGTAAAGATCTGCCCTTCTTTCCTCTTCTACTTCTTCTGAAATTGTGACTACTCTGGCTGCTGCAGTCTGAGGTGGAATTCTTTCTCTTTGGTTGCCCCTGTTCTGGAAAGGAGTTCTAAGGTTATTCTGGGTAGAGGCAGATGGTTGATTTGGAGTTCTTCTGGGGTTACCCTGGCTTGGGTGAGACGAACCCTGATTAGACTGGTATGAAGGAATTGGTCTCTGAATTCGGGGTCCTAGACTTCCCTGTCCCCTTGACATGGCAGGAGTTGGGCAGTCTTTTAACTGATGACCAAAACCTTGGCATCCAAAACACCGGTTCTCACTTCTGGGCTCATTGTTATGCATCCTTAAAATAGATGGTCCTCCTGAGAAAGTATTTTCGGGGAAGGATCTTCCTTCACTTTGGAATCTTCCTGCATCTTGATTCTGAATCGGTCCTTGCTGCCTCTTTGGAGGTGGAAAGTTTGAAGTACCTTCCTGGGCTTGGAATCTTTTAAAGTTAAAGGGTGCAGGTTTTGGCGGAACCTTTACTACAAAGGCTTTGGCAAAATCCTTTGCCATTTTTACTGCTTCAGCCATGGACACTGGTTTGGCATTTTTGACCAGTGTGTCCAAAGGTTCGTTCATTGCCCGAATGAACCTAGCCATGAGCTGTTCTTCATCTAGAGGTGGTGAGTATTTGAGTAGAAGAGCAAAGGCCTGGTGATATTCTTCAATGGTTTTGTTCTCCTGCTTTAGTTCTAAAAATTCGTTCATTTTGGTTTCCAAAAATCCAGGGGGACAGAATCTCTTTCTCAAATAGGTTTTTAGGTCATTCCAAGATTGGGTATTTCTATTTAGACGGTTGGTGTCACAGTGGTTCCTCCATGCTACCCTGGCTGTTTCCACTATTTTCAACCGGCCAAGAGCTATTTTGCTTAGCTCATTATAACCTGTGACGTCAAAATATTCTTCCATGGCTTCTACCCATTTCTCCACAGTCTCACCTAGGTTCTCCCCTTCTCCTTTGAAGGGTCCTGGTCGAGTCCTATGAAGAGCCTTGCGAACATCAGGATCAAGTTCGTTATCTTCAGTGACAGGGTCTGGCTGCTGACGGCTACGATTTCCTCGTCTCATGATTCTGTCAAAAATTTATATATTAGAGAGAGAATAGTTATAAGATTAGAGAGGAGATTCTTATTTTTGAATACCTCAAAAACTGGGGAGAATTCTTACATTCTACCCCACTTAAAAAAAAGCGCGAGATGTCCTCATCTCGTAGGAAGAGAACAACTCTTTTTCTTACGACCCAAATTATTCTGGGGTTCCTTACATTCTGGTCAACCCAACAGAATACCTTCTGAACATTCCTCCACGGAAATTTTAGTTAAGCAAGTTCTCAATTTTTCATCCCTTAACTCGATCTACCGGTCAAGTGTTAACAGTAGCAATTTGACAGCACAATCCACTAATCTCATAGTGATTTGCTGAAATCATTATCATCACTTATCATCACAGGGACTCGTCCCATTCATCCTCATTGTGGTTTCGCTCAGCTTATTACATTTTAACTAAATTTCAAAAATCATCATTTTTCAATCAGAATCCAAATCAATTTCATCAGTTCCCAAACAGAATTAAAAATCATATCAACCACATTCGAATTCATCATCTGGATAGCATTACGCTTATAATTTCAAGTCTTAGATTTACTCGTATATACTGTCAGTAAAGAGCTGCAATATACTCACGAGTAGTCAAGGCCCTTGGAATTATAAGATAAATACCATCATGTCTAGGCCTCAAGCAAGTCAGGGATTTTATATAATTGCGGTACTTCCATTTGAAGACCCAATTACCAAATTACGAGTTTCAGTTTGAATATTAAATTGTATGAATTATATCACACAATTATAACCTTTTTGTCTTTCTAGATAAATTTTTGACATATTTGTCTTCTCAGTTGATCTTCATTAACCAAATGCTCTGATACCAACTGTGAGATCCCTGTTCCCACTGAGCAACGGATTCAGGATACTGGCAGCGGAAGTAACACATCATGCGCGGGTAGAGGTCTCACACTCGTCGGGGCCTCGCCCACGAATATCCGGACAAGAGACTAATCTGTCGGTTTGTCCAAAACCAAAACCGGAAAAACTTCCTTTACCCGGAAAGCATGGGCGATTCCACCAGGATAACTCTTTACTCTAACGTAGTCAAGATCATTACGGATCAACTGATCTGACTGCACCTTTAACGGTACTTGGTCATATCAAGGAAGAAAATCGCACTTGGATCATTGGGATCAACGCTTTTTTCCCCATCAAGAGGCAGAGCCGTTGATTCCTATCCATAGAACAATTTCTATTCGGGATTTACTTCATCTATCGTAATAATAGAAATTAAATCTCAATTCACGGATCCATCAGTCCAGCCTAACCCCATCCGATCCCATGGGTTAGCCAACCGCCCAACCACTGTAGTGATGGGATCCAATTTGGAATTTGGTTAGGTTTTGTCCCGGGTACCAAGGAAAAGAGTTCCAAGGCCCCCTAGCCGGAAGTTCATGCAAACATAAAACTAGCCACACCACTTACACACCCAATATGAAATTGCCTTTTTCTTAGCATCAGCTAACTTTAAAACAATCCTTTAATGAAACCATAGTACCACTGATCACAATCTTCCAATTTATCCGGTTGATTTATAATTTCCCATCATTCCTTCATCAGAGTATCTATGGCATCATTGGCAAAACTAGAACGCTCACCACCTATCCACACAGGGGCCTTTTCAATAGTTCCTAGCCCATAATACTCGGCAATATAATCACTTATAAAAATTCAAGATGGACTCTCGTTGAAGATCAGCAAGATCAACCAACAGATCCATATAAAGAGCCATGGACTCATCCATTGAAGACCAGCAAGGTCAATCAACCAGATCCATGCCCGGTTTCACAAAACAACTCTTACTCCTTGTTCCAATATCTTCCTCGACGCACGCGTGGGTATCCTGGCCGACCCAGAGCCCGAGCACCGTATGGTCAGCACCCTCTAGGATCCTTCGCAGGTGACCTAGCGCTTCACTCATAGGCCGCTTCCTTGGTCCCTCATCCACCGTACCGGAAGCTCACCATTTAAATCGAACCGAGGCTGGTCAAGACCTCGGTCGACCTTGCTACGCGAGACGTCCTCCATTGACTCAGTTGCAACTTTAACAGTTAGGTCTTCATGACCTTAATCCACAAGATGGTCAAAATGCTTCCCCAGCATTCTTGACATAAAACAGTCATTTACAAACAGTCACAAAATACAGTTTCTAAATTGAACTCTCGTCTTTCCACATTATCCCTCCTTAGTCCACATTACTTATTCCACATTCCATTCAATGTGTACTCATTCTCATCCATTTCCTCATATCGACGACACATTAATTCACATACACATTCACATTCACATCCATACATCCACATTTACATGCATACATCCATTTTCACATCCTCATTTACATCCACATCCCATATCCACATTCATACATACACATCCATATCCACATCCATACATCCACATCCACATCCACATTCACATTCACATCCACATTCACATCCTCATTTATACATCCACATCCACATCCACATTCACATCCATACATCCACATCTACATGCATACCTCCATTTTCACATCCTCATTTATACATCCACATCCCTTATCTACATTCATACATACACATCCATATCCACATCCATACATCCACATCCACATCCACATTCATATTCACATCCATATATCCACATCTACATGCATACATCCATTATCACGTCCTCATTCATACATCCACATCCACATACATACATACATCCACATCCACATACATACATACATCCACATCCACATTCCCATTCACATCTATACATCCACATCTACATCCACATACATACATACAACCACATCCACATTCCCATTCACATCTACACATCCACATCTACATCCACATTCATATACATCCACATCCACATTCTCATTCACATCTATACATTCACATCTACATCCACATACATACATACATCCACATCCACATTCCCATTCACATCTATACATCCACATCTACATCCACATTCACATCCACATTCCCATTCACATCTATACATCCACATTCACATCTATGCATATACATCTTCATGCATACATCCATTTTCACATTCATACATCCATACTCCCATCTCCACATCCACACATCCACATACATACATCTATTTCCACATTCCCATTCATGTAACCCCATATGCCTTCACATCTAATCTTTTACATCACATCCATTCTCGCCCTATCACAACCCATATACATCTTATCCTATCACATACACTTCTTACCTCATCCCATACACATCTTATCACATCTTAATTCATCTTATCACCTCTTATCACCTCTTATACACCTCTTATCACATCCTATCACATCTCATATCTATTTATAGAATACAAGAGAATTCTTATATTTGATATAAGATTTCTTTGCACATTTACTTATGCATAAATTCCATTTAAGGAGATTAATACTTCTAAAGAAAAATCAATCTTTTATGCATCTTCCTATGCATAAATTCATTTTAAATGAAAATGACACTTTTGAATTAAAATTCAATCTTTTATGCATCTTCCTATGCATAAATTTAATTTAGATGAGAATGACACTTTTGAATTAAAAATTCAATCTTTTATGCATCTTCCTTTGCATAAATTCAATTTAGATGAGAATGACACTTTTGAATTAAAAATTAATTTTTTTAATGCATCTTCTTATGCATAAAGTCAATTTGGTAGGAATTACACTTTTAGAATAAAAGAATTTCTCTTATGCATCTAAGTTATGCATAAAATCCATTTATGATGAAAATCACACTTTTAGTATAAAAAGAATATCTTTTATGCATACCTCCATGCATGAAATCCAATTATGATAACACCTTTATAATAAAATAATCAACTTTTATGCATACCTCTAAGCATGAAATTCAACTATGATAAAAGTCACACTTTTATAATAAAATAATCAATCCATTATGCATACTTCTATGCATGAAAATAAAAATGGTAAAAGTAACACTTTTGATATAAAAATTTAACCATTATGCATACTTCTATGCATGAAATAAAAATGGTAAAAATAACACTTTTGATATAAAAATTTTTCCTTTATGCATACTTCTATGCATGAAAATTAAAAATGATAAAAGTAACACTTTTAATATAGAAAAATTATCTTTTATGCATACTTCTATGCATGAAAATCAATTATGCATAATATAAAAATCAATTTCTCTATGATTACAATGAATATCTTTCAATTAATCTCGGATGATAATTCCTAGAATATGGTAGGAAGTCCTCTTTTTATGCTTTGAATGAAATTATTTTATGCATAATTTTTATAAAAATTTTGCCATAGCTCCACTGCTATGACTGATAAATCTCAATTTTTCTAAGGGATAAAGCTTATCATTAAGGAAATAATTAAAATGATCTCTAATTGGATCATTCATCCATAATGGATTGAATCATCAATATACATAAACTAAAAGCATAGAAAAAAGCCATTAATTTGGCCTCAAGCATAGCTTAATCTTGGGTTAAGGAAAAGCTTTATGAAAAGCTTGATTTGGATTGAGAATGGGTCATGAGTATGACCATTTCTTGATTGAGAGAGAGAAATTACATAAAAACTATTAGAATTTAAACATAAATGGAAATTAACTTCAGTATTTATTAAATTATGTAACTCTTCACTAACATTATCAATTCACTTCAATAGCATTCAAAAAAAAAATACCAATTAAGCTTCTCAAGCTTGAGAGGGGTTGAGAAGAGAGAAACATTGAGAAATTATAGAAATGATCAATATTCACTAATTACCTTACAAATTGCTTGATTCTTTGTTCACAGTAGAGGCTCCCAACCAATCAATTGGTTAAGTATGTTGATGGAGCCACTAATTGGGATTGAAGAAAGAGGGAAGCTCCAAAAACTAGTGAATTATTAAATGAATTCACAGTTCTTGGCTTAGGTGGAGTAGAGTAACGATGCATAAACACTATATATTTTTCAACAAGGGGGAGGCTTCTATTTATAGGAAAAATTGAGCTCCTAACCAAACAAACTAATTCTAGAATTTTCTAAATCAGTTTGGTCAATTTTTGACCATTTTTAGGTCAGTTAAGCTAACTTTTTGGAACTAGACTTGAATGAGGAGAGAGGAGAGATGAAATATCTCAATTTTTATGAGTTTAAAACTCATTCAAGCATGTGAAATATGCACCTCCTTTAAAGAACTCCCCTTCCTTACATATGTGTCATAATGGAATCATTTTAATATTGCTCATAGTTTTTTACTAATAAACCTTGTACATTTTCAACTCTTCATCTTATGTGAAATATGCACCTCCTTTAAAGAATTCCCCTTCCTTACATATGTGTCATAATGGAATCATTTTAATATTGCTCATAGTTTTTTACTAATAAACCTTGTACATTTTCAACTCTTCATCTTATGTGAAATATGCACCTCCTTTAAAGAATTCCCCTTCCTTTACATATGTGTCATAATGGAATCATTTTAATATTGCTCATAGTTTTTTACTAATAAACCTTGTACATTTTCAACTCTTCATCTTATGTGAGCATTTACTCATTTTTGGATACCCAAAATATCTCATATTTTTAATATTGCTCATAGTTTTTTACTAATAAACCTTGTACATTTTCAACTCTTCACCTTATGTGAGCATTTACTCATTTTTGGGTATCTTCTTTTTACAAATTGGATTTATCTACTCCCTACACATGGATTGATGCTATTGGCCCATAGGAACCTTAATTGGACCATAGTCTAAAGATTTCTGAAAATCTAGACCCTTAGACTAAGGTTCTTTATACCTAATTCCAATTAATTCCAATTGCACATTGGAAAATTCTTTTTGAATTTCTGTTTCAGGGAAACTCATCTGAATTATAAGAGATATTTTTCTATCCAAAAATATTCAAAATCTGAATATTCTCTCTCTATAATATTTTCTCTCTCTAGGCTAAAATAGTTAGAAACAAGGTCTTTATATTTCTGAAGAGGGGTTGATTACAGGGGAAGATACTAGACATCAAAAAGGGGTTGGGAGAGGAATCTTACAGAATCCAAATCAATTCATCAATTCTCAAACAGAATTAAAAATCATATCAACCACATTCGAAATCATCATCTGGATAACATTAATGCTTATAATTTCAAGTCTTAGATTTACTCGTATATACTGTCAGTAAAGAGCTACAGTTATACTCTCGGTATATACGGGTAGTCACGGCCCTTCGAATTATAAGGTAAATACCATCATGTCTAGGCCTCAAGCAAGTCGGGGATTCTATATAATTGCGGTATTTCCATCTGAAGACCCAATTACCAAATTACGAATTCCAGTTTGAATATCAAATTGTATGAATTATATCACACAATTAGAACCTTTTTGTGTTTCTTGATAAATTTTTGACATATTTGGTTTCTCAGTTGTTTTTTATTAGCCAAATGCTCTGATACCAACTGTAAGATCCCTGTTCCCACCGAGCAACGGATTTAGGATACTAGCAGCGGAAGTAGCACTTCTCGTGCGGGACAGGGGTCCCACATTCGGGGCCTCCCCCACGGATATCCGAATAAGAGACTAATCCTTCGGTTGTTCCAAAACCGAACCCGAAAAAACTTCCTTTATTGGAAAGCACGCGCGTGATACCAACTGTAAGATCCCTGTTCCCACTGAGCAACGGATTCGGGTATTAGCAGCAGAAGTAGCACTTCTCGCATGGGACAGGGGTCCCACACTCAGGGCCTCGCCCACGGATATCCGGACAAGAGACTAATCCGTCGATTTATCCAAAACCGAACCCGAAAAAACTTCCTTTACCCGGAAAGCACGGGTGATTCCACCAGGATAATTTTTTACTCTAACGTAGTCAAGATCATTTCTGGTCAAGCTGATCCAATTGCATCTTCAAGATACTTGATCAGATCAAGGACGAACTTGCACTTGGATCATTGGGATCAACGCTTTTTTCCCCATTCAAGAGGCATAGCCGTTGATTCCTATCCATAGAACAATTACTGTCCGGGATTTAATTTATCTATCGTAATAACAAAAGTTGAGTCTCGATTTATGGATCCATCAGTCCAGCCTAACCCCATCCAGTCCCATGGGTTAGCCAACCGCCCAACCACTGTAGTGATGGGATCCAATTAAGAATTTGGTTAGGTTTTGTCCCGGGTACCAAGGAAAAGAGTTCCAAGGCCCCCTAGCCGGAAGTTCAAGCAAAAATAAAACTAGTCACACCACTTACACACCCAATATGAAATTGCCTTTTCACAAATTCAACCAGTTTTAAAACAATCCTTTAATAAAACCATAGTATCACTGATCACCATCTTTCAATTTATCTGGTTGATTCTTAATTTTCCCGTCATTCCTTCATTAGAGTACCTATGGCATCATCGGCAACTAGGACGCTCACCACCTGTCCACTCAGGGGCCGTTTCCTAGTTCCTAGCCCATAATACGCGGCAATATAATCACTTATCAAGATGGACTCTCGTTGAAGATCCGCAAGATCAACCAACAGATCCATATAAAGAGCCATGGACTCATCCGTTGAGGACCAGCAAGGTCAGTCAACCAGATCCATGCCCGGTTTCAGAAAACAACTCTTAGTCCTTGTTCCAATATCTTCCTCGACGCACGCGTGGGTATCCTGGGCGACCCAGAGCCCGAGCACCGTATGGTCATCACCCTCTAGGATCCTTCGCAAGTGACCTAGCGCTTCACTCATAGGCCGCTTCCTTGGCCCCTCTTCCACCGTACCGGAAGCTCACCATTTTAATCGTACCGAGACTGGTCAAGACCTCGGTCGACCTTGCTACGCGAGACGTCCTCCATTGACTCTCCGTCAGCAGTTGCAACTTTATCAGTTAGGTCTTCACGACCTTAATCACAAGATGGTCAAAATGCTTTCCTAGCATTCTTGACATAAAACAGTCATTTACAAACAGTCACACAATACAGTTTCTATATTAACTCTCATTTTTCCACATTATCCCTCATCAATCCACATTGCTTATTCCACATTCCAGTTATATGTGTACTCATCCCATCACATCATTTTCCATCTCATCACTTCCGATTCCTTCACATCACATATCATATATTCACATCCATACATATATCCACATCCACATCCATACATCCACATCTACATCCATGCATCTATTTTCACATCCACATCTACATGCACATTCATGCATCCTCATCCATACATCCACATCTACATGCACAATAATGCATCCTCATCCATACATCCACATCTACATGCACATTCACATCCATACATCCACATCTATATGCTTATATTCACATCTACATGCATACATCCACATCCCAT
Source organism: Cibotium barometz (assembly GCF_041138505.1). Lineage (NCBI taxonomy): Eukaryota > Viridiplantae > Streptophyta > Polypodiopsida > Cyatheales > Cibotiaceae > Cibotium > Cibotium barometz. The sequence goes on from NC_141071.1 coordinate 29,892,918, forward strand.
CCATGCATCTACATCGACATCCTCCTTTACATCCATACATCCACATTCACACTCACATCTACATGCATACATCCATACATACACATCCACATTTACATCCATACATACACATCCACATTTACATCCATATTCTCACCCTATCACAACCCATACATCTTATCCCATCACATACACTTGTTACCTCATCCCATACACATCCTATCACTTCTTAACTCATCTTATCACATCCTAACTCATCTCTTATGCATACCTCTATGCATGAAATTCAATTATGCTAAAAGTAACTCTTTTATAATAAAATATTCATCTCTTATGCATACCTCTATGCATGAATTTCAATTATGCTAAAAGTAACTCTTTTATATTAAAATATTCATCTCTTATGCATACCTCTATGCATGAATTTCAATTATGCTAAAAGTAACTCTTTTATAATAAAATATTCATCTCTTATGCATACCTCTATGCATGAATTTCAATTATGCTAAAAGTAACTCTTTTATAATAAAATATTCATCTCTTATGCTGCATACCTCTATGCATGAATTTCAATTATGCTAAAAGTAACTCTTTTATAATAAAATATTCATCTCTTATGCATACCTCTATGCATGAAATTCAATTATGCTAAAAGTAACTCTTTTATAATAAAATATTCATCTCTTATGCATACCTCTATGCATGAATTTCAATTATGCTAGAAGTAACTCTTTTATAATAAATTAATCATCTTCTATGCATACCTCTATGCATGAAAATCAATTATGAATAATATAAAAATCAATTTCTCTAGGATTACAATGTATATCTTTCAATTAATCTAGGATGATAATTCCTAGAATATGGTAGGAAATCCTCTTTTTATGCTTTGAATATGAAATTATTTTATGTGTAAATTATTTTATGTGTAAATTTTTATAAAATTTTGCCATAGCTCCGCTACTATAACTAATAAATCTCAATTATTTTAAAAGATAGGTTATCTTTAAGGGAATGATTAGAATGATCCTTAATTGGATCATCAACTCTTAATGGATTGAATCAAAATAATCATGGAATACATAAACTAAAAGTATAGATAAAAAAACTATTAATTTGTTCTTAAGCATAGATTAATCTTGGATTAAGAAAAAGCTTTATGAAAAGCTTCGTTTGGATTAAGAATGGGTCATGAGTATGACCATTTCTTAAGTGAGAGAGAGAAAAAAACCATTATAATTAAACATAAATGAAAATTTATGTAATTCTTTACTATCATTAATCAATTAACTTTAATAGCATTCAAAAACCATACCAATTAAGCTTCTCAAGCTTGAGAGGGGTTGAGAAGAGAGAAACATTGAGAAATTATAGAAAAGATCAAAATTCACCATACTTACCTTACAATTTGCTTGATTCTTTATTCACGGTAGAGGCCCCCAACCAATCAATTGGTTTAGTATGTTGATGGAGCCACCAATGGGAATTGAAGAAAGAGAGAAGTGTCAAAAACTAGTGAATTATGAAAGAATTCACAGTTCTTGGCTTAGGTGGAGTAGAGTAACAATGTGTAAACACTATATATTTTTTTCAACAAGGGAAGGCTTCTATTTATAGGAAAAATCGAGCTCCTAACAAAACAAACTGATTCTAGAATTTTCCAAGTCAGTTTGGTTGAATTTGGACTAGATTTGGACCTAGTTTGGTTACTTTTTGATTCGGTTTGGTTTCATTTTGATTTGGTTTGGTTCAAGAGAGATGAGAGATAAAAATATCACATTATTTTTGAGTTTAAAACTCATTCAAGCATGTGAAATATGCACCTCCTTTAAAGAACTCCCCTTCCTTACATATGTGTCAAAATGGAATGATTATACCCAAAATATCTCATATTTTTAATATTACTCATAGTTTTTTACTAAAAAACCTTGTACATTTTCAACTCTTCATCTTATGTGAAATATGCACCTCCTTTAAAGAACTCCCCTTCCTTACATATGTGTCAAAATGGAATCATTATACCCAAAATATCTCATATTTTTAATATTGCTCATAGTTTTTTACTAATAAACCTTGTACATTTTCAACTCTTCATCTTATGTGAGCATTTACTCATTTTTGGATACCCAAAATATCTCATATTTTTAATATTGCTCATAGTTTTTTACTAATAAACCTTGTACATTTTCAACTCTTCATCTTATGTGAGCATTTACTCATTTTTGGGTATCTTCTTTTACAAATTGGATTTATCTCCTCCCTACACATGGATTGATGCTATTGGCCCATAGGAACCTTAATTGGACCATAATCCAAAATTTTTTGAAAATCTAGACCCTTAGACTAAGGTCCTTTATACCCATTTCCAATTAATTCCAATTACACATTGGAAAATTCTTTTTGAATTTCTGTTTTGAGGGGAACTTATTTTAATAAGATGAGTTATTTTTCTATCCAAAAATATTCATAATCTGAATATTCTCTCTCTAGAATAATTTTCTCTCTCTAGGCTAAAACAGTTAGAAACAAGGTCTTTATATTTCTGAAGAGGGATTGATTATAGGGGAAGATACTAGACATCAAAAAAGGGGTTGGGGGAGGAATCTTACAATTACTCACTTCTTTTTCTTTTCTACTTTTGGACAATGATTTGCATGATGACAACACTCTTTTGATGGATATTGGAGACAAGTCTATTGATGTTCATCCTACGGTGTCGTGACGTGGGTGGTATCACTGGGAAAGTGCGAGACTTCTGGCTGTGAGAGTAGCTTCCAAAATCCGAGCAAGGAAAACAAAACAGATAGCTCTTCAAGGAGCATAAGACATCTCCATTTTTGTTGACATGTACATGTGACAATTCACTTCAATACATCCCCAAATTCAGCTTGATGATTGCACATAAATTGTGTGTCAAGAGCATGACCAGTTCCAAGCATAGATCTCCTGACTCTTTTTCCAAATGCCTCAATCATATCACATGTAGGCATAACACAATTTACAAAAGATTTCCATATACATGTGACCGTTCACATCACATATATCATATACTCGCAACTCCATTATTTCAAGATGTCTCTTGATCTCATAAAAACCTGTTTCAGATTCCAACAACTCACAAAGCAAAAGATGGCATATGGCATATGTACAACATATTCATGTGATTTTAGAAAACTCCATGTCTAGAAAATCCAAAATCCAACCAAGTAGCTTTTTACCAATAAAATCCAAATCCAGGAAACTCTTTGTATTTTTGATGCTTTCTTATTCCAAGACTCTCAAAAACCATAAAAACCTTTTCCCCAAAACCTTCTCGTTCTCAAAAACCTTAAAGGGTTCCTAGACTATACGATTTTTGAAATCGTAAGTAACAACAAAAAAAAATCACTTATCTCAGAGTAAAAAAAAAGAAGCGAATTTATGGATTTCGCTATTCCCATACGGCTGCTTCACTGCAGTATGCGCCAAAAACATCATTTCCCTTGTATATTGTGAGATTTTTGAAAATCATATCATTTGATAGTGCTTCCTTCTCTCATTAGTTCAAACCCCAGGATTCTCTATACAGTAGCTTTCATCACAAATTTTGATTCTCTGGTCGGAGTTCCTTCTGGTTCTCTCTTCCCATCGTTTCTGCATATTCCCCCCCTCGTATGCGCCGTTTGCCTGGTTATCTTCTATTTCCCGCAAGAGATTCGGGCTCCCTTCACTTTTGTAGCTAAAAATTCGAATTTCCCCCGATTCGAATACACTGCGCCTCCTTTTTTTTAGCTTATTAATCGGATATTCCCTTTTAAAAAAATCCTTCATGTTTTTGCCACGCAAGCCACCACCTTGCGTATACGTCTGCTATTGTCATTTGGATTCTCACGCAAGGGGTATTGCTCACAACACAGTTGCTCACACTACCAAGAAGTGCTCTTTTCAGTGTTCCAAGGCCTCTACTCCCCATCACAATGCAATTCAAGGGCAGATCAACTATAGCATCACATACCTTCTCCCTTGCATCACCCCAATAGATCTTAAAGACCACCAGTAGCTGCTTTTGTCGCGCCTCCTCCTGCAGCAAACAGAGAAGCTCACCATCCTGCGGAACCCATACTTGCTTGCAATGCTAGGTGATGCACATACAAATGTAATGTTGTTAGGTCTGATGCCTTCAACTTGCATCTCATCATACAAACCCAGAGCCTCCTTGTTCTGCTCATTCCGAGTAAGAACACAAATCATGGCATTCCAAGACACGATATCTCGAAAAGGAATTCTTTCAAAACCAATCCTTGCATCATACATGCTCTCACATTTCCCATACATGTTGAGAGGGGTGTTCCCTACTACAAGGTCTACCCTAAGCATAAAAAACTCCATGATTCACACCACACTTATGTACAGAGGCTTCGAGACGTGGCTCAGCCTCAGCTCGTCTTATTGAACCTCATTTACAATATGAACATATGTACTTAGGCATCATATAATGACTCAAGTCATGGCACTTAATCCCATGCATCTGGATTTGCATTTAATGGCCTCATATGCATGGTTTCACACCATAGACGTGCCATGGCACGACATCCACCCGCTCTAAACCTGCACATCCTCTGGTATGTGCCAAATCATCATCAAGATCCACATATATCTGGATGTCATCTTCATCTTCTACATTACCAGGAAGATCATCCTCTTCCTGTCCCTCCATATCCATACTATCACTGTCAAGCCTCTCATCCTGAGTCTCCTGTGAGTCAAAAGGATCACTGTCATGCCTTCTTTTAAACATCTTGATCCTTTTGCCTGCTATAAGATTCTTTATCTCTGTTCCATCAAGCTCACACAGGATATACGTGGCATTTCCATGCACATGCTTGACAATGTAAGGGCCAAACCATCTTTTTGCAAACTTCTTTTGCACAGTAAACTGGTTGTCAAGACTACTATCATACATTAGGACCCAATCACCTTCTTCAATAGGTTTTGGCTGGAGTCTGTGTCTTCTATCAAATCTTTCTTTATTTTTCAACCTTGCATCTTTCAAACGAGCTTTAGCAAGCTGTACATCTTCAGGCGTTCTCTCTAGCTACCTTATTCGCAATGCAAGGAGGTTTTCCCTGTTCAATTCTTCCATCCAGGGTAATATATTCCAAGTTGGAACTACTTCTTCAACTGGCATTACTGGCTTCTGTGACCATACATTAATTCTGCAGGCATGTATCCTGTCACTGAGCTATGAGTTGTACGGTCAGCCCACAAAGCATATGGTAGCAGCCTTGGCCACTCTCGCATTCTTCCTCTGCATGCCTTAGCCAAAGCTTTAATGATTGGAGGATGTCCTCGCTCACTTTTACCATTGCCCTCAGGGTTGTAAGCACATGTTAGGGCCAATTTGATGCCAATTCTAGAGAATAATTCTCTTGCTTCTTCAACGTCTAGCTCACCCCTATCAGCTGTTATTTTCCCAACACAACCATACCGGCAAATCACATCTTCTAAGAGAAATTTGCATACTGTTTTCGTACTCTTTGTTCTAAGAGCACGCCCTTTCACCTGATTTGTCAAATCTTCTCTTGCAAGTGCTATGTACCGCATCTGCCAAATTCCCAAAGGCATTGTAACTAGATCCACCACCCATTTGTAGTGCATGGCAGGTGGGTAGGTTGGTTGCAAGCCATCACGATGTCGCACATTTGAGTACATTTGACATACCATGCATGTTTCCACATATTGGGAAACATCCTTGTACATTCCTTTCCACCAATATCTTTCCTTTATTTTGATAAAGGTGGCCCACACACTTCGATGTCCAGCCCAGAGACTCTCATGGAATTCTTTCATGAGCTTTCCTTGAGTCTCTTTATCACATATGACTCTCTGTGGCATAGCATTCCTCTGCTTAGGATGCTTCCACAGGTACCCATCCTTTAGAAAATACCCATATGCTTTTCTGCGGATCCTCTTAAATTCTGAGTCAGACCAATTTTCCTGTCTTGTCAGAGTACTCAAGTATTGACCAATAAGCAACCAATCTCCTTCATACATTTCCTCAGTAAAAGACTCAAGTGCATTTGATAAGCAAGTATGGCCCCCTTTTGCATATGCAGTAGTATAGAATTTTGTACCTACATCATCAATGTCACTAATCATCCCTTCTTCATCTTCATACCTAGCTCTTGATAGCATATCTGCAAATTGGGTTATCTTTTCCTGCAATATACTCAAACTCAGGATTTAGTGACTTGATATAGGCAATCCACCTAAGCATAGCGATATCTAGAGTGGTGCAGCTTACAATCATCCCAAGGAGTGGCAAGCAATCAGTTTCCACAAGTACAGATGCCCCAATAAGATATTCTCTTTCACATTTTAGAGCAATGACTATTCCCCATAACTCCCTCTTGATCTGCGGATAATTTCGCTGACGAATGCTTAATACCTTTGCTCCAAATCTGATTACATACCTGTGATCATCCTCATCATCTTGCCCTACTGCCCATCCTATCCCAGTAGGACTGCCCATCCTCATCATCTTGCCCTACTGCCCATCCTATCCCAGTAGGACTAGTATCAACTGTAACAATCACAGACCTGCCACACTCATAATCTGCCTTCCTTAGAGTAGGTGATGATTGGAGCAGACATTTCAGCTTCCGCATAGCTTTAATATGTACTGCACTTCACAAAAAAATTTTATTTTTCCTCAAAAGTTGATAAAGAGGATTTGCTACATGTGCATAATGTGGGATCCATATAACATAAAAGACACATGCACCAAGGAATCTCCTTAGCTCTGTAACATTAATGCATATCTCTTTCATTCTTTGTATTGCATCTATCTTGGCTGGACAAGGTCGGCGTCCATTAGTACTACAAAGATGCCCCACGATTAGCACTTCATCAACCCCAAACACCGATTTCAATCCAGATAAAGTAAGATTCACCTCTTCAAGCCTAGATGGAATCATATCACAATCTTTTATATGATTTTCCACAAACTTGCGACACCCCCTCGAATCCAAATCCCCATCTTTATCTTTCTCATCATAGCCTTTTATTGGCAAATCATCCAGAAAAGGCATAGTTATTTGTGGTATGAAGTCTCGCAAGACTTTATTCATTCCATTCATCACATGCGCCACTGAGTTGGTGGCTCCCTGTGGTAAGGTACACATCCTTACCAATCCCAAAGGAGTTTTCATTGTGGTCAAGTCCCTGCTTTGTATATCCAGCTGGAACTGATCATATCCCGAATACAGATCACCCATAGAGTATATAGCTTTCCCTGCAAATGCTTCTGCAAACTCGTCCACAATCGGACCTGCTCCCACATTCCTGATTGTGACCTTATTTACAGGTTGCATGTCTTGAATGAAGCGCAATGTTCCATTTTTCTTCGGCACGGTAAACCATCTGTTGGAGTATGGAGCGCATGATGGCTCCAAAATTCCCATCCCGATCTTTTCTTTTAGTAATTCCATCAGCTTTGGCAAGAGAGCCTTTGGTACTCGAATTGGCCGCCCCGCAGGTTCCAGGGCACATGTGGAACAGTGAAGATCACCATTGGCACTATCATGCTTGGATCAACACAGCCTATCTCATGCAGCTGAAAAGCAAAGGCCTTCCCATGTTTTACAAGCATCTCCTCAAAGCATTTCTTTTCAACTGGTAACAGAAAATCCTTGTCACCAATCTTCAGCTCTTTTAGGGTTTCCTGTGTAAACTTATGCCCAATTTTCTTTGGATCTCTAAGATTTGGTTGCATAGAGGCTTCATCTATCTTCTCCTTGCTTCTTGGTGGCAAGGGCAAGGCAACTGGTTTCACCTTCTTTGCAACCGTTTTATACTTTGTATCAACATGAGCATCCATCTCACAATTCATGTTTTTACATTCCATCCCCTCAAATTCCCGGATTATATCATACATCCCCACTGATGACACTTCTATCATCTCATTCCCACCCTGTAAGCATGCTCTTTCCATAGCAAAAAGCACACCCACGGTATCCACAAATGACACCTCATCAAGCGTGACCCCTGAAATAAATTCATTCTTCTCCAAAAGACCACACTGCTCAAGACTTTTTTGTTCATTTTGTACATGTCAACGCATGCCACGCTTCAAATCCTTGCTTTTTACAAAGACCAGTGACCCATAGCTAGAAAATCCCTGAAAACTTGCTGACAAGTTATTTACATTGATTGAGTCCTGCGAGAACTCATTTTCCCTTGTACCATTGGAATCCCGCTTTACAATGGCACCTAGCCAAAATCCCTCATCTCCCTGTAGTTCATGAATTCTCTGTTTATCTTTGGGAGTGACTGTGCTCGAAGAGACTCACGGTTCCTTTCATGGTTAATGCAAACTGTCAAAAACTGAACAGCTTTCTTGCCATCTTTACTCCTTATTCTTGCATATGCCGAGCCATCATCCAAAACTTTTGTTTCCATCCTCACAGCTGTAATGTAGGGTTGCCCAAGGATGAGGGGATATGATGACATCTCCTGAACAAAGAAGTTCTGATCATCTTTCACATCCCCTATAGTTACCCTTACATTTGGACAGGCTGCATAGAGCTCTCCAGATGAGTTATTAGCTGCTTTAATCACCCACCCATGATCTACATCCATTGGCCACTTACATTTGTTGTAGAGATTTTTAGCCATAAGATTTATTTCAGACCCATGGTCGATTAGAGCGACATACGGCTCTTCCAAGTCACCTATCTTGACAAGGGTTTCAGTGGTGGCCCTTGCCCAATGGCTCCTGGAGTAATGACTCTTTGTAAGAACTTCTTTTTCATCATCCTCATCCACAAAGTGCACTTGTCGTGCCCCTTCAGCAGAGTGATTACATTCCACCACATTCTCTCTCTCTTCCTTTTGCTGTACCTGTACTCCATGAGTCTTGGAAGTGCTTGTCTCCCCTTGTGATGGAATAGATTCAATTATGGACTGCCTGTTCCTTCGTATAATATCAATTATCTCATCATGGAATTCTTTCTTTGCAATCCCCAAGACTTCCCCTAATGTAAATTCCACCCTACTATTTAGAATCCTCTCTTCAAGCACCTTTTTGAGGTCTATTTGCAGCTTCAATATCAGATCGAAGCTTGTAGAGTGGACTTTTCCCTTTACCCTTCTCCTTCTCATGCTTCATTTTTGCTGGCACTTCTTCCATTAATACTTCCTGTGGTGGAGGTCTGCTATGCGGTGGAGGCATATGTGATGGCCCAGGATCCTTCTTTTCACTACCACGAGTGACCCTTTTTGATGGCCCTCCTTCCTCATTTTTCCTCTTACGCTTTTCCTCTACCTGTGCCTCATTATTCTGGCATTTTGCAATGTAGGCATGAACAGATAAAGAATCCACAGGCTCTTCCCAGCCAGTCTCAAGACATATACAGTCACCTGCCTCATGCAAAGCCTATTTAGACACCTTCTTTGACGCAATTAACTCCATTGTTGATGGCCAAAAATCTTCATTCTCATAATCTTCATCATTCTCAGACTCCTGCTTTGATTGACCAACCTTTAACCCATAGGTCGTCGACATCATTCCAATCATTCTTTAGCCCCTGCTCTGTATTCTTATCGTCAAGGAGGATTTCTAGTTTCTCTTGGAGATCTTTCCCAGCTGCTTGTAAGAAGAGCTGTGTTTTTTCCCTGTCCAAAGTTGTGCGCTCTATCCTTGACAGCTGGGCATAGCGCTTCTCAAACTCTCTTAGCAACTCTATGGCAGAAATTCCCATTTTGGGTTTTGTGACCCATTCCAAGAAAGTTCGCTTGGTCACCCGCTCAGAATCCTCCATGAAATAATCATCCTTTAAAGCAAGCTTGAACTCCTCCCAATTTCTGCCACCATGTGCTGCCTGTAATCCTCTTATGCGCTCTCTTATTTTAGGAACACATACCATCTCAAAGCTTCGAACCATATCCTCCTCAGTCACCCTGTTTAGCTCCATTTCCTTTGTGTAACTGTGCAGGTACTTTGTGTGTCCTTACCATCAAATTCATCCACCTTTTTCACAATTGACTACAGTGCTTTAGTCGTGGAAATTTGCCCCCTCTCAGCAGCTTGCTGCTGTTGCATATACATAGTAAACATCTAAAACATTTGCATAACCCCGGGGTCAAAATGAACCCCCTGACCCTCAGGATTCTCAGCCATAGCTTCCCTATGTATTTCACCACACTCTCACCCCAGCAGCTTCACGTCGGGTTCACCAAATTCCTATCGTGATGTGGGTGGTATCGCTGGGAAAGTGCGAGACTTTTGGCTGTGAGAGTAGCTTCCAAAATCCCAGCAAGGAAAACAAAACAGATAGCTCTTCAAGGAGCATAAGACATCTCCATTTTTGTTGACATGTACATGTGACAATTCACTTCAATACATCCCCAAATTCAGCTTGATGATTGCACATAAATTGTGTGTCAAGAGCATGACCAGTTCCAAGCATAGATCTCCTGACTCTTTTTCCAAATGCCTCAATCATATCACATGTAGGCATAACACAATTTACAAAAGATTTCCATATACATGTGACCGTTCACATCACATATATCATATACTGGCAACTCCATTATTTCAAGATGTCTCTTGATCTCATAAAAACCTTTTTTCAGATTCCAACAACTCACAAAGCAAAAGATGGCATATGGCATATGTACAACATATTCATGTGATTTTAGAAAACATGTCTAGAAAATCCAAAATCCAACCAAGTAGCTTTTTACCAATAAAATCCAAATCTAGGAAACTCTTTGTATTTTTGATGCTTTCTTATTCCAAGACTCTCAAAAACCATAAAAACCTTTTCCCCAAAACCTTCTCGTTCTCAAAAACCTTAAAGGGTTCCTAGACTATACGATTTTTGAAATCATAAGTAACAACAAAAAAAAATCACTTATCTCAGAGTAAAAAAGAAGCGAATTTATGGATTTCGCTATTCCCATAGGGCTGCTTCACTACAGTATGCACCAAAAACATCATTTCCCTTGTATATTGTGAGATTTTTGAAAATCATATCATTCGATAGTGCTTCCTTCTCTCATTAGTTCAAACCCCAGGATGCTCTATACAGTAGCTTTCATCACAAATTTTGATTCTCTGGTCGGAGTTCCTTCTGGTTCTCTCTTCCCATCGTTTCTGCATATTCCCCCCCTCGTATGCGCCGTTTGCCTGGTTATCTTCTATTTCCCGCAAGAGACTCGGGCTCCCTTCACTTTTGCAGCTAAAAATTCGAATTTTCCCCGATTCGAATACACTGTGCCTCCTTTTTTTTAGCTTATTAATCGGATATTCCCTTTTAAAAAAATCCTTCATGTTTTTGCCACGCAAGCCACCACCTTGCGTATACGTATGCTATTGTCATTTGGATTCTCACGCAAGGGGTATTGCTCACAACACAGTTGCTCACACTACCAAGAAGTGCTCTTTTTAGTGTTCCAAGGCCTCTACTCCCCATCACAATGCAATTTAAGGGCAGATCAACTATAGCATCACATATCTTCTCCCTTGCATCACCCCAATAGATCTTAAAGACCACCAGTAGCTGCTTTTGTCGCGCCTCCTCCTGCAGCAAACAAAGAAGCTCACCATCTTGCGGAACCCATACTTGCTTGCAATGCTAGGTGATGCAAAGTCCACGAGCGGGATCAAAGGAGATCCGGTGTCTTCTCACAGATGCATCTCGCCCATCTCATTCAGTTTCTTGTTGACAACCACAAACATGAGGTGATCCCCTTCCTTCACTATGTTCTTGAGAGCCCACTCCAAAGCATACCTACTCCCAGGCGAGAAGTCCATGGCAATGCCCACCTTCCTTGCACTGTGCATGTTGTTGCACTTGTCGTATACGTTTATGGGCGCATTTTCATCCAAGGTATCAGCACCATAAATATTATAAATGATAGTGTTATGAATCTCCTGCCCTTCTTCTAATGCTGCTAAGCTTGCACATGCATTAAGTGCACATACAAATGTAATGCACATACAAATGTAATGTTTTTAGGTCTGATGCCTTCAACTTGCATCTCATCATACAAACCCAGAGCCTCCTTGTTCTGCTCATTCCGAGTAAGAACACAAATCATGGCATTCCAAGACACGATATCTCGAAAAGGCATTCTTTCAAAACCAATCCTTGCATCATACATGCTCTCACATTTCCCATACATGTTGAGAGGGGTGTTCCCTACTACAAGGTCTACCCTAAGCATAAAAAACTCCATGATTCACACCACACTTATGTACAGAGGCTTCGAGACCTGGCTCAGCCTCAGCTCGTCTTATTGAACCTCATTTACAATATGAACATATGTACTTAGGCATCATATAATGACTCAAGTCATGGCACTTAATCCCATGCATCTGGATTTGCATTTAATGGCCTCATATGCATGGTTTCACACCATAGACGTGCCATGGCACGACAACGGTTTCAAAGGAGACTGCTCTACAGATCTTGATATCTATGTTGATCTTCCTATTGAACTTGAGCACATTGCGAATCATGCACATGATGATGATCTTGAAACCTTTAATCACGTATTGGCTATTTGTGAAGATCCTTCAACTTATGCAGAAGCTATGTCCTCTCCACACAAATGGAACAATGGAAGGAAACCATGGAAGCTGAATATGAGTCTTTGATCTTGAAAGGTACATGGGTTCTTACCAATCTACCTTCTGATTGTACTCCTATCAAATGTAAGTGGGTTTACAAGACTAAAACAACGGTAGATGGATCCTTTGATAAATTCAAAGCTCGTTTAGTTGCAAAGGGATACTCACAAATTGCAAGGATTGACTATCATGACACTTTTTCACCCGTAGTTCGTAGTACAAGCATTCGAGTACTACTGGCTTTTGCAACTCAGTTTGATTTAGAAATACATCAAATGGATGTTAAGACGGCTTTTCTTAATGGAGACTTAAAGGAGGAAATATATATGGAGCAACCTGAAGGATTTACAATTCCTGGAAAGGAACATATTGTATGCCAATGCCAACTCCACCGTGCTTTGTATGGACTAAAACAAGCTTCATGATCATGGTACATCAAGATTGATCAATTTCTCACATCTTAGGGGTTTGTTTCTTGTTTCTCTGATCCAAATATTTATATCAAGCGTAATGTGGATAACCATTTTGTGATATTGGCCCTTTATGTTGATGACATTGTACTAGTGTCTAATAATCTATCTTTCATGCAACAAGTAAAAAAGTTTTTATCCTCAGTCTTTGATATGGTGGATCTTGGCGACATCCATTCATGCCTTGGTATTCAAGTTCAAAGGTATCGTCACAATGGTATTTTGCTTCCTAGTCAAACAAAGTTTATCCAAGATATTGTTCAAAAGTTTGGATTGGCTACTGCACATTCGACAAACACTCTTTGTTGTCTTGCAAGCTCTACTAGTTGTACTGTAAATATTGATGCAACAAATTTGTTAGGACAATACTTGTCCTCTCCATCTACAAGACATTGGTCTCAAGCTAAATGTGTTTTTAAGTACTTGAAGGTCACTACAAATTTCGTACTTGTATATCGCCGTCAAGAAGACATATCTCATCAACTTCTCTTAATCTTTTGGGTTATTCAGTTGCTGATTGGGCAAGCTCTAACTTGTCCATGCGATCCACCAGTGGTAATTTCTTCTTTATCTCAATGGCTGTTTGGTATCTTGGGCTAGCAAGAAACAATGCTGTATTGCAGTTTCTACTATAGAGTCTGAATATGTAGCTGCATCTTAGCAACTCGTGAATTGGTTTGGTTTTGACAATTGCTTGCTAATATTGGTCATTCTCCTTTCTCAAGCACTCCTCTTAGATGTGACAACCAAAGTGCTATTGGTCTAGCCAAGGACTACATGCAACATAGCAAGTCCAAGCATATTGCAGTTCATTATCACTATGTTCAACTTGAAGTAAGGAAAGGAGCAATAATGATAGAACATTGTCCAACTGATCAAATATTCTTACCAAAGGAGCAATAATGGTAAAACATTGTCCAACTGATCAAATTATTACAAATATTCTCACCAAAGGACTCCATGAAGCTTGGTTTACACTTTTGCGAAGCGATGAGAACTTGGAGTTGTGGTGGCCTCTCTTTTTGGAGATTAGCACATCTCACGTCATGTCAATTTTGTCTAGACTTGTACATAGCCTAAAGACTTTAGGAAACGTCACACATTACTTCACATCATGCACATTTATTCTTTTATATATAGAAGCACATTGCACATGGACTTTAAGGTGGCATTGTACATTTATATGTAGGAGCTCGGGTTTTTCCCTTGTGCTCCCAAGGGTTTTTTTACTTGCAACGGGAGACCTTTATTTGAGTGGGGGTGTTGGAGCTATATATAGCTAGCCCTAACTCACTCTAGGTCTTTCCTATATATATGTGACTTGTGACTAATATGATTCATTCTTGTGGAGCGTATGTGGTGTCTCTTGTCTCGTCTCTCTCCCTCTCTCAACATTTACACCTCAAAAGGTGGAGGGAGGAATCTTACAGTTTTGCTCCGCATACTTTTGGGCAGTTTTTCTCTCGATATACTAGGCAGTTTTGCTCCACATATTTTTCACATACTGAGTTGTTTTTCTCCACACACTTTTGGAAAATTTTTCTCTTGATACCAGGAAATTTTGCTCGAGATACTGGGTAAGTTTTCTCTACATAGTTTATTAGCGCTTGGGTTCCTTGTTTAAGTAAACTTTGTATTTATGTGTGCACACATGTTCTTGAATATTATATTCTACATAAATCATTTTTTACATGTTCATGTTGTCCAAAGAGTGGAGTCGTGAACCATCTCCAAAGACATTGTTTTGTGCATAACTCATACAATTTTTTAGCAGGTACCATAGAGTTCCACATTTTATATTATTTTTTTCAAGACTCCTTGGAGCTTTATCAATAGTTGGGGTCTTTAAACATGGACCTTGGTGGTTCCTTCTTGGTGAAAATTGGATTATCCTCCCATGCCATTCAACCATACATCTCTAGCTCATTGTAATATTTCCCTATAGGTTATGAAGGGTCTTTATGACCATTGTACTTATAATATTTTCATATTTTTGTAGCTCTACCATTTTGTGAAGGGTCTTTATGACCATTGCACTTGCAATATTTCCATTGTAACACTTCAAATATAATAATAAAATGGTGGGCATATATCGGGGCTGTGGGTTTTTCCCTTGTTACTCCCCAATGGTTTTTTCATCCATAGTTAGAGACCTTTGTTTGAGCGGGGAACTTAGAGCTATATATAAGCTATCCAACCTAACCCTATGTCTCACCTATATATACCTAACCTCAGTGTGCTTTCCACACACTTTGGTAGCTATGTTTAGAGTCTCTTATCTTTCTCTTCTTCTCCATCAACAAAGAATACAAGGGCAGATCTACTTCAAGATGATTTGGAAAGTCATACAATAGCATCGAAAGTAACAACCAAAAAGCTACATTTACAATGCTTCAATGTATAAAATGAGGAATTGAAACACAATCTCTTATTTTGGTGATTGTGTTAACGTTCCTTCCAGACCCCCCATCCCTTCTTCTCCATCCACCACTAACTTGAAGTATTTAATATAAATGTGCTTGTGATTTGCCAAAACAAAAAAATACAATCACTCCCCAAAATCCCCACCCTATTTAGCTTCATCATTTACTACTACTTAACCCTCCCCATTCCTTCTGAAGAAACCATGACCATTGAACATTTATGCAACATCATAAGAATCAACAAAATAACTTCTCAATTCTCCCCACAACACAATCTTCTACTTGAACATGAGGCAATCGGCAACTTGAAGGGGGAATGTTAACCCATTTTTGGGTTAACAAGGAGTTACCACTATAACTCTATAAATCAAATAGTAAAGATGGAGACACCAAGGCATGCATTATCAATCTACAAAGCAATAGTGTCTAGATGTATGACTTGGATGGGCAATCCAATGGAATACTTATCACAATCCTGCTCTCAAAGGGTGTCCAGTATAGCAACAAGCTAGAATGGATTCCTTGTGAATGTACTTCACATATGCATTATGACATTAGTCATTGTATAATAAATAGGCCACTTAGGAGCATTGGATGCCCAAAAAATCATAGTTTAAGTGTGTTGCCTTGTATAGTCACTTTCTCTCATGATACAACATACTCTTCCATTCTTCATTAATACATTCTAGTGAGTGTGTGAGTGGTGTGAGGTGAGAGGAGGGACAAGACCCATAATCTAACGTGACAATGTGACAAGGATCATGGGAAATAGTGATGGAAATTGTTACCCAGGGAGGTATGGAGCTCTTGCAGCAATATGCTTGAGCTCATCCATTGGAAAGATCTCTAGGATGGTTGTAGCTTGGTAAGGTAATCTCTTATAAACATGTTTCTTGGAAAGGCTGAAGCAAGCCATACAACACTATGTAGGTTCGCATCATCCTCTGGTATGGTTAGAGGATTGGCACCAGGGATTTCACTGACGTAAACGAGAACATGTGAACATGTTAATAACACAAAAAATCTTGTGATCACATGTTATATTCACAAAGCTTTTCACAAGGGCCTAAAAAAATTATCTTTGTCGGGAATTAAAAATCTTCTTAGGTGGCCACTGACCTGCTATTATGTGAAGATGGTAACATGAGAACATGTGAATAGCTTATTCCCATGTGTAGCCAAGCTTTTAAGGGGTTCCCAAATGGCAAGTGACCTGTTATTTTGTGAACGGTAACATGAGAACATGTGAATAACTTGCTCACATGTGTTATTATCACAAAAAATCTTGTGATCACGTGAATATTAAATCCCTGATTGGCACTCAAGGAATCTCTTTAAGATGGAAACCTCTAGAAAAGTTAACATGTAGACATGCATAAGATTAATGATCAGAGACAAATATAATAGATTAATGAGAAGAGATAAGTATATGAGCTTAATGTGAACATGTGTTCTTACATACCGGGTTCACATGTACATCCTCCTTGGTTACGGATTGAGAAAAGCCTTGTGGCCACATTTAAAGAAATAAAAAATACTGGGTGAACCTCATTATTCTATGCATAAGATAACTCCTACATGGAGTCCATGCATAAGAGAGTTCTTACTTGGAGCTTATGCATAAGAGCTCTTGCATAATCTATACACATAAGATCTTTTATATTGAAACCACTAGGATCATGGGGAGATACACCATCTGACCAAATACCAACTGGTTCATCACTTCAATCAAATTACCATAACCAAAAAAATAATAAATAATCATAAAAGCATAACATAGCATAAAAACACAAGAGATAATCATTGGGTGCAATCTATTCCCCCTCAAGAAGTGTCGGATTCCTTCCACTTCTTGAGTATTTATGCTTTAAAATAATCCAAAATAGCCCATAAGCCAAAAATAGATGCACGCTTATGCATGGACTTGCCCTTTTACAAAAATGGGGGTTCTTTTTAACACAAGCTTAAGAAAAGTGTTCCTATCTAAACACTAAAGGATAATTACATCACTTAAATCGGACACCCGAAGAGGCAAAAACGACCAAAACAAAGGGAGAATTGAATCATAGCCAATTGATGCATAGAGGCCTTGGCCACTTCCAAAACAAGGGGAGAACTGAATCGTAGCCAATTGATGCGCATAGAGGCCTTGGAAAAGTGGCCAAGGCCTCTATGCGCGGCGTCAATTGGCTATGATTCAGCTCTCCCCTCGTTTTGGTCATTTTTGTCTCTCTGGGTGTCTGATTTAAGTGATTCAAAAGTCATATTTGGGGTTTTTGGCCACTATAGACGCAGTGGTGATGTCAAAAGCTCTAAATTCTACACCAAAATACTATGAGAAGAAAAGTATAGTCTCTATTGTCTACAAAGTTTAGCTTTGAAGTGCTTTTTCTTATCCAATGCAGTCGTATTTAATATAGGAACTATACCTCATTTGAAACAGATACCCGCATTGAAGATGTACTCGACCATTTTTAAAAAAGATACCCTCATTTAATGTGAGGGTGACTATTTTTTGAAAATTTTCAATGAATTCAGCTATTTTTCAACGTACGTTGGCTTCTTTCTCATTGGTTGTGCTCTATAATGATTGGACTCATGTCGTGATAGCACAGAAAATTTGCTTACGCATTCATTTAGCATTTTCACCGAGGATGATTTTTGAAGGTCAAAAGATATCTATTATATACAGCACCTATGCGAGTAGTAGTGGTCTCATTGGTCAATAATAGCCTCAAGTTGAAGTTCTTCTACTTGGTCAACAAGACTAGGTGCTTCCTGAGATATAGGATGCGTTGTAGGAATTGGTCCCCTATAAGGCCTCAAAATACTAATATGAAAAGAATTATGAATTCTCCAATGAGAAGTGAAAGCCAATATGCTAGGTCATTAATCTTATGAGTAATATTAAAAGGACCATAAAAAGGAGGAGCTAACTGAACAACAAGATTAGTCTCAACACTTTTAAGATGTCTCTTTTTAATAATATGAAGCAAAACATATTGACCTTCTTGAAAAACCATGTGCTTCCTTTTCTTATTAGCTTGTTTAGTGTATTTCTCTTGTGCATTAGAATAGCTTTATGAACAAGATCATGAATGGAAGTAAAATAAATGGTGAATTGATCTGCAACTTCAATAGTGTGTGACAACCGAGTAATAGGAGTAGGTAAAACTTTTTCACACACAATTACAAAAGGTGCCTTTCCAGTGGATGAATGCGGTGTGTTATTATATGCAAATTGCAAAATATGGATATACTTATCCCATTGTTTAGGTTGTGATGAAACATATGCACAAAGTAAATCCAATATTGTGCTATTTGTCACTTCTGTTTGACCATTAGATTCAGGATGAAATGCAGTGAAAAAATCCAATTTAGTGCCTAGATTATCAAAGAATGTAGTCAAGAAATCACTACAAAACTTAGAATCTCTATCAGAAACAATCACTTGAGGTAAACCATGATGTGTAAAAATGTGTTTAACAAACAAATGTGCAGTTTGATATGCAGTAAGAGTCTTTTTACAAGGAAGAAAATATGCTTATTTGCTAAACTAATCAACAACGGTCCAAATCATATCATTATGGTTCATAGTCAATGGAAAACCAGTGAGATAAAATCCATAGAAATTGGTTCCCAAGAAGTGTTAGGAATAGAAAGTGGCATGAGTAAACCAAGTTTCTTACCGTTAAAACTTTTCACTTTTTGTCAAACATCACATTCAAACACAAATTTAGCTACATCATTTTTCATTTTAGGCCAATAAAAGTCATTAGAGATAGTCTGGAATGTAGGTGAGACACCTCGATGCCCCGCATAAGGTGGCTGATGTAATTCCTCTAAAATAGAATGTCTAAAAGATCGAGTAATGCATAATCTTTTCTGGAAGAAAAGATATCCATCATCGTAGAGGAATACTCAGCAAAAGGAGTCCAATGCTTTTCTCTTAATCTAGACCAAATATCACTAAAGTCAGGGTCTTGGTCATAAGTCTCACACATAGAGTCAAAAGATGTATTCTCAATCACAAAAATATTTTGAATGGAAGGTCTTCTACTCAAAGCGTCAGTAACTACATTTTTTTAATCAGGCTAGTATTGAATATTAGGCTGAAAACTTGGAATAAAAGTTGCCCATTTAATATGTCCATCTGAAATAAGTGGTTGAGAAAGAAAATGTTTGATACTCTGCTGATCAGTCTTTATAAGAAATTCTAAGCCCATCAAGTAATGTTTCCAAATTTTAAATGCATGGACTATAACAGACAACTCCTTGTCATAGTAGGTGCTATACTTACTTTCAGCAGGATGAAATTTTCTACTCTCAAAAGAAATAGGATGACCATCTTACATTAATACAACACCAATGCCCTTACTACTAGCATCGGCTACAAACACAAAGAAAGAACATGAAAACAAGTTTTGATGTTCAAGAAAAGATTCTATTCATCATACCACTAAAAGTTACAGGAGCATTAGTAGTAAGACTAAATGGCATCACTAAAAAATCAAAGTGACCAATCTCAGTTCTAAAAGCAATTTTATAGATATCTTGCTCGACCATTCTTACTTGATGATATCCAGATTTTAGGTCAATTTTGCTAAAGATGCTGGCTCCCCTTAATTTATCAAGTAGATCATCAACTCTAGGAATTGGAAATCTATTCTTGATAGTGTTCTTGTTGAGAGCCTTGTAGTCTACACACATACAATAAGTACCATTTTTCTTTTTTACAAGAAGAATTGGTGCTCCATATGGTGCACTACTTGGTCTAATAAGTCCCCAAGAAAATAATTCCTCGATTTGAGTCTGAATTTCTCTTTATTCAAGAGGGTTAACT
Organism: Cibotium barometz; assembly: GCF_041138505.1. Taxonomy (NCBI): domain Eukaryota; kingdom Viridiplantae; phylum Streptophyta; class Polypodiopsida; order Cyatheales; family Cibotiaceae; genus Cibotium; species Cibotium barometz. Next base: position 29,913,249 of record NC_141071.1, read on the forward strand.
CTATAAGGTGCTCTACAAGCGATGCACTACCAGGACTAGTGTCTATTTGATGATCTTTAGGATGTGATCTAGGGAGTCCAAGAGGTAACTCGTTGATAAAACAGTTAGAAAATTTAGAAATGAAAGAGTCATGGGATGTATCTTTAGGAGGTGGTTCTTAAGCACTAAGCTGGTTAACCAAAATTAAAAAAGTTTTCTCCCTCTTTCTCAAAGCCCTTTTGGCCTAAGTATGGCTCAAAAGTGGTTTATCCTTACCCTCAAAAATTCCTTGCAAACAAACATTTTTACCATGATGTATAAAAGACATTGTGTGCTTTGTATAGTCAATATGTGGTGTGTACTCGTGTCGAAAAGGCATTCCCAAAATCATGTCAATACAATGCAAAGGTGCTACTAAGATAGTACGTTGATCAAAAAATTATGCAATAGAAAAAGAAAGATTCTTTACTTTCTTAGTGCAATTATGCTTTTGGTTTTGAAAAGCAACCTTTACTTTAAAACAAGAAGGAATCATGTCAAGATGAAGAGCATGTGCAAGACGTTCAGAAACAAAATTGTGTGTACTACCATCATCATGCAAGATTATGATTTCCTTATCTTGATTTTTTTCCTTCATTTTAAGTAAAATATGTGGTGAAAAAGAATGAGGATCAAGGTCAAAAGTACCTTCGTTACCCATCAGACTCTGGCTCGTAGTCGTCGTCTCGTTTAAGCATCATCGTCATCTCCATTACTAGTGTATTCATCTCCATCCACCATGTTACTAGTGTATTCATCGTCATCTCCATTACTAGTGTATTCATCTCCATCCACCATGTTAAGCAATGCCATTGGCTTGTTGTTGTTGTCATTTGGACACTTATTAGTATAGTGTCCCCTCTGATGGGCAAGTGTAACATTGCTTGCTTACCTTTTCATCTCACGTTTATGAATCTGGAATCTCTCTTTTCTTTGGTTCTCCACTCGCTCCATTACCATTGTTGCCGATTTTTGCTTTGTTGTTGTTGTTGAATTGCTGACTTCTTTGATCTAAAAGGTCACTTGAATGAAGAACGCCTATCAAAACCATTAGAATATGTCGAATCTTTGGAGAATTTAGAAGTATGATTCTCCAGTTGGAACCTAGGCACACCATTTTTCTTTTCACAATTTAGAGCAAGAGATTTAGCAGAGGAACGAGTGTGAGGATGAAACATATTAACCTCCGCTCTAATCTTTGGATCCAATCCTAAGATGAACTTCCTTTTAAGTTGCTTTTATGCACTTTTTCTAAAGATTGCATTTGAATGAGAGCATTCCAAAAATTTTCAATATAGGTTTGGACATCCTCCCCTTTCAGTTGCCTAAGAGTGTCCCAATGCTATCGGGCTTTAGCCTTGTACTGAGAGGAGGTAGAAAATGTCTCTTAATTTTGTGCGCATTGAAAATCCTCCAAAGTATAAGGTTTATATGCCGCCCATTCTTGGTAGCATTCCACCATAAAGCAACATTCTAAATCAAGTGATTCGTAGCACATTTGACCTTGTCTTTCATCTCGAAAAATTTCTCTCTTGAAAAATAGTCATCGAATTGGCTAAGCCAAGCCAAAAGAGTGCGTGCGTCCTTCTTTCCATCAAAATTCTGAAAAGAAAAATCCTTGCAAGACTAATGCAAGATTGTTTTCAACCCATTTGAGCATCTAAAGTTGCTTTCACAGTTTGGCGAAGAATAGAATCATCATCATTATCAACACCTTCAATGTCATGCTTATGCCTTTTACGTGATTTTAATTGGTCTTCTAATGCAAGTCTATGAGTGCGTTCATTGACCAATTGTGCTTGCAAAGCTGTGAGATGCTCTTAAATAGACGGAAGTGCAGGTAGATCAGCCATGAATGCTAAAAGAAATAAAGATGGAAAAATTTTAGAAATACTTATATGATTTCTCCCTCGTGGTAATAATTTTGAAGATCTTGAATCCCATGGCAATTAGAAGAGCAGTGTGGCCATCCAACGCAATCACCAAAGTGCTTGAAGTAGTCTCGAAGTGTCAGAAGGTCGTCCGGTATAGAAAAAATATTGAGAATTGAGAGTGAATTTAAGCTTTAGAAAGGCATAAAATAACCAAATTTGAAAATCCTACAACTTTGAACTACTGTAATTTTCTGAGCCGAACCAAAATAAGAAATTGAAAATATTTCTAGTTCGAAGCTAGACCAAATTCGGACGAATTCGGGCTGAGTTTGATGAAGTTTTGGCTTGAAGAAGCTTTGGCGTATGAATCTCCTCTTATCTTTAGACCTTTTTGAGTAAAGAAAAATATGTATTTTTTCTCCACCCTTGATTTCTGCAAAGCTTCCTCCACCATTGCAAATTCAAGTCCTTCAATCTTCCACAAAACCTCTCAGACAGGGTACAGGATTTATGCAAGAGAACACGTTGAACGCATCTGACGGAACAGATGTTTGAACCTGTTGTAGAATTGTGAGCTGATTTTCCCCAGCAAAGAAGATGTGTTGTTCACTGACATGCGAGAATTAGCACAGCCGTGTGGAAGCTTTGTGTCAAAGCTAAGCTTAAGCTTTAGTTAAACTTTGTACTATGCCTTGTTTAAAACCTTGGAAAAAGTCTTTACCACATGGATATTTCCTTGATGTGACTTGAAAAAGAAACCTTCAACCAAGCCTTCAATTCCCTTGAGATTTTTTAAAAAAATTTTCTTTCACAGAAACCAGAAAGTTGCACGTACCTTCTCTCTTTCTTTTGTAAGACTTACTCCCTTTGATTTTTCTTAATATTTTTCTGTTATGATCCATGTTATTTGACGGATGATAGTCATGGTCATTTATTATTTGACGGGGATGCGCGAGTATTTTTACTAGTTAATAGTGGATGGATTTCCATGTGTGGATGGACTCCCACATGTATCTGGTGACATTTTGGTATTTTATTTATATATATTTTATGATGATGCCTATTTCTCATGAACGTGTTAGGGTTGATTGATGCGATGTAAATTGATTGTTAATGATGTGGTTTATGTTTATGAGTTTAGGTGATGAGGTGTGCAAGGGTACCGACTTAGGTGTTGCACAATGCGAGGGTACCGATTTAGGTGTCACATGAATGGTGGATTGAGTCGTGGTGTGTGGACAGATCTCATTATTATTTTCACAATATTTTGTGGCCGTATGATGGCATTTGATATTATTTTGACATCATTGTGATGTACGTGCGAGCATTAGTTGATTTATCTTGTAATGTGCATATGTGCACAAGTTCCATTATTGTATTAGAAAATTGTGCAAACCTTAGAAGGCTTGAGGACAAAGGCTAATTTAATGGCATAGTCCAAGTATGGATGTGTACTCTATTTTTGGCTCAAAGCCTACTTTTGGAATATATCACAAATACCCACGAGAGAAGAAGCCACTCACGTTGGGGGGGGAGATTGCACCCAGTCTTGTGTTGCCTTGTGTTGATGGTGATGTTTTTCTTTCTCTTGCCTTATGTTTTGTTATGTGCTTTAATTTTTAATTTAATTCAAGTAGTTTTTTTAATATTTGATATAATTTATGAGTTTTTGATTATTCTCTTCAAGAAGATTAAAGGGTCCCGTGACATTTTCACCTTCTCTCTCCCCTTTCTGATAACACTGAAACCACTAGGATCATGGGGAGACACACCGTCTAATCAAATACCAACTGGTTCATCGCTTCAATCAGATTACCATAACCGAAAATTTAATAAATAATCATAAAAACATAACATAGCATAAAACACGAGATAATCATTGGGTGCAATCTATCCCCCCTCAAGAAGTGTCGGTTTCCTTCCACTTCTTGAGTATTTATGCTTTATTAATCAAAAATAGCCCATAAGCCAAAAATAGATGCATGCTTATGCATGGGCTTGCCCTTTATAAAATGGGGGTTGCTTTTAACATAAGCTTAGGAAAAGTGTTCCTATCTAAACACTAGAGGATAATTACAAAAAGAACCCCAAGGGCTAGTTCACGTGCAAATAAATAAATCAGGTGCTAATTCACGTGCAAATAAATAAATCCACGCCCAATATAACAAAAGTGGGCGGCTCAATAGGTCCACGCCCGAATACATCAAAATGGGGCAGCCAAATACAAAATCTCGTAGTAGGCACTATGGCAAAAATATCAAAATGAGAACCATCTCCGTAATATCTTGCACCATATCACCGCCATCACGTCCCACCCAATCTGGCTTACGAGTACAAGGCCCGTCAATCATACCATCACCGCCATCACGTCCCACCCAATCTGGCTTACGAGTACAAGGCCCGTCAATCATACCACCGAATACATCAAAATGGGGCGGCCAAATACAAAATCTCGTAGTAGACACTATAGCAAAAATATCAAAATGAGAACCATCTCAGTAATATCTTGAACCATATCGCCGCCATCACGTCCCACACCCAATCTAGCTTATGAGTATACAAGGCCCGTCAATCTTACCAACCCACAAGGTTGTCCATTCAAACACACTACGAGTTAGCAACACATGCTACAAGTCCACGACAACACATAAGTAATAAATCCAACACTTAGTTCCAGCTATCCCTAATTTCATATGTCCCACACATGGAATATTTGCAATCACCCAAGTGCCATGCTTTGAACATAGTGGTAATTAGGCATCCCCAATTAACCACAGAAGCATGGAGGAACAAACCGTGACACTTATGCATGAGTTATATTCTTATGCATAAGCTATACACATAAGAGAGGTCTTTCATGGAGCTTATACGTAAGGGAGGTCTTTCATGGAGATTATACATAAGACCTCTTCCATAAGCTCTACGCATACCTCTATGCATAAGAGATGAGCTCGTGCATAATATCTCTTATGCATAGCTCTTATATGGACAAGGTCTCTTACAATAGCTCTTAATATGCAAGAGCCCTTAGTGTAGCTCATTGGAAGAGCCCTTGCATCAGTTTTGTTGCTTATGCAGCAAGATCTCTTATACACGATCCCTTATGGGTACTCGATTGTAAGAGTCCTTGCATTAGTCCTCTTACTTATGAAATATCTTTTATACAAGATAATGGATAAGAGCTTAGACCTCTTACTTATATTTTGTGAAATATCTCTTATAGAAGATAATGGATATAAGAGCTTATGCATGGAGATATTTTTGTGTGGCTCTTATGTATACAGTCTACCCAAAATAGCTCTTATGCATTCGGATCTACCAATAAGAGCTCTTGTGCATAAGCTCTACACATATATGGATAAGGATACCTCTCATAATCTCCCTACTATTGCATATGGAGATCTCTCATAAGCTCACTACTATTGGATATGGAGAGCTCTCATAAGCCCTTGTAGTCTCTCTCATGTATAAAGAGAGATCTTATACACTAAATATTACATAAGAAGATCTCCTATAAGATCTCATAAGGAGAGTTATCCATAAAGTCAGATCTCGTAAGCTCACTATTGCATATGCGCAATTTATGCATAAGAGACACAATTTTTGGTGTATTCATGCTTGTAAACTTGTTGTAATCATCATTAAACTCCAAATTGGAGTTGTAAAAGGGTAGACACTCCCCTTGAACCTTGAGTTGGATCAAGAGGTAAGACCCCCTTCACATCATCATGAGCATTGCACAAGAAGTAGCTAAATTCAACAGGGAGAAAATCCATACATGGCAAACAAAAACCATGTATTTTCTCATGAGGAAGAATCTATGGGCGCTAGTTGAGGGAAGAGATGAATGTCTAGAGGAAGATGGGAAGGATGAGTGGAAGAGAAAAAATGAGAAAGCATTAGGACTATTGCACTTAGTCTAAATGATGAAGTCATTCACCACATTGCAGGGATAAAAAGGGCTAAAGATGCATAGGATGAACTAACCAAATTGTTTGGCACTCAAGAAAAGAATTCAAAGTTAAATCTACTAATGCAATTTTACAAACTTGACATGAAGGAAAGTGAACCTCTAACCACACACTTAAACAAATACAAAAGCATCAAACTACAACTTGTAGCCATTGGGAAGAAAGTAGAAGATGACAAGGCACACACTAGTAGTGCTTCTAAAGAGTGTGGATAAGGGAGAGTATGAGAACATTGTGGAAACCTTAAAGAATGTACCAGATTTGAAGTTTCATGAGATAGAAAGATCTCTACTAGAGTAAGAGCACAAGGTTCAAGAGAAGAAAGCATTTGACCCAGAAACTAAAGAGGAGAAAGCATTCTTGACATGATGAGATCTCTCATGAGGGTGAGGATGAGGGCGAGACAGGGGAGGAGGAAGGACCTTCACTTGCCACACCTGTGGGAAACCATGACACTTCGCTCCAATGTAACCTGTCCCTATATAGTAAAACCACCTTTGAGCCACGGATGATGTAGGCCATGTGGTATGTGTATGTGTATGAGTGAGCCCTTTGGTCAAAGTTACAGGCACTTGCAGTAGCCTTGGACATCATAGAGAGGGAGTGTCAAGGACTATGAGTCAGGGACTTGAGGCACTGGTCGCAGGTTACCAAGTAAAATGGAAACTTGGTATAGGTTCAAGGTGTGCTAAGAAGTATTCACTTGAGGGGAGGTGTCAAAATAGGCAAGTGAATAGGGTGTGTGTGGGAACTAGCTCTATGCTAGAGATTGTAAAAGGGAGTTCGTAATTGAGTAAGTAGCAACGAAAAGGTGAGAAGAATCTACCAGATGAGAGAATCAAGGGTATTATGAGTGAATAAAGGAGTGTGGAGATATTCTAGGGTCAAATGGAGCAAATCAAGGAAAAGGTGCCCCCAGCTATAGTGGAGGTGCACAAATCAAGGAGAAATCAGTGGGGGGAGTGGGTGCTTGGCTCCTTGTGGATGCAAAACCTATAAATTGAGCCTTTGGTCTGATGATAATTTACTGGTGATTGTGAATCCAAGCGTACATTATGCTATTAGCTTAATCTTACACTAATCTTATTTTAATCACTTGCTAATTGCTTGCCTAATCATGATGATTCTTGCATTTGATTCACCATATCCCATCACTTCTTAAAAATTCAAGTACATCCACCATAGCCCATCACTTCCTACAAATTCAAGTACTTGAATTTGCAAGAAGTGATGGGCTATGGTGGATCCAAAGCAAAAATCATCACGATTAGGCAAGCAATCAGCAAGTGATTAAAATATGATTAGTACAAGATTAAGCTAATAACATAATGTAGGCTTGGATTTACAATAACCATTGAATTCTCTTACACCAAGGCCTCAATTTATAGCTTTTATATCAACAAAATGCCAAGCACCAACTCCCCACTGATTTCTCCCTGGTTTGTGATACCTCCCCTACATCTGGGGACACCTTTTCCCTATTTTGCCTCATTTAACCCTAGAATCTCTCCACACTCATATATTCACTCATGATACCCTTGGTTCTCTCATCTAGTAGATTTTTCTCACCTTTTCACTACTACCTACTCAATTACGGACTCCCTTCTATAATCTCTAGCTTGGAGCTAGTTCCCACACACACCCTATTCACTTGCCTATTTTGACACCTCCCCTCAAGTGAATACTTCTTAGCACACCTGGATCCTATACCAAGTTTCCCTCTTACTTGGTAGCCCACGACGAGTGCCTCAATTCCCTGACTCATAGTCCTTGACACTCCCTCTCTGTGATGTCCAAGGCTACTGCAAGTGCCTGTAACTTTGACCAAAGTGCTCACTCATACACATACATCTACCACATGGCCTACATCATTGGTGGCTCTAAGAGGTGGTTTTACTCTATTGTGACAAGCTACATTGGGTTGTGGGGTTTCTCTCTCTCTTTCTCTCAGAAAAGAGCTTCTGACTCCTCTGTCTTGGGAGTTTCCAAGAAGTGCCGATGCCGATCCTTCTTCATTTGGTTTGTTGTAGTAGTCTTTAGCCAAGTGTCTTGGCTTCCCACAATTGTGGCAAGTGAAGGTCCTTCCTCCTCCCCTACCTTTTCCTCATCCTCATCCTCGTGAGAGACCTCCTCGTGTGAAGAATGCTTTCTCCTCCTCTCCAGTTGTTGCTGGGTCCAATGCTTTCTTCTCTTTGACCTTGTGCTCTTGCTCTAGTAGAGCTCCTTCTATCTCATGCAACTTCAAATTTGATACATTGTTTAAGGTTGCCGCAATTTTTTCATACTCTCCCTTGTCCACACTCTTTAGAAGCACTGCTAGTGCCTCATCATCTTGTACTTTCTTCCCAATGGCTACAAGTTGTTGTCTGATGCTTTTGTATTTGTTCAAGTGTGTGGCTAGAGGTTCTCTTTCCTTCATGTTTCAAGTTTTAAAATTGCATTAGTAGAATTATCTTTGAATTCTTTGCTTGAGTGCCAAACAACTTGTTAATTCATGGCTACCATCTTTTGTACTGAAAACTTTCAGACCTACATACAAACTGAAGGTTGCTTCAAAGCCCTCCTGAGTGAGCGGCACCAAAACAATGATGTGTTGTGGAGAGATGCCTCTATAGCCTGTGCAAACACACCACTATGAAGAGGCAACTACCAACTAGCACCATAACCCAGCACAAAAATCGAATGAAGGTACGAGTCCACTCAACTCATCTCCTACTCTCTAGCTGACTTAAGTGGATACCCGAACACACTTTACACTCTTTAAACTGTACAATTGACAAGTTCAAATCTCTTCTCACGTCAGCGAGACCTCCAACAGCTTTAATCTTGACTTAGAAACCTTCATCTGACATTAATTGACCACCTGACCAAAAACTCTCCAAACTTTGACACAAACTTACCAGTTCTAACTAAATATTCAATCAAGCAACTACTGTTGATTCTATTTAGAAAAATGTCTACCAAGATTCCACAAAGTTCTTCTAGTAAAACTTCAAGAACTTGCTTTTGGACTCTATTGAGCCTATTAGCACTCCCTTGCTGACCTCCTGCTAACTATGCTAACTGGGAACTTACCCACCTATCTGCTTTATTTTACTTAGTTATGAGTTATATTTCAGCCCTCAATGTCCATTGTGACCTCCAATCCCTTAAAAACTTTAAATCCCACTAGGATTCAACTCCCTACACCCACCCCTTTCTGACTCTTGAACACCTTTCCCTTCAATTCTATTTGACTGCTCAGTCCTCTCACTGTTAGGACTGACTCAAAATCTCTTCTCTCTAGCCCAAATAAACTGAAGCTATACTTGAATATCCTCCATTGATTCCTTTGGATACTCAACTGATCCCAATTAGGACCCTTCGACCTGACACAGTTCTCAGCTGACACCTTGACCACTAGTAGTGCCCAACCTATGAGACTGACTTTTTACTCATTCCTGATTGTGAGCCTAGACTTCACAAGTGTCAAAAAAGACCAAACCAATACTTCAGCTTCAAGGGGTTCACTATAAGTAAACCCTCTGTAGTATCACGTATGTTCAAGACCTATTTTAGAAATCTCTTATCTATATGAATTTTGAATAAAACATACCCTTTTTCTATTCAACCTGTGAATACCCCCTTTAAATGGTATGCTTCTATATGTAAAAAATGTGTAAAAAAGGGATTTTTAAAAATCCCTTCTATGGAACCCATGTGCTACACTTACATATTTATGAGTGATCCCCCCCGAGACCTTAGCAGACTCCAGTTGATCAACTTCTCACACTGTCAGACCCTCCTAACTAAAAAATAAAGCTATCTGACATATTTCAGTTTCAACAAAAGTCATGTTTTCTCTCACAGTTGGTTCTTTTCAACAAACTCTATCAAAATAACACTTATAAAACCAAAGCATAGGAATTCATCAATCCAACACAATCAAATCTTCTGTGTATATAAAACCGCACCAATCTCAACAACCCTGAGATTTGGGAATGGAATAGTAGATAAAAGAGAACACTATGAAACCAAGGGACCTTCACAACTTTATTCCTCAACAAAGAACCTTGTATTTTCAACTCCACAAAGACCAACAAAACAACAAAAGTTGTAGCTATACCCTACAAACTTCCACCATCAACCATTGTAGAGAATTTTTGAATAAGGCTTTGAGCTAGTCCAAGTTCTAACAGACTTGCAGCTTCAGAGGTCCTACGGAGCCAACCTCCTACAAGACCCTCTCTCACTTTTGCAACCTCTTCTCTAGGCATACCCAAATCTACTCAAATAATTCTCACATCGTCTTCTTCACAAAACAGAACAAAATTCAATAGCAAGCTATCTCAAAGCTTCTTCACCACAAAACACCTTGGCTCTCTCTCAACTCTCTTCTCTACAACCAGGCTCACACACAATGCCCTTCTTCTCTCTACAGCTTTTCACAAATATGCGCTTCTCTTTGCAATCTATCCTCTACTACACATGCAAATGCTCTTTCATTAGGAAACCTTTGGCCATCTTTTGGGCCTTGTAAGGATTCCTAATTTTTAGGTATTAAGGCTAATTTTTTGCTTTCTTAAGGAGACAAGGTGAGAAATGAGGAGGATTACTAAACCAATCACTAATGTGCCACAAGGAAAAGGAAGGCAACAAAGGTTGGATAAGGAATTATGCCAAAAGGTGAATACATTCTGCATTCTAAATAATCCCATCATGGACAAGTTTATTGGGAGATACAAGGATGCAATCAGGATGAGAGGATAGCTTTTAGATGAGCAAATAGATGCTTTCCATTTCCACTCGGCTTAGAACCTCTCCCAAATGTGATTAATATAGAATGTCTTTGTAAGGAAATATCGATGGCGTCAAAAAACATAGAGATGATCACAAGAGAATAGCATGAGTATACATGAGGATATGACCCTCAAGTAAGTATATTCGTCATCTCTATCTCCTGCTTTGATTGTTGTAAACCTTGTTTATTGCACTATACTAAATATCATGCATTTGTTTAATGCTAGTACAAACTATATAATGTAATATGGTCAGAGGTAAGGCACTTTTGTATGAGGCATGTGGATTCTAAAAGAAACACATTTGATTGTGGTATGATGGCAACTTTTGAGCAAGAAAGTTGAGCTAGGAGACATGATACCAATGTCATAAAGGACAATCTTGAGTATTGTGGAGCTATTCAAGATATTATTGAAGTTGGGATTAGAGCATTTAGTTTATTAATATTTCATGTTAAATGGATCAAGTTGAAATATAGAGGTGCACAAGAAACCGTGAAGAAACATCCAAATGGGTTTTTTCAAATTGATTCCACCAAGTTTTGGAATGATGAGAAAGATACTTTCATACTACCTTAACACTATCAACAATTTAGTAACCCAATTAATCACCGGTAAATATTGATGCAGTATGATGAAAGTGTAACCCCTTTACTTTGTGATTTTAGATTGTGTTTCACATTGGTCAAATTGACCCAAAGTGGTGATATGTTATACAAGTTTTCCCTTGTTCAAAACATATCTTTCAAGATCAAGATGTTGAGGCTGAATCTCTGGATAAGGTGCAAGTACTACCTCAAATCTATTCATTATAAGAATACAATGATGAACATGAAAAAAATAACTTAGAGGAGGCCGATCAAGAGCATTAGGAACATCAATCCAAAGAAGATGATGAGTCTATCAATCATGACAAATTGAATGCTTTATTGGATAATGATAGTGATATTGTTATGGAGATCCCATCTTTTGATTGAGCTTCAATTAGATATACAGATTGATGAAGCAACACAAATGGATCTATTATAAAATGCGATAGATTCATGATCTTGACATAATTTTTTTAATTATTTTATTTTAAAAAAATCAACTATTTGTTTTTCAAACATGGTTTTAAGGATTCTGATGGATGTTTTTTAAAAACTATCATCATTTTATGTATGTTTGTAACATATATAACCTGATTTCAATCTTTAACAACTATGAAATTTTAAATCACAGTTTGGCAAAAACATTTTGTTACTATGCTCACTACTCTTTGAGTAGGGAACTTATAGTATAGCAATAAAATTCTGTTGTTATAGTCACTTCTCACATCAGCAAAATTAAACTAACTATGCAATAAATTAGAAGCAAAATTTTTCTATTTCGTTGCTGAGTAGTGAAACGACAAAACACCCCAACATCGCAAAGGCCTAAATGTTGTTAGAAAACATTGCTATGCTCCCAATGTGTTGTAGTGTCTTCATAAACCTCTAAAGGAAAAACATCTGTGTCAGTTATGGACAACCCTTGCTATAGCAACCTCATCAATCACATGAACCAATAGGTGTGATTGAATGGTCAAAAAACTTGTTGAAAAGAATTTCTCTACCATTGTAACTTCTTTAATAATAGAGTTTAGATGAGTTTCTTTCAATATATTTCTTCTAATCTCCTTCTTTGATATCCATCATACGACCATAAAAATCTTGTATATTGTCACTCTTATGTCCTTGGTGAGGCAATCCTTAATGGGTGTTCACAACACAAACTGTAGGATTTTGTGCCAATAATGAGATTTCAAGCCTCTAAGCTCTTCATCCTTTGTGAATGCTCCCTTCAAGTAATGCATGCAACCAGTGGAAGTACAAAACTCACTGATGCAATTCTTTACATGTCATTGCTCTTCTTTGGTGAAGACCCGAGGTGCTCTATGGAAAATCAACTTCCACAAGGTCTGCTTCGTGCCTTAAGTGCTACATGTGATCCACCTCTTATACATCATCTCTTTGTACCTTGCTCTCTTTAGTACATGTGATGGCTTTCCAAAGAATATCGACTATTTTCTTGAATATGTGCATTGGATTAAGAAGATGATTGATCAGAAGGTCACTCTAGTATGGGAGTACATGGAAGATGGATAGCTGCTTCATTCTTGGGGGTGAACAACTTAGATACACTTCCCATGTCCTTCTCCAATCTCTTGGTTCTATCACATGAAGAGGCCTCCCTAGAAATCTCTCTTGCAACTCATGGTTGTAGGGAGATACTTTTTGTGGCCCCTTGTAGACAACCTTAATCTCTTCATTCTTTGTGAATGCTCCCTTCAAGGAGTGCATGCAACTAGTGGGAGTACAAACCTCAATGATCTAATTCTTTACACCATATTGCTCTTCTTTGTTTTCTACCCAAGGTGCTCTAGGGAGAATCACCTTCCAATCATGCCTACTCCATGCCCATAAGTGTTGTACGTGATTCACCTCTTGTAGATCATCCCTTTGTGCCTTGCTCTCTTTAGCGCCTATGATGGTTTTCCAAAGCATATCAACTATGTTCTTGAATATGTGCATTGGGCAAGAAGATGATTCACTATAAAATCACTCCAATATGGGAGTAGATGGAAGATGGATAGCTGTTTCATTCTAGGGGGTTGAAAAACTTGGATCCACTTCCTATGCCCTCCTCCAATCACTTGGCTTTAGCACACAAGGAGACCTCCCTAGAAATCTCTCTCGTAACTCATGGTTTTAAGGGAGATACTTTTTGTGGACCTTGTAGGTAGACTTCCTCAAAGATGTTGCGTATCGAGCCTCTAATCCAGGTATAAGAGCTGCATTATAACCAGATATTGAAAGCCTTGCCAAACATACTAATCATTGTGATGAGATCTACAAATAATATGCGATGTACAATACAAAAATGATGAAACTATATTTGATCAAGAAATTACAGAATAATTTATTTACTAGAGCACTTTCCATAGCATGGCTAATCATGCATAGTCCACATAAGTAGTCATTGCATTATTGCATCCCTTTCTCCAAATCTCATGAACATATCATGAACTTGGATACCATTGAACAACGTGCATAGCTCGTCAACTAATGGATCCAAGTAGATGTCCATATTCTTCACCTTGTACTTCACTAAAACTATCAAGGAAAGTAAAAGGTGTAACCATGGTGGCAGGTTATAGGTAACTAAGCAAACGAGCCATGTACTTCATGATGAACTTCGTAAGCCAAATGGAATGACTTCATCCATTTCTAGTCCGAGGAAACTGTGGCAATGATCTTCTCCTAAGTACACCCACTTCTCTTGGATATGCCCGTATGGATGCTAGAGAATCAGTGGACACATGCATAACATCATATGTGGATCTAGTGTTCCCGTGCTACCAAGTCTTTGAAGATTAAATGAATTTGCATCTGAACATTCTTTGAATGTGTGGAATGATGGAGAAGTGTTATAAGACTTTAACAGGGTCCCTTTTCCCTTGGACATCTTGCCTATATCTCGATGAGCCACAATATGGACACTCATGAAGAGTGGCATACTCTTGATAAAAGATAATATAATTCTATGGACAATCCTGGTGTCTGTTGTAGGCTATCCCTATGGAGTGCAACATTAATTTTTCTTATGAATAGTTGTGAGACCCCTACCCCCTCTGTGTATCGAACTCAGGAGTAGAACTAGCGAAAGTAGCAACCTCTTACGCAGGGCAGAGCTTCCCACTCACGGCCTCGCCCACAAATGTCCGGGCAAGGGTCCGATGGTTCTTCCAAAACCCAAAATGGAAAAACTTTCCTCACCCAGAAAGCACGGGCAATTCCTCTAGGAAAATCTTCCTCAATGAAAATCACGAATCTCATATCTCGGGTTATCCACCCATCAATTACAATTCAAAGCGAATTTCTAACTTATTTCTAAACGATCTTAGGGGACATTCTCTAAATCAGACAGTTATCCATTCTTCGTACTACTGAAGAAATGGAAATGGTCACCATTCATTGACTTAATTAGGCAGGCATCTTACTGACCCACCTTTCTCATGTGGTCATGATCTAGCACAGAATTACTTGAATTTATTCCTAGATTTATTTCCTAAAGATTTTTCTCCATTTATCTCATAAAATAACTGTGATTTCTAATCGTACGGGTAAATATCCAAAAATATAAAAATTCATTCTTCCTTGGACATAATAGAACTATAAATAATTCTATTCGTGAATAATGGAATTTGACAAGGATATTTCTTTTTCTAAATGATCCTTTAATAAATATGCATACATCATTTTATTAAAATATTCACATAGAAATATTATTTTCTCCCTTTGAACCTAGGCATCAACATTCCATAATTATCTTCATATATATACATACCATGAATATACCTATTTAAAATATATCAAAAATTCCTCTTTTTGACATCTAGATTTTTATGCATGCACATACTATGAATGTATATTCAAAATGTAACAAAAATCCTTCTTTTAGCATTAAAATGTTTATGCATAGAATATGATGAAAATTCCTCTTTTTGCATTATCAAATTTATGCATAAACATAATTACATAAAAATATGGTGCAACTTCCTCTTTTAATATAAAAATTCTTTATGCCTAAACCTAAGCATAATTGCATTTAAGCATCTTGTCTAAAAAAAATACCCAGATATAGCTTCCTTATGAAAATAATTACATGAATGTTATCCTAAGCTCTCTTTCATCTTAAAATGAATAAATATGAATTTTTCTAACATAAAAACAAGCTTAAATGAATTAACCTCACTTTTAAGTAGATTAAAAATCATAAAAATGTTCAATCTCCATCTCTAGCTTGTTAGGCCTAGAGTTTGGGTAAGAATGAGATTAGAATTAAAGCTTATCCTTCCAAGAAGGATTTAATTTAACCACATAAAAGTGAGTATTCTTTCAAAAAAGAGAGATTACAAATAAAAAACAATACATTTAAGCATAAGAGATTAACATTAATGCATTTAAACAACATAAATCAATAAGGACATGGTTTTAAATTAAGAAAGCCTTCTCCAGAACATCAAGGATTTTTTTGGGTTGGTGTTCCATCTGACCTTGAGTTCGAGAAGTCAATTGTTCATCATCGAGCACATGACTCTGGCTGGGTACATACTTTTTAAGCAAACTGACATGGAACACATTATGTACATTGAGATGGGGAGGTAGAAGAAGTTCATAGGCTAGATCTCCTATTTTCTTTGTAACAGTGTATGGTCCACAGTATCTAGGAGATATCTTTTTGTACTTCCCTAGAGATAAAGAACTTCTCTTGGGTTGTACATGAATGAAGACCATATCTTATTCTTCAAACACTCTCTTCGTTCTCCTCTTATCAGCATACTGCTTTTGTGTATCCTAGAGGCAGCTTTAATATCTTTGTGGATTGCCTGCATTTGCTGCTCCATATCATCAAGCATCCATTTGGACATCTCGACCCTGATCAATGGGTCGGACGAAGTTAATGGTGTGAGGCAATCTTGTCCGTACAGAGCTTTGAAAGGGCTCATCCGGATACTTCGGTGATAAGAGGTGTTATAAGCAAACTCAACTAGATGTAAGTAGCTTAACCACTTCCTAGGTTCTCTACCACAGCAGCATGACCGAAGGATATCTTCTATTACTTGGTTCACTCTTTTTATCTGGCCATCTATCTCGGGATAATAAGCTATATTGAGATCTAAGAAAGTTCCCACTGCTTCAAAGAATGCAGTCCAGAACCTTGATGTGAACTTAGGATCTCTATCGCTTACTATCCTTCTAGGTAAGCCATGCAACCTGAAAATGTCCTTGAGGAAGACTCTGGCAACATCCACTGTAGTGTAGGTTTATTTTACTAGAATCAGATGGGCAACCTTGGTTAATCTGTCAACTACCACAAAATGGAGTTGTAACGTGATTGCACTGACGGTAGTCTAGTAACAAAATCCATACTGACACATTCCCACTTCATCTGTGGAATGTCTAAGGGATGCAGCTTTCCTAGCATCTTAACTCTTTCTGCCTTAACTCTTTGGCATATTAAACACTGACGCACATGATTAAGTACATCCTTTTTGAGTCCTCACTCTAGAAGAAGCTCTTCTTTAC
Organism: Cibotium barometz; assembly: GCF_041138505.1. Classification (NCBI taxonomy): domain Eukaryota; kingdom Viridiplantae; phylum Streptophyta; class Polypodiopsida; order Cyatheales; family Cibotiaceae; genus Cibotium; species Cibotium barometz. Next base: position 29,930,000 of record NC_141071.1, read on the forward strand.
AGACATGTAGGTCTTTATGAACCCTAGATGTCCAGCTACTATCAAGCTATCATGGGCTTCTCTCAGAATTTTTCCCTTTGTTTCCTCATCATTGGGAATGCATAGTCAATTATTGTAATACATGCATCCTTCGTCCAATTTGTACCCAAGAACTCGACTCATTTCCTGAGGAGTCTTGCTTTCTTCCATCAGTAGGGTAGCAATAGGGGCAAAGAATTTGTCCTACATGATCTTCTCTCTTGTTTCACTGATCAATGAATTTGACACCAATATTATTGTAAGCAAGGAGGCTTTCCTATTGAGCGCATCTGCTGCTACCACATTTTCTTTCCTTGGCCTGTACTTAGTCTCAAAATCAAATTCCTGCAGGGTCTGTATCCACCTTCTTTGATGCATGCTGAGATCCTTTTGGGTGAAGATCCACTTCAGACTTTGATGATCTGTCATCAAGGTGAATCTCTGTCCACCAAGAGATAATGTCTCCATAGCTTTAGAGCATAAACTACTGAGAGTAACTCCAAGTCATGGACATCATAATTTCTCTCATGCGTTCTGAGTTTTCTGGATTCATAGGCTACTGCATGACCTTCTTGCATAAGTGCACGTCCTAGGGCAAAGCCACTGGCATCTGTCACTACTTCAAAGGGTATAGAAAAATCTGGCAATTTTAGGACAGGGTTGGTTACTACTAAGGCTATCTTCAGCTTATCAAAATCACTCTGACACATAGCGGTCCAATGAAATAGTACTCTTCTTGAGAAGGTTAGTCAAAGGGGATGTTATCTGAGCATACCTGGGTATAAAGATTCGGTAACATCCTCTGAAGGGAGCTGAAAAATGCTTCGTAGCAGCAACATTGCATTAAGTGCAACCCTCCACCCACAGCTGTAGCCATCTTCTTGTTTGGGGACACTAACCCTTCGGATGGTCGATCGATCCAGGGTGTCGATGTCCATGCTGAGGCTCTCGTAAGCTGCCATTAGTTTCCTGACTCCACTGTAAACAGAGACCAATCATTATCCTGATCAATCCGGACTTCTAACTCAAACAATAATATGTATCTTAATGATTTTTACTTACAGCAAAACATTTCCATGGACACCAGATGTCGAATTTGCAAGGTAAATGACATTTTCTTGCACGTCGACTAGTAGAAGACTCCAATGGGAACTGCACAATAGATTTCTATTAGTTTCAATCCAAAGGAAGCACTATATAACTCATGTACGGGTGATTCCTATAAACATCATGCAAGAGAGAGAGAGAGAGAGAGAGAGAGAGAGAGAGAGAGAGAGAGACAAACTCACTTTTCATGATATGCCAAAAAAAATACTCGGGCATCGTCCAGCTGGACCTCCCGAAACCAGTTCAGCACATCGAGGTACGGAACTGACTCTACTAGCAACAGTGTTGAGACCAGTGAATCAATCTGGAACACTCGTTGCTGTACATCCTCGGGCAATAGCGAAATAACAAAACTTCACAAGGAAACATATCAAGAGTGAGGCATCAACTTTAAGATCCAAGAATGAAAAATTGTGGGAGGACAGAGAAAAGAGTATACCTTAAAACACATCTGAGCACTTTGTCATTGACTTCAGTTTTGGGATCAAACAAAATGTTGATTTCTTCAGCATGAATCGGGAAATAACATCTATGCCCTCTAATATTAAAGGGTACATAGAACTCCGGCAACAAAAATTGCAACGCCTCCCGATTCATGGCGTGGAGTGCGCAAACATTTTTCCTTTTTGTTTGCAATGCAAGCATTGCAGCTTGATGTTCCCTTTGAGTGCTTGTCATTAAATTTGCCCGAGTCTGATGTTCATGATCTGGACCTCCCTCGGTCACCTCTTCAATTCTCACTTTTTGTACAGGACGGACATCCAAAATTTGTAACATTCGTTCATCAGTAAACGTAACTGGTCTAAGTAACTTATCGTATCTGAAACGAAGGGCTACTAGGCTGAAAAAATCTTTGTTCATTACTGTCACCTTGTGTGCGTGGGCAGCAAGGACGTAACTATCCAAAAAAAATTTGATCATCCAATCTTCTGTGGCCTCCTGCAAGCAAAACAAGGCCGATGCCTTCCACCTAAACAAAATTCCATTCTGCTCACAAATTCTCCTGGCAAGCCTCTGGAAAGGCAATCTGGGAATAGCAGCTGTCGGGTGCTTCATAAACTTTTTGATTTCTCACAGGGCTGCCGAATGCTCTGCGAAACGCCTTAGTCTAGGCTGCGTTTTGGACAATCGGGAAGGACTGCTTGATTTCCTGGATCTTGAGGCTTTCAGAACGCCCATCTTCTTCCCAGTAGATGAGAGAGCTGCATTGTCAATGGGTCTAGCTGTATGCCTTACACGAGCCATCTGAAAACGCAAGAAAAAGCAAAAAACTTTGCTATTCAGTAGTACACGATTAACAATTCACCATAAAGCGAGAGAGGGTGGCCAAGAAAGCAATATGCACTTCCTCGCGTTATGGTGAATCCATTCACCATAACGCGAGATGAAGGCCCACAGAAGCACAATAATCCTTCTCGCATTATGGTGAATTCATTGACACCAATAAGAGGCGGATTATCGTGCATCCTTTGAGCTTCGATCTTGCGTTATAGTGATTTGATTCACTATAACGCGAGACTAAGAGCCAGTCAAAGCAAAACAATCCTCCTCGCATTATAGTGAATCGATCTACTACAACGGGAGGAGGGTTCTCCCGAATCTCTTACCATTCCGTCTTGCATTTTGGTGATTCGATTCACCATAACACATAGAGCAGTATTGAGATTCTAATGACTCGTCGTCTGCTTTACGGTGAATCGAATCACCATGACAGAGGGCAAACAGTCAAAGAGAAAACAATGGCAGAGGGCAAACAGTTGAAGGAAAAACAAAACAATCAAGTATTATACAAGAAACTCACAAAACAATCAAGTAATACACTTTCATCACATTCTATGAGTGGGAATGGATGGAGACTGTCGTGTAGGAGGTGAATTAATTGACACCAATAAGAGGTGGATTATCGTGAATCCTTTGCCCCTTGGTCTTGCGTTATGGTGAATCGATTCACCATAACGCGAGTCTAAGGGCCAGTCAAAGCAAAACAATCCTCCTCGCGTTATAGTGAATCGATTTTCTACAACGGGAGGAGGATTATCGCGAATCTCTTACGTTTGCCTTCTGCCATGGTGATTCGATTCACCATAAGACATGGAGCTTATTGAGATTCTAATGGCCCGTCGTGTGCTTTCAGGTGAATCGAATCACCATGGCAGAAGGCAAACAGTCGAAGAAAAAACAAAACAAACAAGCAATATACAAGAAACTTACAAAACAATCAAGTAGTATACAAAAACTTACATTTCTTGCGTGCGAATGGATGGAGACTGTCGTGCAGGAGGTGGAAAATCGGTTCAGTACTGTGGCGGTAGTCGGAAGTCACCTAGAGGCAAGCAGGAGGACGGGACAAGGCAAAATTGATAAGAGGACGAAAAGGTGGCGTGATTAACGGCTTTGATTAGTCTTTAGAGCGAACACACGTGCTGGCGGGCTGCCAGGGCAACTAGGCGGCGCTGACATGTCGCATAGCATTAAAAAGGGCTTTGATTAAACTTTATAGCTTGTACACGTGCTAGGTACATGGCGGGCTGCCACGTGGCATTCATGGAATGGCGGGTGAAAACGCGGCGCTTACGTGTCGCGTAGCATTAAAAACGGATTTTCTAGGATACTCATCTCATTTATTGCCTCTCTTGGAGTTCGTATTCTCATTTATCTCCCCACCAACGGCCTTCATCTCCATCAACAACTGACTATCTCCTCCAACCCTCCTTCATCAATCATCCTCCTGTATCCAACGTCAAAGACAAACCTCCAACCTCCTTCATCTCCATCTCCTGCGCGACGATTGTATACAATTCATTTTCCTGGTATTTTTATCTCTTTTGTGCTTCCTTCTTCTTTTGTTATTTCGTTGTTTTGGTTTCAGTCGTGGAGAACTTCTTGCTTTGTCTTTTCATCGCGTTAAGGTGAATTGAAAACCTATGACTCCTCGCCTTATGGTGAATTGACTGCGAAGAAGAGTATTTTAATTCGTTTGGCACCTCCTCTCTCAGTATGGGTACTGGAGAACTATCTTTATTTGTAATTCACCATAACGTAAGAGGCGTTACCAAAGGATGATAAAGTCGTCATGTTGCGGTGAATCAATTCACCATAACGCGAGCGAAGGTCCCATAGGAAGCACAATATTCCTCCTCGCATTATGGTGAATCGATTCACCATAACGCGAGAAGAGGTCCTTGACTTAGCTACAATTTTATTTGCGTTAGGGAAAATAGATTCACTACAACGCGAGGAGGAATACCTGGATTCCTCTGGCATCTCCTCTCGCGTTATGTTGAATCCATTCACACCACACAGAAATTTGTTGTTTAAGATCGACTGTCTCTTGATTCATTGCTTGAACTAATATTTTCCATGTCTTATCTACACCCTTGATTTCAGCCATGGCGCAAGTTCAAGTCGAGTTTGATGTGGACGAAGAGCTTAAAGAAACACCTGCAACTCTATTATATGACTTCCTCTACAAATGTCGACATCATGATTTGCACCTTGCAATTTCGTTGATGTTCAATTGCGATTTTTCTCTGGAGGATACATTTTCTAGCCATCATGGATACTTCGAAGAGGCAAAGCAAGAGTTTGACGAGCTCACAAATGAAGAACCAATGATGATTGATGGGAAAAATCACATTCATTTTAATCTCAAGGTGTCGCCGGAGAAGAAGCAGAGGTTAAACAGGGATTGGCACAAGGTGCCATGTGATAAGAAGAGAGCTTTGCTATGCCCTTTTCACAAAAGAAAATGCCGCTTGATGGAATACTCTTATGCCTTCTTATGCTTCTTGCACATGAACGTGCAATTAACAGATGAACAATGTACAGAGCCGCATGCAACAAATGAAAGATAAGACACGATTTCTCGTCAGGCTAGTCCCACCGTTGAGGATGTTGCTGAAGAGGACGACACTCCTCATGTGATTGAGGAGTTCAATGTTGAAGAAGAGAGGAAGCTCAAATCGGCGGTTGATATTGAGGCAGTTAGAGAACAAAACAGTGATATAGGTCAGCTTGTGATTGAATCAGATGACTCCTCCCCCATTCCAACGCCATTACTCCCCTCCTACCAAGTAGGAGATTCAGAGTATATATTGCTGACAGACATACAACATGTATTTAACTTAAGGGAGGACCATTGCATAGCTTTCATAGCTCAAAATCTAGAGGTCGATGACAATTTTGTAGATGATGATGGGATAGACAAGTACTTACTAGTGGATAGCCATGTGAAAGACACCGAGTTCCTATCTGCTGCAGCAACACTAAAGATGATCTATGCTGATGCCCTTAGATATGAAGGAAAAGATGCCACAGAGGAAGAGCTACAAGAAGCAAGGGACAGACTGAATATCACCAACATGGGAGGGTTTAGGGATTTGCCAAATAAGTCAGCGGAAACCGTTCCTAGTTCGAGCACTAATTTATGGCAAGACGCCTTGCTTGAAGCAGATGAGAACCAAGAGGTCAGTTTTTTTTTGTTGTGGATTTGGCTTTATCAACTTTGTCCTGAAATGTTTGGTGATGTTGTTTCTGGCTAATGCTCCTTTATTTTTTTAGTTGGAAATATATGAAGACAAATTCCTCAAACGTGCTTCAGGCAAGCGTATGGCAGGATTGGGCCACGATTCGACACTAGGAACATATATACATCGCCTAAAATTCCCTCAAATTGTGATATTTCACGCTAGCTTCTCCAAGGACAATGCCAGTTTTCCTCTGATGGCGATAAAGACTCTATCCAGGTATTTAGGTGGCTATCACTTAAGGCTGAATGCAAACAAGGCAATACTTCTGGAGCGGCAAGCAGCTGTTCGAATTTTTGGAGAGGGACCTGGAGTATATTCGTTAAGATGTAAATATTATTTAACATATGTTGCTTACGGGTTGGCATGTGGAATCACAGATCCTAATCTGTTGAGTGATTGCGGAAAGAAGCATCTTCTTAGAACAGCAAGGCCAAAGGTCCCTGTTGTGCCATTGATAGAGGATGAAGAAGATGATGCAGAAACGTCATCAAAAAAGGCTCGACTGGGGGAAGTCTCTGCTCCACATTAACAAATTTAGATTGTTCCAGTTGCTAAGAAGTTTCGTCGTATTTCTCAATACTCTTCTTGTTTACCATTACAAACTATGAAATGTATATATATTGGAAACATTTATATGGGACATAGATGAAAGCTCTTGTTCTTTTAAAATCTTTCACAGTTACATCATTGTTTTACAATATATATTTCAATGATCAATTTTCTTCCACACTCTGCCCTGTCTTTGTCGTTGTCTTAGCCATTCAGCATGATTCTGCTTTCCCTGTGAGGAGACATATATTGAACGTCTCCGTTCAGCCTGAACCTTTCTTATTGCACATGACACAGCTGATTCAGCATGTTTGATCTTCACACGAGCCCTCACTTGAATCCGCCTATACCACCACTGACATAGTTGCTTCATGGGATTACTTTTCTTTATTCCTCCTCCATGTTGTGTGGCCCTTTGATAGGCACAACGTGCTTGCCAATGAGATCTTTCCATGCCTTGGGTATACCAAATCCCAAGGCTTCCAAACTCTTCCACAAAAAAGGTTCCATGTGCATGCAAAATGTGCTACAAATGCTCAACAACAACAAGACATTTAGTATCGTACAATATTTTTTGAACAACAAAAAAAACTCAAAGCTGTAGGTTTTCAAGTAATAACCATGTATTGTGTCAAGTTTGTCGCACCCCATGCCTTTTCATAGCTAGTGTAGAACTCTGTCACAACTGCCTCAAATTTCTCAACATCCCCATCTTCAAACCTTGCTTTTTGCAACAAAGGTGCTAGGCGATCAAGTGCCAACCACGCTTTGGCCTTTGCCACCCTTGCTTGTCCTGAAGAGCCTCGATCAGGTACAGCTGCATGAAGCTTCCTCCACACCTCAAAATCTGTACCCAGATGACCTCTCTGGGTATGATTAGATAAGAACTTTCTGGCTTTTGCACCTCCAAAACATGGTTTGCTAGGAACATTTCCGGTCCTCCCTGATCTTCTCAAGTCCTTCTCAATCTTCACTTGACCACAATGTAAACCTGCATCTGAAAGCACTTGCTCTATTTTTTTAATAGTTCTTTCACTCTCTACTGCTGGTTTCATATTCCATGAAAATTCGATGTACATGTCTCAATTATTCTAACCAGCGCATGCAAAACACAAATATGAACTCTGATCAAAGGGATAGGAAGAATTGGATCCCAATTAGGATCCACTCCTGGAGCATCACGATTTGGGGGTTCACGCCTATTACTGATTGCATTTAGGCATTTCCATTCTCTCTCTTTTCCTCCTTTGGAGACACCTCGTTCGGTCATACAATACAGGCAAGGATACTTGGCCATTGCTCCTTGGAAAATACCAAACATGCATTTCAAGGTTTTAAGATCTGCAGCCAGGTGCCATTGAACCTCATATTCACCATATCCTTCTACATAAAGCTTTTCGCCATTCGACTGCTGCTGGATAGTGGAAGGAAGCTCAGTCTGGTTGAAGTACCACTTCAGAATTTCATGGGTCTCTGTTGGAACCTGTTAACAACAACTGTTAGATTGTCTACAACATCATAACAAGAGGATAGCAACATAATATTCTTTTTTTTAAAATGGATAGCACGTCACCTCAAATGCAGCCAGCCACCAAATCTCATTTTCGGATTGTACACTAAAGTGCTTCTCATCAGCATTACTGATACTTGCATCCAAAGCTCTATTCATTAAAGTAATGCTAACCCTTTCCAGCTTCTGTCCTTTGATCACCTCACTCTCATCAAGTTTCAAAACAAATTTCAGCCTTCCATTGCACTCATGTACACTGATGTCATAAAATTTCACCATAGCCATTTGTAATTTCTGAACATCCATGATGAAATTGTTGAACTCTGTAAGCTCTATAATTTTCTGTTCCCCGCTCTTTTTAGTCACTGTCAATGTGCTAGACACGTGACAAGGCTCTCCAACAAGTTCGACCATTCCCAAGTTGAGAATATTTCGAGCTTTGTTCACGTGAAATGGTTTTGGAATGGGAATTACTGTTTTTTTTCCAAGCTTACAATTGAAACCCTCTTTAACTTTATTGAACAACATCCTGTAAGACTTTGTGCTTATACCAGCCATGTCACATATACCTTGTGCATCTGCAGGCATGAATGCTTCACTCACCTCCTGCAAGGATTGCTTTGCTATGTCTGATCGAAGTCTTGCAAACTTAGGATGCTGTATTGCTGACTCCACGATGTCTTTTGTCAGAACTTTGCCAAATATATCAGAACCTTGCTCTTTTGGACCCACAACATCTGTGACCATCCTGAAGCAACAACGATAGCTATTTCAGTCCACCATTCATCTAACTATACCACCCCCACACCCAATCCCCCATCTCCAAAAAAGGAACTAAAGATGAAAATGAAAGTGAGTGCTCAAAGAAATTTAAGCTCAAAGAAATTATAGATCCCAATACCTGCAAGCTTTTACACGACGCTTCCATTGGCCACCTCCAACATTGAGTTCTTCCAACGGTTTGATCTGTCTCTTGCGTAATCGAGCACCCAATGGCGTGTCTTTCAAATATTGCAATTTTCTGTTGAACTTTTCAAGTTGTTTTCGAAGGTGTGCATTCTCACTCTCCAATGTGAAATTGTTGATTTCTCGAACTGCCAAAATTTCATTCTTCTCCTTAATAGTGTCCTGCATCTTACAAATAGTCTGCTGCAAATGATCAAACTCTTTTTGTAACGCAGCACAAACTTTTGCTTTGTCCTCGTTTGAAGCTTGCAAAGCTGTTGTGATCGATGCCAAGTAAAAATTCGCACCTTCAAGCATTTTTATCCTGGCATCTCTATCACTCCAATGTCAAAGATACTTTGACATTGGCCAAACAGTCTTTTGCAATACCCAAGCAATCCATTTTCACCCTCACACACAAACTTGAAGAAACTTGTCAACCCAAAGAATGATGGAGATTGAGAGGAGGTTGGATCTGGGTAAATACTACCATCCAACCATAGGTCCATATTTTTCTTTCCTTCATTTCGAAGCTCAGTAATGCGGGCTTCGCATGCTAGCCTAGACCAATTTCTCTTACAGCAGGGAGCATAATCGGGTTCTACTTGGAAGTGGATGTCCACCTTTTTCCTCTTTTGCTGCACAGGTTCCATTGCATTGTTCTGTGCTTTAACAACACCAAAAAGCATCATGAACTCACACTTTAACCAAAAAAAAACCAAAGATATTACACTTATCTCCCGTGAAGAAGATTGCTTCATTAAAACCAAAAGACAACATCACTAAATAATACCTCCTTGTCCATCAAACAAACTTGTTGGTATCCTAGATGAACCAAAATGTACAGAGTACTTGTAAGCACAACCCTCACTTGAAAAAGGTAAGAAATGGGATTGTTATTCATGCACAAGCAGGTATGGCGCATGAAGAACAAATACTTTTCCATCCTTTTTCAAAACTTGCCGCCTTGAGAAGAAGAGAAAATCAAAAACCTCCCGCTCAAAAAAATTCGGATTTGGAGTGGTTGTGGTTGTGCAGTCGGGAAGACAATGAGGGAGACAATGCAAGATGATGGGTTGCAGGGACGAAGTTCAGTTCAAGTTTGGTTAGCAAAGTTGGCTTCGTTACATTCAAAAGTGTAATGAAGAAAGAGAGTGGTGTCTTTTTTCAATAAAATAAGGCACCATAGTGGGAATAAAAAACTATACTCAAGATGCATTGTTTTGAATTAAAAAACACCCTACATGTCAGTTAATGGAATAAAGAACTCAAAAATGACGCACGTACCCTCCAATATTATATGTGGATTTATTGGCTTGCTTTGTCCACATCACCATCCCAAGGGATCTCTTACAAGGCCCCTTTTTGAGTCCAAATTTTCCCTAATGCCACCTCTAAGCCATCGATGATGTAGGCCATGTGGTAGATGTATGTGTGAGCACTTTAGTCAAGGTCCCAGGCACTTGTAGTAGCCTTGGACACATAAAGAGAGAGAGTGTCAAGGACTATGAGTTTAGGGACTTGAGGCACTAGTCGCGGGCTACCAAGTAAGAGGGAAACTTGGTATAGGGTCGAATTATGCTAGGATTATTCACTTGAGGGGAGGTGTTGAAATATACAAGTGAATAGGGTGTGTGCGGGAACAAGCCCTTAGCAAGAGGCTGTAAAAGAGAATTTGTAAATGAGTGAGAAGCTATGAAAAGATGAGAGGTATCTACCGGGAGAGAATAAAGGGTAGCATGAGAAGATTTAGGATGTGTGGAGATATTCTGGGAGGAAGAGGTGGAGAGAATCAAGCAAAAGAGGTGGAGTGAATCAAGCAAAAGAGGTGGAGTGAATCAAGGAGAGATCAGTGGGATTAGATGCTTGGATGTAAACTCTATAAATTGAGGCATTGCCCTAATGATAATTTGCTAGTTTTTTATTATCCATGCCTACATTAAGCTATCAGTTAATTGCTCACTAATCTCATCTTAATCATCATCTAATCTCTTTGTTAATGATGATTCTAGCATTTGATCCACCATAGCTCATCACATTGCTGGAAATTTAACAGGTTAGCTCTAGGAACTTGTTCATCTTTGTTGCCTGGAGGACAGAATCTCTTTCTGAGGTATGCTTTGAGATCATCCCACGTCTAGGTGTTCCGATCCAAGCGGTTTGTCTCGCAGTGGTTCCTCCATGCTACTCTGGTTGTTTCTACAATCTTCAGCTTGGCAACAGCCATCTTACTTTTTTCATTGTAACCAGTGACATCGAATTACTCCTCCATAGCTTTGCTCCACTTCTCTACGGCCTCACCTAAGTGTTCCCCTTCGCCCTTGAAGGGACCTGGCTGAGACCTGTGTAGGGCTTTGTGAACGTCAAGGTCAAGCTCATTCTCATCCTTGTGAGGATCTAGCTATCTACCACGATTCGCACATCTCATGATTATGCCAAAACAATACATCGTTAAATTTTCTATTCAACTTTGTTCCGAGATTCTAAGACTTAAGAAGTTCAAAATTAATTCATTCAACAAGGTGATCGTTCTACTATAGATCCATGACATATGTCCTGAGAAAATAGAACTTATTCCTTTAAAATCAATATCTGGTGTTCATAATCACTTAGACAAGTGGAATTTTTACAAAACATTCTTTATTTACATAAGGTTTGTAATATATACATAGAGAAATCCAAAAATGCAATGCCTCAATTGCATACGCATGAAGTGGCGATACTGTGCTGTGGAGATGTTGCGATGCAATTGTGCCCTTACCGCCATTGGTGCTACAATCCTACTCCTCGGGATAAAATGGCTGAGAAGCCTAAAAGTATGACAAGTGATTCTAAAATCTCGAGGTGAGGGGTGATAAAGTATAACACCACGAACTACCCCTATCCTCAACAAAACCATAGCTAAAGAGACATTCTAACTCAACCTCTGTCAATGTTTGCAATAGACATGGACATATTGCGCTGAGTACCACATGTGCTATCGTCTCTCCATTGGGTCTAGAAAATATAGCTCCTGGAAATGATTAGCAAGACTCGCCATGCTCGATCGAGTCCTCGCGCGGAGGAGATATGCTCAAAAGCAAAGGCAGTCATATCCTCATTTTGGATAAGGTCGGGGATACCAGATAAGTATGGGGTGTCCATCTATAAAATCCAATTTATGAATTATAAGTCTTCATCAATGAAGCTTAATCTGAATGAAAATACATGTGAATGCACCTTTCTAAAATTTAATTATAAATTCCTGACAAAATTCATCTTTGATTCTTGAGCTTTGAAAGCTCTGATACCAGCTGTGAGACCTCTACCCCCTCTACGCATCGAACTGAGAAGTGCTAGCAGCAAAAGTAGCAACCTCTTGCACAGGGTAGAGCTTCCCACTCGAGGCCTTGCCCACGAATGTTGGGGCAAGGGACTAGTCTCGTGGTTCTTCCAAAACTAAAATTGGAAAAACTTTCCTCGCCCAGAAAGCACGAGCAATTCCTTCAGGAAAAACTTCTAACGAAAATTTATCTAACGGGGTCAAGAGTCTTAACTATCCTTGTACTCTGATGACCGAACCCGCGGGTCACATGGCCGAATAAAGGGAGGGACTTGCACTTGGTTCATAGAGATCATCGTTTAATAAGAATAACCCTATGACCTACTTAAACTATCGTAATTTAAACATAACTGAACTTTATTGTAGGAATCCACTGATCTAGCCTCAAGACCCATAGGTTAGCCAACCGCCCAACCACTTTATGGGTGGGATCCCTCTTTATAAAAATTTGGTTCTGTTTTGTCTCGTGTACCAAGGAAAAGAGTTCCTAGGCTCCCTAGCCAGCACTCATGCAAAATATCAATTAGACACAACACTTATGCACCCAATATGAAATTTTCCTTTTTCTCAGATTCAACTATTTTCTAGACAGAACTACAACAAAACCACAGTGTTTCCATCATAATCCTCAGTATTACAGTTCCATTGTTTTGTAATCAAATGTCATCCAGACTCTCCGTTGAGCAGCTAGTCAACGAGATCCTATTTCATAGTTTCCAATTCACTTAGATAATTTCTCGCCAATCCATGAAGATCTCCTTCGACATATGCATGGGTGTCCTAGAAATCGCTCGTGAGCCCATGCATCACTTGGTCAGAACCCTCTAGGATCCTCCTTAGGTGTCCTAGCACTTCACTCAGGGACCGCTTCGTCGGCCCTCGCCCATCGTACCGGAAGCGCACCATTTTTAACCATAACGAGTTTGGTCAATATCGCAGGCTTTGCTTTTAACCATAACGAGTTTGGTCAATATCACAGGCTTTGCTTGCGCGAGAGACGTCCTTCGATGACTCCCCACTAGCTGTGGCAACGTAAGCTCTCCTTAGATTAAACAATAAGCCAAATGCTTCCTCCAGCATCCTAGCATAAGAAAAACAGAGTTTCTATGCAAGTAAGAATTTCCCATTGAGTTTGATTTCCTCTCACGAAAAGCCATTTCACCAAAAAACATCTCTAGTGTTGATTTCACAAGACCCTTTTTTCAAAACCCAGACTCCCTCAATGAAAATCACGAATCTCGTATCTCGAGTTATCCACCCATCAATTACAATTTAAAACGAATTTCTAACTTATTTCTAGACGATTTCACGTCTTAGGGAAAATTCTCTAAATCATACAGTTATCCATTCTTCGTATTGAAGAAATGGGAATGGTCACAATTCATTGACTTAATTTACGATTCAAAAGATAGGCACGTATCTTACTGACCTATATTTCTCACGTGGTCATGGTCTAGCACAAAATTACTTGAATTTATTCCTAGATTTATTTCCTAAGGATTTTTCTCTTTTTATCTCATAAAATAACTGTGATTTCTAATCGTATGGGTAAATATCCAAAAATGTGAAAATTCATTCTTCCTTGGACATAATAGAACTATAAATAATTCTATTTGTGAATAATGGAATTTAACAAGGATATTTCTTTTTCTAAACATCATTTTATTAAAATATTCACATAGAAATATTATTTTCTCCCTTTGAACCTAGGCATCAACATGCCATAATTATCTTCATGGAAATATGATGAAACATTCTCTTTTTGATACCAAAATTAATTATGCATTAAAGATACGATAAAAATTTCTCTTTTGATAAATAAAAATATTCATGTATATACATACCATGAATATACCTATTTAAAATATATCAAAATTTTCTCTTTTTACATCTAGATTTTTATGCATGCACATACTATGAATGTATATTCAAATTGTAACAGAAATCCTTCTTTTAGCATTAAAATGTTTATGCATAGAATATGATGAAAATTCTTCCTTTTGCATTATCAAATTTATGCATAAACATAATTACATAAAAATATGGTGGAACTTCCTCTTTTAATATAAAAATTCTTTATGCCTAAACCTAAGCATAAATATAAGCATAATTGCATTTAAGCATCTTGTTTAAAAAAAATACCCAAATATAACTTCCTTATGAAAATAATTACATGAATGTTATCCTTAGCTCTCTTTCATCTTAAAATGAATAAATATGATTTTTCTTAACATAAAAACAAGCTTGAATTATCCTCATTTTTAAGTAGAGTAAAAACCATTAAAAATGTTTAGTCTCCATTTCTAGCTTGTTAGGCCTAGAGTTTGGGTTAGAAAATGAAATTAGAATTAAAGCTTATCCTTCCAAGAAGGATTTAACCATAAAAAAGTGTATTCTTTCAAAAAAGAGAGATTACAAATCAAAAACAATACATTTAAGCATAAGAGATTAACATTAATGCATTTAAACAACATAAATCAATAAGGGCATGGTTTTAAAGAAGAAACCATGGATTAAAAAGCTTCCCAAGCATAAACAGAGATCGGGAATAGGATTACCATTCAAGAAGAGAGCAAGACATCATTTTTTTAGGCTTACCCTTGGTTTTTGGCTTGATTCTTTAGGGAGATGTGTAGCCCTCAAAGAAGAAGCTTGGCCACCAAGAAGAAGAGGGTAATCTCCAAGAGAAGAAGAGGATTAGTGAAGCTCCAAAGCTTCACAATGGAGAGGCAAGGTAGAGGGATAATGGAATTATGCTAGCATTCTAAATACACTAAGATAAAAATACGGAGGAATGGGGTTCTATTTATAGGTGAGGGTGGCCACCAACTAAGTCCAACTGGGATCTAGAGGCTTCTAGCTTTAGTTTGATCCAATTTGGACAAGTTAGACCCACTTTTCTGATCTAGTTTGAAAGAGGAGAGAGGAGAGATAAAATATCTCATTTTCTTTATTAAAAAATTGGGTGAAATAATGAGATTCTAGGTGCCTCCTTCATGACCTCCACTCACCCTCTTGAGGTGTCAAAATTCTATTTTTTAACTAATAAATCCCAGTACTAGTCAACTCTTCATCTTATGTGAGAATTTACTCATTTTTTGTAGATTTTCTTTTATTCTTTCATTTTGCTTATTTGAACACTTGGATTAACCCTATTGGCCCTTTAGAGCACTCTTTGGACCTTAATCCATAATTTTTTGAAAATGGGTACCCTTAGGCTAAGATGTTTAATGCACATATTCAATTAATTTCTAATGTATATTAGAAAAATCTTTTTAAACTTTTGTTTTAGGAAAATTCATCTTAAATTTAAGGAATAACTTTATATATAAAAATATCTCAAAATTGTATTACCTCTCTCTAGAATATTTTCTCTCTCTAGATTAAAAACAAGAAAAAACAATGTTTTCTTGGATTCTAAATTAGGGGATGATTACAGGGGACTGAGAGGAGAACTTATACATCTTTTAGGGGCTGAGGAGGAACCTTACAACAATAAAGGAGAAAGAGAACACTACAATAAAATGAGGGTGTAGTAGTAAAAATAGTAGCGTTTTTATAACTAGAAGAGTAGGGAAATGTCATGCCCATTTTGCTGCTAAAAAAGCTGTTATTTTCACTATAATGGGATCATTGGGATAAGCAACAAAAATAGCAGCAAAATATCACTGCCTAGTAGTAATATTTTGTTGTTTCAACCAAAATTTTGCTTCTAAACAATGATATTTTGTTGCTGAGCAGCGAAAGAACTACGTGGAAAAACAAGTTAGGATAGACTGGGGAGTCTACATAGAACTCTCTAGTCTGCCTCAACTCTTTTTTAAAATTAAAATGGAGTCATAGTTTTGTGATACAAACATAAACATGAAGAAGACATAAATTGAGAAGAATGCAAGTGAGCCCAATATGTATTATATTTCTTGAATTGTCGGGCCTTTGGCCATATACACAAAAAAAAAAATTCAAATAAGAGGAGGCTACTCGGAATCCTCATTAGATTTTGAATTCTTATCACATTGTCTTCATCCTCCTCTTCACTTCCTTCTCCCACATCATGCTTGTAGTCTGGATGTTCCTCTTTCTCTTCCCCTTCATCCCACATACATGTAGATAATAGCAAGGTAAGTGTAAAACAATAAAAGACAATTAGATATAGATATGAGAAGGGTTTTTTCACTATTTGCCTTGTCTACTTGAGTCCCCAAATCAGACTCATCCAAGTGTATGCCTTGCACACACATCTATGCCCACAATTAGAAGACGGGGGGCTCTTTATCTATAATTGTACTCCTCCTTTGTTAGGTCACGCCTATCAACCTCCATCTATAAAAACCAATTAAGAAATATACAATTACTTAAAGGAAACATTGTAGTACAAAAAAAAAAAAAAAGAGGAGAAGGAAATAATTAGCAAAATAGGTACTTACAAAATGAGCAATGAAGGAGGACTTTCCTCCGAAGCCAAAATATGAATCTCCTTCTTCCATAGTCAAGAAGCACTCACTACTTCTTGTTGAAAAGCACGTGGATTCTTTCTTGCAAAGCTTTGTGCGTGCCTCCACTCCTACTACGAGAAAACACTAGGATTTTCCAAATTATTCTTTTTTTGCCTCTCTTGATGTTTTGCCTAATATTAGAGAGCAAAATATTTTCCTTCTCTTCAATGTCAGGGATTTAATATTCACGTGATCACAAGTTTTTTCTTGTTACTAACACATGTGAAAATGTTAATAACATGATTACATGATTACACGTTCACAAAATAGCAGGTTGCTGGTTACCTGTAATAACCGGCCAAAATCCTGTCGGGATTCAGGAAAAACCTGACGGGCCCGCCGGGTATAATTAAAACCCGACGGGAACCGCCAGGGCCGTCAAAATTCCCACCGGGCAACATATTTCTATATATATGAAGCCCACGGGGCCCCTTGGGGATTTATTACTTGACAGGCTATTTACACACAGGTAATGTCTTATCGACATGTGGGTAGTGTGGGTGTGTGAGTACTCGTGCGGGCAGTCGCCCATAGTCGTAGTGCGCGGCTAGATGTGGGTGGTCCGCCACACGAGAGATGCGTGTGTGTGTAAGGCCATTCTTCGGAATGGTGGTTATCATGGGGCACATGGTCGGTAACGCGGCTGAGTTGTGTCCGTATATCCAATTCCTATTCCCATAGATTCGGGCAACACCTTGTTGGTAACGCAACAAAATGGTGTCGTTCGCTAGTGCATATGCTTTGATTGCATATTACGGCATTTGATCAGTAACGCGGTCAAAAAATGTTGTAAATTTGTTTGGTTTGCCGGTAACGCGGCCTGTGTTGTTTTTATTGCGTGTGATACATGCGATACTTGGTCGATAACACGGCCTGAGTATCACATGGGTCATAGTTTAAATCATATTGTCTACAAGTCTCATTTCATGAAATAGTAAAATCAAAGTAACAAAGTAATAACCAAAATAACACTAAAAAATAGATGATATTCTCTCTCTCTCATTCTCTCTCTCTTTCTCTCTCTCTCTCTCTCTCTCTCTCTCTCTCTCTCTCTCCTACCTCTCTCTTTACTTGGGTGATTATGGCTAAACGTCCATGCAAAGATGACAATGTAAACAAAACAGTTCTACACACAATTTTAGTCTATCTTGGAGAATTTACGAAATCATTCAAAATATCTTCTACTATTCACTCTCTCTCTGTATATCTATCTCTCTCTCTATTTTCCTTCTCTTATCTCTGTCTTGACTAGGTGATTATGG
This sequence comes from Cibotium barometz, assembly GCF_041138505.1. Taxonomy (NCBI): domain Eukaryota; kingdom Viridiplantae; phylum Streptophyta; class Polypodiopsida; order Cyatheales; family Cibotiaceae; genus Cibotium; species Cibotium barometz. Next base: position 29,947,738 of record NC_141071.1, read on the forward strand.
TTAGCTTTCCTTGTATAGATCACAATGAATATAAAACAATCATATACATTGTTTTGCATTATCTTTAAGAATTTATAAAACTATTGAAAATGTCTTTTTTAAAAATTCTCAAAATTATTTAAAATGCCATAAAGGGATTATAAACAATGTTTTGCACTGTCTTTAAGAATTTATGAAACCATTTAGGAAACTATCTTTAAACATTGCTGAAATTATTCAAAATGCCATCTAATATAATCTCTCTTTCCATCTATTTCTCTCCTCCTTCCACTGTCTTGACTTAGGTGATTTTGGCTAGACAGTGAATATAAAACAATTAATCTCTCTCTCTCTCTCTCTCTCTCTCTCTCTCTCTCTCTCTCTCTCTCCCTCGATTCACGTGATTATGGCTAGAAGGATATGTATATATGACAATGAATATTTAGCTTGACTGTTCAATGCCTTTCCTCTCTATCTGTGTCTTGATTCTCTCTCTCTCTCTCTCTCTCTCATATATTTCTCTTGACCTACTTGATTGGTTGTAGCAGTTCAGTGAATGTGCAACAATGGATGCTTCTTTTGTTTGATCAATGATAATTAATGTGACACACTTGTTACGGTTGTTTTACCTGTTTTAGTGTGAAGCGTAAATGGATAACATGTTAATGTATTGCTTGATGTTGTTTTTAATACTATTGTTTGATATTCTGTTTTGTTCTGTATCTAAAGATATTTGCTAGATTTGCGAGACGATGGCCACCATGCTCTCCACCGAAGAGCGAAAGATCATCCTGCGAGCCATTCGCACAGAGGCAGTTATCATAGTGTCACAATGTTCAGAAGAAGCTGTCAGAAAGACTAATGAGTCAGATATCCTCATGAGAGACCTCATCGTCGTGCAGATCTGGGAAAATGCACAGCGTAGTCTCTCAGATGTGAAGGCAACGCTGAATTGTGTGAAAGACGGAAGTTAGTTGACTTTGACTACCAGCACAGGATACGCACTATCTTGGGGAGTATGCGTTCGGCATACGAGGATCTCAGAGATGTCGCACAACCTTCTACCGACTTACACCGTCTACAACTGTGGGACGCAACATGGAACGAGCAGAAGGTGAAGAGCAAACGTATGAGAGTTCTTTCTGCAGACACTTTCCAAAAGAGTGCGCATCGCCCAAGATATAGCCGCTGCACCGTCCGGACAACCGGATGTGACAAGGACGCGCGCAATCATGCGTACCATTTTCAACGAGCGATGTACACACCTTATCGGCGTTCCGCACGAGGCCTTGATCGAGGGGCAAACAAAAGGGTCAGGAGCTTTTGGCACAGTGAAGGAGTATAAGGTCCAAGGCATCTCATTTCTTCCATAGCACGTTACCTTTTGCGGAAAGCTTTACAAGGGAGAAGGCAGCTCAAGATTTGAGAGCTTTCAGGCACATGCACGTTCTACACCCGTCCATCGTGCGATGCATAGCCTTCACCAAGGAATCGCCGTGGATCACTATTTTTCCGTTATATAACGGTGGGTGACACACTCTTGAAGGTTTCTTTCAGATACAGTGAGTTTACTAGAGCGATGTACCGCTTGGATCAGGGATGGAAAAAGCCCCCGCCTGCTGACATACAATTAAGCCAGGTGCAGCTCGCTCAGATAAAGGAGGTGGCTTTGAATATGCCTCACATTATGCATGCCCTAGTGGATGGCCTAGCAGCCGCACACATGGCTAGCATCATTCACACTGACCTACATCCCTTCAATGTTGTGCTAGATTTTACAAAGGATTTAAAAGCACGCATTGGTATCATTGACTGGGGCTTTTTGCTGAGAGCGCCCAAAAAGCGAGTATCGCTCAATTTTGTATTCGAAGCCAGTTAAAATCCAAAAAGGTGGCACATGCTCAAGCTTATGCCGACAGGGAGTGGAACAAGCGACCATGGATAGCTCCAGAGATTTTTGATCCTCTGCATACACTCCTACGAGCGATGTTTTTGCCTTGGGAAACAAAGAATCCCGGCGGGTTTATAGGAATAGTAAGTTTTGGCCGGTAAGAGATCAAGTCTTGTGAATATATGTTGTGATCACATGTTTTAGAATGTTAATAACACGTTTTGTTAACGTGATCATGAATTTGTGAACACGTTTATGAAATCCCTGCTCTTCATCCACTCCTCAAAGAAGAAAAGTCATGCATGTGGACTGGCGAACTCTACCTTGATCACATCAATGACATATCGCTTTATCATCTTGTGCTTTCCACTATTTAAAGGAGTTCCTAAACTCAAGGTTAGAAAAAGTATGTACATGTGATTCATGACTTACTTCCCTCATGCATCCACCATCAGAAGGGCAGTGTTGATATCCACGTTGTATGGTAGGGTGCGTGGATCAAATGGTGGGATGGGTCTCCTAGGGGTGGCTCAAAATGAGCAGATGAAGTGCCCCATGTTGGGGGAGAAGCTTCCAAAACTTAGCGGCATAGTCTTTGACCGTGAGGTTCTTCTAGTTCATCGAGCATAGCTTGTAAAGGACATGCACATATGTTTTATCTTCCTAGAATCTTTGAAGAAAGGCATCTCTGATTGCATCGTATGTTCAAAAATGAGCATACAAATACTGAGCAACCCAGACAGTTGTACGTTTTATAAAGTTGGTACAAAAGTTGATTTCTTGACGTTTTGATCAACAAGCTCAGGGACGTTCACCTGCCAAGCACTATCAAAGAGAAGGATGTGGGGCATTTGCATACTCCGAGGATTTTGTGGAGAATTCTAGATACTTCACCGCCGTGAGACAATTGGTCGCTAAAGCATGTTATATTGTAGAAACTAGGGAGGCAGTGGTTGGGGCGGGGGTGGTGGTATGAACAGTGGTTGTTGGCGAAGTTATCGATTCTTTGATTTGTGATGATTCACAAGGAACTTTTGGTCGTTCCCTATATAGTGAAATTCATGATATATAGGAAATTTTGAAAGATTTCCTAGTTATGTAGATGAAAATTTTCTATATTTAACTAGGTAATCTTATTCTCTATTTCCATATCTAGGAAATATGGGTTAATATCTAGGTAATTCATTTTTCTATATAGGAAATATGGGCAAATAAATAGGAAATTCAATTTCTTACATAGAGAATGTGAGTCGATATCTAGGTAATTCAATTTCCTATATAAGAAATATGGGCCAGTATGTAGATAATTAAATTTCTTATATAGAGAATGAATAAGAAATATGGGCTATTATTGAGGTATTTCCATTTCTTATATAGATAATGGATTTCCTATGTGGAGAATCGAACCACAAATGATTAAATGGTTATTAAAAATTATACTTTACAACTTTTATACTTAATATTTATGCATTAATATTATTACAAATTGAAATACTTAAATTCTGCTCTCTCTCTCTCTCTCTCTCTCTCTCTCTCTCTCTCTCTCTCTCTCTCTCTCTCTCTCTCTCTCTCTCTCACACACACACACACACACACACACACACACACACACACACACACACACACAAAAAAACTCAATACAATATACGTTAAATATGCTCTCATCTTATATGAAAAAGTACGAGAATGGTTTTACCAATCCTCGTGTGACTTAAATTAGGCTTGCACTAAGTTAAAATATTTGCCAAAGGAGAGAAGATCTGTGTTGATATTGGCAAATCATGGGAAAGAAAATTTTATTGGTAGCACCTTGATCATTATGAATGCTAAATGTGGCTTAGTTTCAAAAGGAGAGCAAGTTTTGAGTTCAAAACAATAATCAAATGAACCTACAAGCATGGGAAGAAAGAGTGAATGCTTTGATAGAAGCTACCTACATAGCTTCGAAGGGTTAGTTTGAAGATGTATGTAGATTTTTTAAAAGGGTTTATGTTATATGTAGCCTTTAAAGATTAGTTATAGGATCCTAACAGTGCTTAGTTTAACATTGTGTAAGGGAAGTTTCAACTAATATATTTTCGAAGAGTCATTCACACAAAAGACCATAACTTTAAACTATATTTTCAAGGAGTAATTCATTACAAGTATTATAATATCAAGAAAGGAGTAAACATGTAGAGACATGTCAAGTGAGGAGGAAAGAAGGTGTGTCAGACACTATCTTTACTTTGTTATAAGAAAAGTAGAAGTTGATGATAAATTATTTTCTCTTGATCACATTTCTTTTTCTAATAATGCATGGACTACAAAGCAACCCGTAAATGGTGCTTAAAGATATCAAAAGAAAGATAGAAGATTCCCACTATGGATGGCTGTTCTTAAAGACTCAAGAGAAAAAAGCATAAATGGTGGATCCCAGTATGTAAGGTCATGATTATGGCTATTTCATGTGCACACATAAGGCACTTAGTTGTAAATTTTTTTAAAAGAGCTCAATCAAAGTCTTCAAGATATGTGCATGATTAAGAAGGGGCATTTACAGAAGGTAATATTACACTCTTTTTCGAGTTTTAAGAATCATACATTATTTCAAAAACGTAATTGCATTTGCTATTGAAAATCATGACATGCTTTTTGGTTTATTACGAGCATTGTCTTCATTTTGATTGGTTAAATGTTGGGTTTAGTGAGGTTAGGCCTTTGATCTACAAGCTAAACATTGCCATGAGTTTAGACATCATAGATCTCTTTGGTAAAGTGATTCAATGGAGTATCTTTGACCTCAAATTGCATCTTCACATGGTATGTATGTTGTGTAGCTTGGTGGTCAGGGATTTCACTGACGTAAACGAGAACATGTGAATATGTTAATAACATATGTTAATAACACAAAAAATCTTGTGATCACATGTTATATTCACAAAGCTTTCACAAGGGCCTAAAAAATTTATCTTTGTTGGGCATAAAAAATCTTCTTAGGTGGCCATTGACCTGCTATTATGTGAAGATGGTAACATGCATTTGTTTCAGTCGAGAGTTGGCTTTGAATGCCTTTATTGTCCTTTGCTTTGTATTTGTAGGTATTTGCAACAGTGGCCCACCACTGGGTGGAATTTGGGCATCCATACTGTTGTATTGCCCTAGTAATAGCCTTTTGCCACTAGCAATTCCTTTTGGGTCCATTGCTTACGAGGGCTTTGTGTCCACTGCCTCAATAGACGAGCTCGATATCTCAACAAGGTTCACATTTCATTAATGAGGTGATTGATCAATTATGTGTTGGATTCCTTGTAGTCCACCCGAAGTCATCACCTTATTATCCATAGACTAATGGTCAAGCGGAGAGTATAAACAAGATTTTGTGTACTATCTTGACAAAAACATTGGTCGAACGGATTTGGAACATAAGCTAACATCAGCCTTATGGGCATATCGAACATCGTATAAGGTAGCGACGAGATATACTCCCTTCCGTTTAACTTATGGTGATTAAGAAGTAATGCCTATGGAGTACCTAGTTCCAAGCTTGAGAATTGTAGTGCAAGAATGTTTGACAGAGAATGCATTAGTTGAAAGGCTAATAGATTTAGAAAAGCTTGATGAAACCAGACTAATTGCATCACATGAACTTATGGTCGAAAAACTACAAAGAAAACATTGGTTCAACAATAACTTAAAACGAAAAGAACTAGAAACGAGAGACCTTGTCCTCATGTATGGTGTAGGGAGCACCAAAAAATGAAACTCAAGTACAGTGCGCTAGGACCTTTCCAAGTTTCCGAGATCACACCTCAGGGGTCGGTTAGAATTGAGACAATTGAGGGCATACAAATGGAGGGTTACGTCAATGGAAGCAAACTTAAAAAATATTTTGGACCACTGACCCAATAGATGCTCTTTGCAAGAACATCTTTTAAAACAATGGAAGGAGCTTGCAAAAGAAAAAAACCAGCAAGCTCAATAAGATGCTAAGGCAAGGGAGTCCAAGGCCAAATAAATACTCCAGAAAAGGATATTACATGGGAACATGGCTTCACTAACTCTCCTTGACGAAGATGAACTAAACATTAAGCTGGCACGGCTCAAGGTGGGAGTCTCTACAGCTAATTGTCATGCAACGAGCATTGCATTGATAGATACATGATCAAGTTATAACCTGATCTCATATGAGACATGGGTAGCTCTAGGTAAACCGCACCTTGAGGCCACCAATGCACAAGTACGAAGTGTACACTTGACAACTATGAAAGTGGAGGGATTTCTAAGTGTTAATGTTTCCATCAGAAATAATTCCTTGGTTGGAAAAAGCCATGAAGTGGTCATGGAAAGAGATATCCCATGATCTCGGCAGGGCAGCCTGGTGAGTCTCTAAACTTGATTTTACATTATACACCCAACTTGTTTTGGTTGTGGCTAACATGTTTGCATTGTATCACTATTTAATCTAGGAAGATGAGGATGCAGAAAGTGGTAGTGGTGCATGTGGTGAAGATGGAGGCGAAGATGAAGATGAAGATCAACACAAATATGTTGGAGAAGATGAAGATGAAGATGAACACAAAGTGGTGGTGGTGCACATGGTGAATATGCAAGAGACGAGGAAGATGAGGATGGACATGAAGCGGTGGTGGTGCACGAGGTGAAGATGCAGGCAAAGATAAAGATGAACACGAAGTGGTGGTGGTGCATGTGGTGAAGATGTGGGCAAAGATGAAGATGAAGATAAACACGAAGATGCATGCGAAGATGAAGATGAAGATAAACACGAAGTGGTTGTAGTGCACATGGTGAAGATGCAGGGGAAGATGAACATGAACATGAAGTACTCATGGTGTATGTGGTGAAGATGAACATGAAGATGCACCACAATGAATTAATTTAATTATTGACTTCGTCTTTATTCATTTTAGGGACATCAAAACTTTATGTATTTTTACAACTTTGTATATAATTTGCAAGTAATAAAAACCATGGCATTGTTGTTTTGCAAATTTTAGGTGTTTTAAGTGTTTTAAGTGTTTTTTTGTGTTTTTCTTAAAAAGAAGATTAAATTATGTGATTGTTTCAAAATAAATGGGAACAAAATGGGTGACATATGTGTGGACACGTCCCCAAATATCTCACCCATTTTGTCCCTTTTGTTTTCTTTGTAGAAGATAGTATGCGGCTATAGCTGCCTAATGCTATATACGTAGCTATATGGCATGACTATACGTGCTACTCAACACCTGGCTATGTATGTAGCTATACGTGTTGTTGTAGCCCATCTATAAGCATGGTTATTTGCATGGCTAAATCCACATTCTAGTAGCCGCGCATATAGTAGCAGGAATGTTTTTTTCCAATTTTACATCCTTGGATATTTTCGCGGTTCTTCATGCGACTGTACTCTTCATTTGTTGTAGTGATACATACATATATATGTATGTATGCGCATGCATACATACGTACACACATACACACATACATATACAGATACATACATACATACATATGCGCATGTATGTATATAAGTATATCTATATGTATGTACTACATACATGTATGTGCATGTATATATATATGTGTGTGTGTGTGTGTGTGTGTGTGTGTGCATGTATGATTATATATATGTATATATATAGATATATATACATGAATACAAACATATAAGATATGTATGTATATATATATATAGATGTGAATACAAATAAGGCTATAAATATATATGTGCACACACATACACACATATATATGTATGTGGACATATATATAAGCGCACACACAAACACACACACATGTATGTATGTACATACATATATATGTTTGTACGTATGTATGTATCTCTAAATGGACACACACATGTGTGTATATGTGTATGTGCATCTATATGTTTATATATATACATACATACATATATACATGCACATATAGATGCATACATATATAACATATGTACATCTATATGTATGAAATATACAATATAATAATATAAGCACACACTTACACACAAATATAGATGTAAATACATATATAACATATGTATATCTGTATGTATATACAAATATAAAATATAAAAATATAAGCGCACGCACACACACACACACACACAAATATAAATGTGTATGTATGTACGTATGTATAAATGTGAATGAAAATACTATAAATATATATATATGCACACACACACATATGTATGTGTGTACGTATGTATGCTTATATGTATACATATACAAACATATATACATATAACGCATGTATATAAAAAATATATATAAATAAATAAAACTATAAAAAAACATATGTGTATATGTAACATGTACATATATGCATGTATGTATGTACATACATGCATATATGTATGTATGTGCACACACAAAAACACACACATACAGACACATCCAAAATATTTAAGGCATCTGGTATGGCCGAATGCAAGTTAGTTATCATCCCTATGGATGTTGATGTGAAGATGTCTACATACGATTGTGTATAGAAAACACTTCTCCACTTGTGGATGTGAAGGGGTACAAGAAGTTGGTAGAGAGTTTGGATGTGGGTGTATTAAACACAAACATGTTGAATGAGTCTATAGAGATCCATTAGTCATAAGGGATGTGGGTATTGAATATATATAAAGTACAGTTGAGTACACAGTTGAGAACAACATCATCTATAAGTTGGGAAGGTATGTGATCAGATATTATGACTCAAATCCAAAAGGAAATTATGATGGTAGAAAATTACTTTTTGATTATTGTTCTCTTTGTTTACATATGGAGTATCTCTTATATCAATAAGAAATAGCCTACAATGGCCCTTTCTTTCTCTTGGTAGAGACATGATGCTTTACTTCATGTGAAGTAGTTTAGTTGAGGAGAACTTGAGAGACATGAGTTTAGAGTCCAATGGCAAGAATTGTGGTCATTCCTTCACTCCAGGTACCTAATCCTCTTCCTCACCACTTTACCTCACGACACTCGACAAGGAAGATTCAAGACATGCTCCCCCCGGCCTCTCCTACAATTGGCGAGGTATCCTCACACATCACTTGAATACTAAGAATTGAGATGTGAGTACAAAGTGATGTGAGGTGTGATTCGAACTTCAAAAATATGGGTAGGATGACTTACAATGGTTGGTAATGTTTTGCATGAACTCGTGCACAATATCATAATGTCAATCCCATCATGTACAATTTCTTCCATAACACCATATAGCTCCAAAATTATCAATCAAAACACATGTATGCCTCTTACATAGGCATGTCAAAAACATGGGCAATCAGCACCTCCATGTACATGTGTATTAGGCATTCACATAAGCATACCATGTGCCATTACAAGTATTGATTCATGCCTTCAATGCCAATCAATACATTCCAATTTCACCAAGATGCGCCAATGCATCAAAATGCATTCGCATAAGCATATCATATGCCAATCCAAATATTGATTCAAGCCTCCAATGTCACTTAGTGCATTCTAATTTCATGAAGCCCCCACTTGCAAAAACAATTGAAGCATTGTTGCTCACAACTTAATGATGATCATCAAGCATCATTAGCATCATCTTAATGAATGTGAGGCATCATTTTCACATCTTTAATGATAAAACCCTTGTAGTCAAGAAATGAAGAAGTGGGAATCTTGTTAAGGCAATGGAAGAGCATTACCTTCACTTTGGCAACCAATTCCTAGCAAGAGAGCTAGACCTTCATGTGATCAAACGGATCTTCATGTGATCAAACGGCTGCAGCTCCTCTTATGTTGCCAAGGTCCTTGGGAGTGTAGAAACAAGATTAATCAAAGAGGCTTGCACTCTAGAAAAACGCGCGAAATTCCTTGGGAGAAAACGCAACCAAAACGCCATTGGTTCACAGCCATCCATACGTTGCTATGCTTGCCTAAGCTTTAGGTAAAGCATAGGCTTTCTTAAGCTTGGATTCTAAGCTCCAAAACATGAAGGAAGAAGGCAAAATCATGCGTACATAGCAGAAAACGGCGGCAAGATTCAGTCAGTCTCACAGTCCATCGACGCCCAGAAACACATGGAAATAAATCTAAGCCACCATTAGGTCATCTCAGAGTCATTCAATGCAGTGATTAGAGCAAATTTTGTGCAAGAAAATGGCTGTAGAAAAACTCAGAAATGACTATGGCCTTGACCTTGAATGCAACCATTATGATACTCTATGTGAAGAGGAAGACTGGCTCAATCAAAACCCTAATGTTGGGGCAAGAAAATTTGAGAGAGGAAGGCAGGATAAGCTCCAAGGATCAAGCAAGGGTGAGGGATGAGGAAAATATTTTGATTAATATTCCCTAATCAAGATTAGTGGATTAATGGTTTTCTTCCCCAAGTTTGGTTCCGAATTTCAAATTTGATGAAGCCATCCCTAGATTTGATCCACCATAACCCATAGCCCCCCAAAATCACATGGAAATGTGCATCAAAAGGATCAAATGAATTCAAACAAACCACCATAGCCTATACTTGATCAAGAAAATAAAAAAAATATAGAAATTTTAAAAACTTCAAAAAACATGGGATCAATTCAAGGCTCTGATAGCAATGCAAGAATCTAGATTTGGTGTCACATGCACATGGGGGATGGGTCCTAGGAGGCACTTGGGGTCCTAGGAGGCACTTGGGTTTAGAGTTATTTACATATGTGCCCTTGGGGGCCTTGGCATATAGGATACATTGGGCTCATGGGCATTGTACACACAAATTATGATCATTTTTTTGAGTATTACTTTCTTGGAGCTCTGATGCCCAAGCTTTTATGGTGAACTTCTCCCATATGAGATGTGAGGAACTAGGGTTTGGCCACTCAAGGCATGGAGTGACAACATGGGTGTGGGTCACCATCCTCACATCTCATATGGGAGAAGTTCACCCATAAAAGCTTGGGCATCAAAGCTCCAAGAAAGTAATACTCAAAAAAATGATCATAATTTGTGTGTACAATGCCCATGAGCCCAATGTATCCTATATGCCAAGGCCCCCAAGGGCACATATGTAAATGCCTCTAAACCCAAGGCCCCCAAAGGCACATGGGTATATACATGAATAGGTAGTACACTAGCTACCAGATTTTAGGGTTGGGAGCTAGGAGGTAGCTCAGTTGGTAGCCATAGGAGTGTTGGGAATTTTAAAAGACTTCTATAAGTTTTTTATTTTATTCAAAGGAGTGGGGGCACTACCTTTGCATGTCTCGCAACCATCATGAGGAGTGCTTGTCGGTTGCAGCAGCAGCAGGGGCCCTCGTCTGGGGGGGAAGCCTGCCAGCGTGGAAATTTGAGGAGTGCCCGTCGGTTGCAGCAGCAGGGGCCCTCGTCTAGGGGGGAAGCTTGCCAGCATGGAAATGCTAGAAGCTTGAGAGCAACAACAAAGCAGCCGAGAGGGAGGTCAGACAGCAGGACACACAGGGGAAATGCTGCAGGAGGCAGAACTTTCTCTCCCACTTCTTCTCCTGCTTTCTCAGGCTTTGAATCTTCTCCAGAGCCATCCCTAGCCAAGAAATCTCATAGGGTGCTAGCTTCCTCCTCTCCTTCCTCAGCTGCAGCAAAGGCCAAAGGAGCTATAAGAAAGGGGCATTATCCTCTTTCACCCAAATCACCTACTACACCAAGCAAGAAGTTCAACATGCAGCCGGGCTCAGATGCCACTCCAAGCACACAAGTGAGTATCTTTACACATGTTGTTGTGCAGCCAATTTTTGTTCAGGTGCTTGGCTTGTGTGAATTTTTCTAGAGGTGTGTTGCACATGCATGCTAGTCATGCTGTTCCAGGGGGTAATGGAGTGAGTGTGCTCACAATGTCATCCATGAAACAATGTCCCTATTGAATACCTTACAAAATAAATTTTTTGCTTCAATGATGACTCCTCACTTGTCGTGTATTGTAATAAGTGTGTTGCATACCAAAACATCCCTAGAAAAATTCAAGTTGTGGGCAATAGTGCTTTATTGAGTTTTAGTAACACTACATGCGGCATATTGCATGCTGACAACACACTGTAGAATACATTTTCTACACCTTTGATACTCCCACACTTTCTATACATGCGCACAAGCATTGTTAACATAAGCATACTTGTAGCCTCATGCATATATATGGAAGGTGATGTCCAAAGCAAGCAGCTCATACATGAAAATATGTTAGCAAAATGTGTTGGACTGATTCTAGTTGTGCTATGGAATGTTGCAGGGTAAATCGTGTTGGTACCCTCCATATGTCCAGTTTGAAAGAAAGTCAGTTTTCTGTATGACCAAAGCCCAAGCACATGAAGTCCGGTCTTTCAAATTTTGGAGTGGATGCGCGAACATTGGGTGAGGCTAATTTTACAAATGCAGATTGGCTATCATGTTTTGATGAGGTGCCAAGAAGGGGCAGTAAAGTAAAATGGAGGACTTTGAAGCTAGAGTTGTGGCCCAGGTTCTACACCCTTTTTCCTTCGGTATAGCAGGAACCTCCCAGCACTATGGGATGCAGGTGACCAAGGCATTTGCAAGAGGTTTTCTGCATGAGTGTACAAAAGGGCCAGTCGATTGGGCTTTATTTTCTGAGAGCATGATAGCAGCTATGGATGCAAAGAAGCTACAAGCAAAGAAGCACCGATGGTCTATTTTCCATGCTTCCTCTGCACTGCATACCTCCAGGTTTGAATAGGCGAAGCCTCTTGAGCAATCGGAGACAGTGCAAAATATGCATGTGGACTTAGAGGCAATTGCTGTGTTGGACGGAATAATTGAGGTGCTTGAAAGGAAATATGCTCATGCCCTCAGAGCTCAACGAAGCTACGAGAAAAGTTGAGAAGTACAAAGCGGATATGCATCGAGATGAAGGGGCACAGCTCCTGGTTAGTAGTTTGAAAAGACAGTTGGAAGATACACAATCTGAGTTGCAAAAGGTTGAAAATGCATCAGACCTAGTAGATGCTGGGAAGTTACAGGAGCTGAGGATGAAAGTGGAGAGATTGTAGCTGACCATCCAAACTCTGGATGGAGTTGATATGGGTACTGTTCCTGCTAGTGCGGGCTATGAAAGTCAAGTGTTTCTAGAAAATGCAAAACAAATAGAGATGCATGTGTGTGCTCAGGTGGATTTTGTGAAAGACATGCAGGCAAGAAGGAACAAAGTGTTCCTATCCTTGCTAACACCTAAATTACCACATGCAGATTTGGGCTGATCGGATGCGCACAATATTTGTTTTGCTTGTGTATTGGTCATGTATGATGCAGATGGTCTTTGCATGTTTATACTTCCTTGTGGTCATGCTTATCATATTTATTGTTTTGCTCACCTTGCCAAGCAAAGAGATTTGCATGGCTATGGGATGCACGCAAATGATCTCGCCTGCTACAAGGTCTTTGCTGATGCTTGGCCACATTGATGCCCTCGGTTATGCAAGGGAGTCACGAAGCACAGTACCCTCCATGCTTCCAAACACTGCTACCAAATTGTGCTTTTTCCACGGTACGTAGCATACCGTTATGCTCTCTAACCCTTATCTTCATTACTGGTTTTTGTTGTGTACCTTTTTGTAAGGTGGGTGAGGGTAAGATGCATGTGGATAAATGGTACCACCTAGAGTTGTCATCTGTAGCATGGCAGCTGATTCTGGTAGCAAGGTAGCTATCTTATGCTGCTTGGGAGCTACTTAGATTCCTGGTAGCTACCTGGAAAGGCTGTCAGCTACCCTTAAAAGCCTGATAGCTACCCTTTCAAGCCTGATAGCTACTCTTTGAAGACTGGTGTTAACCCTTGAAAGCTTGGTAGCTACCTTCAAAGCCTGTCAGCTACCCTTAAAAGCCTGATAGCTACCCTTTCAAGCCTGATAGCTACTCTTTGAAGACTGGTGTTAACCCTTGAAAGCTTGGTAGCTACCTTCAAAGCCTGTCAGCTACCCTTAATATCCTAAAAGTTACATTTGGAATCGTGGTAGTTACCTGGTAGCTACCTTCCTGCTTTTCAGCTACCCTTAAAAGCCTGAGAGCTTCCCCATGGAAGCCTGGTAGGTACTTGGTAACTATCCTTGAAGCCTCTCAACTATCCTTAAAAGCCTGATAGCTACCCTTTGAAGCCTGGTAGCTACCTTAGGAAGCCTAACAGCTACCCTTGGAAGCTTGGTAGCTACCAAGGGATGCCTAAAAGCTACCAAGATATGCTTGAGACTTCCATGCTAAAAGCTACCAAGGGATACCAAGATGTTAAGGCATGCTGAAAGCTACCAAGGCCTCCAAGGCAAGCTGGGAGGTTTGAAGGTAAGTATGATAGCTTAGTATGTAACTTTTGTAGCTGGAATCAATAGAGCTTGTGTTAAGTTGTGAGGGTTTACTTTCAATTTGGTATGGTTTACTGTCTACTAAGGTGGGAAAATATTTTCTAATGATTGAATTTATTGCAGATAATGAGGATGCCAAAAATATTCAGCCAATGGATGAAGTTTTTTCAACACCAGGTTGTAATGTAGAATATATACAGTTGGACACGGAACTTGAGACTGGCAGATTTCCGTGGAAAAAATAAGGAACATGATCCAAAGGATGACACTATCAAGGAGAGACAACTTGTGGACTTGGGTGTAGAAAGTCCTGTAGATAGTGACATGGACAAGGAGAATCATCAAGAAGAGAGTCCTTCACTGCTACAAGCCTTTAAAATGTTGAAAAGGGGAAGAAAGAGGAAAACGAAAGGTTGTGTTCACTTTTATAATTGAATGTAGACTAATATGTTTTCACTTGCTAATGATTGTTTTCCATGCAGGAGGATCTTCTAGCCAGCATCCTCCAACTTGAAGCAATAAGGACCTAGATAAAGCTTCCAATATAACATATGATCAATCGGACAAGGAGGAACCTGCCAATATCTCTGAAGGATCGAGATGAAAAGGTGCTACTGCCAAAGTCAGAAAAAGATTGCAACCCTAAATTCTGCTAGTTCTCCCCATGAATGCATGTCAACCCCCTTTTTGGGTTTGTCCCATCAATAGCCATTCTGGCTCTGTAACCAAATTGTTGACATTTTAAATTTAATGAATGAAAAGAGTCCAACTATTTTGTTTCTTATATGTCTCTCATTGTTATGTATTTCATTCAGTTCTTTTCCAGTGTATGAAATTTATCATTGCAGACACTGTCAGTGTGGATGGAGTAGCTGAAATATCTGGCAATGTCCTCACAAGCCAGAATGGTGATACACTGCAAGATAGTGATAAAGTGCATGATGGTGTAAATAAAGTGGAGGATGGTGATAAAAAGTAGGATGGTGGTGATAAAGTGCAGGATGATAAAAGTGCAGGATGGTGGTAATAAAGTGCAGGATGGTGATAAAAAGCATGATGGTGGTGATAAAGTGCAGGATGATGGTGAAAAAGTGCAGGATGGTGGTGATAAAGTGCAGGATGGTGAAAAAGTGCAGGATGTTGATACAGTGCAGGATGGTAATAAAGTCATAAAGGAGGATAATGATGTTTGGGAAAAGGCGGGTTTTTGGTGTTTTGTCCAGACATCATGCCTTGTAGCCATAGTACCGAATGCAAGGAAAACACGGGATTGTGGTGTTCCTGTGAACAATGCTGCTGACATGCTAAGACAGATTAAAGCACAGGCTGTTAGTTTTTATGATGCATTCCAGGGAAAAAGTGAGGTAAAAGGTGAATGTGGGACTGAAAAGGACAGCTCTCAGAGCTCAAGAAATGACCCAGCAAAGAACTATGTGTTCAAAGAGCATTATGAGGCACAAGACACAGCTTCAGTGGAGGGTGATGTAAGTGCCCATATTGCTATTGATCAGAAAGCATCATAGTTGTTTGAAAAGCATGAGAGTAATCAGAGAACTGAACTGAGAGATGATATCGAATCGATTGTAGTAGGTGAAAAGATGCAGGGGGGAAGAGAGCTTGAGCTCTTGCAAGCACACACACACACTAACAAAACCCTAATAGAGAACACACAAGGTGAGAGGCTGAAAATCTTCTCTTACTTCACTCAACACTCAACACACCATATACAAGAATAAGAGAGTACTCCAAAATGTGAAAGGTACTCAACCAATACATATACGGGTTCTCTATAGTGTGAACCCGACTAAATGAGCTGGCGCTATAACTATGCCAGTCTCTAGAATGGCTATCACACAGCCTGTCATCCCACTGGCTGCATATCACCCAAGATCTCACCAACCATGCCAGTGGTGTAAGTGTGGGGCCTATCCCCCAGGCGGGTCATCAGTGGCCACCGCCTCACTAGACAAGCTCGATATCTCAACACTCCCCCTCGAGCTCAACTCCATCTCATGTACACCAAGCGAAGCCCTAAATCTGCGGAGCTTCTCTGTACCCAATGCTTTGGTGAAGATGTCAGCTACCTGATCCTCTGTGCTGACATAAACAAGGTCAAGATCTCCTGCCAAGACCTTCTCTCTGATGAAGTGGTAGTGGACCTCTATGTGCTTCGTACGAGCATGAAAGACTGGGTTCCTGGCCAACTGTATACTGCTAATGTTGTCACAAAAAATGACAACTTGTCTATCCACTGATAGACCCAAATCTGCAAGTAGCTTTCTCAACCAAGCTACCTCACATGCTGCCATAGCAGCTCCTCTGTACTCGGCCTCTGTACTAGATAGGGCAACCGTAGGCTGCTTCTTGCTGCTCCAAGTCACAGCAGCACTCCCCAAAGAAAACATGAATCCACTGGTAGATCTTCTATCTGAGATACTACCAGCCCAATCAGCATCTGTGTACCCATGTACACATATCTCTGTCCCAGTCTCATAGAATAGTCCACAATGCAAAGTAGACTTCACATACCTCAGTATGCGTCTCACTGCATCCAAATGCGGTTTCCGTGGAACCTGCATAAATTGACTCACCAACCCAACAGCATAGCTCAAATCTGGTCTGGTGATCGTCATGTAGATCAAACTTCCTACTATGCGCCTGTACATAGTAGGATCCTCCAAGATCTCTCCTGAATCTGCACTCAACTTGCCATTCTGATCCAATGGCACAGAAATAGGCTTACAGCCTGTCATACCATACTTGGACAACATGTCCAAGCCATACTGTCTCTGCAGTAATCTAATACCATGTGGTGACCTAATCACCTCAATGCCCAAGAAATATCTGAGCTCCCCCAAATCCTTCATCTCGAACTTCTGTCTAAGCAAGATCTTTACATCAAAGATCTCTGCATCATGGTCCCCCGTAATGATCAAGTCATCTACATAGATGACAACAAGCACAACCCCTCTATCACCATGTCACACATACAGCGACAAATCTGCGTTGGCTACATGAAAGCCAATAGTGACAAGATATTCAAAAATCTTGTCAGACCATGCTCTGGGTGCTTGCTTTAAGCCATACAAGGCTTTCTTCAACCTGCAAACATGCTCGGGGTGACCCACATCCTCATAACCAGGTGGCTACAACATATACACCTCTTCTTGCAAATCCCCATGCAAGAATGCATTCTTTACATCCATCTGATGTAAAGACCATTACTTTGATGCAGCCACTGCTATCACAACTCTTACCGTTGCCATCATGGCAACTGGGCTGAAAGTTTCCTCATAATCAATCCCATATGTCTGTGCATATCCTTTGGCTACCAATCTAGCCTTGTACCTGTTTATGCTTCCATCACTGTTATGTTTTACTTTGTACACCCACTTGCATCCAATGGCTTTCTTACCTTCAGGCAATTGCACTAAATCCCAAGTTTCATTTCCATATAGTGCATCCATCTCCTCATCCATAGCTTTCTCCCAACACACATTTCCAATAGCCTCATCAATGCATGTGGGCTCTACAACCTGCACAACCTTTGCCATATATGCATAGTAATGTGCTACATAACCATCATAAGCAAACCTCTGCACAAGGTTCTTCACTCTACCAGATCTTCGCAGCTTTTCATTCATGGCTTCCATAGCCTTCTTTACACCAGGCTCCTCATCAAGGCTCATATGTGAGCCACTAGACTCTCCATCAACATGAGAATGCCCTACAGAAATGTCAGGCATACCAAGGGGCTCAACCACTTTCTCTTTTCCTTTACGTGATGTAGTAATCACATTTGCAGGACCGGTATTATGACGCAGCCTGCCACTCCATGGTCTATCAACAGACCTAGTAGATGAGGACTCTCCTGGTCCACTCAAAGACTGTGATTGCTGACCTGCATTCTGTGCAACCACACTTCCACTCACATCAGCCCCGACAGCTTCTTTTTCAGCAACATACCAGCTGTAACTCATCTCATCAAAGACAACATCCCTGCTTACCCTCAACTCACGTGTAGCAGGGTTATAACACCAGTATCCCTTTTGCTCAAGGGAGTATCCAATAAACACACATTTTTCAGCTTTTGGATCCAGCTTAGTTCTCAGCTCATCTGGCACATGCACATATGCAATGCATCCAAAAACTTTCAGATGAGACAAATCTGGTTTTCTGCCAGTAAACCTCTCCTCTGGGGTTACATCATGTATGGCTGTAGTTGGAGTCCTGTTCATGATGTATACTGTTGTAGAAACAGCCTCAGCCCAATAGCAATGCGGCATATTTTTCTCTTCCATCAATGCTCGCGCAATCTCAGCAATGTGCCTGTTTTTCCGCTCAGCAACTCCATTTTGCTGCGGAGTGTATCTGCATGTAAACTGTCTCCGAATACCATTCTTTTTCAAAAATTCAGAGAACTCATTGGAGAAGTACTCTCCCCCTCCATCGGACCTTAGGCACTTTACATATTTTCCTGTTTGCTTTTCAACCAAAACTCTGAAATTCTAAAAGTGAGTGAACACCTCACTCTTCTCCTTCATGAAATATACCCACACTTTCCTTGTGTGGTCATCAATGAAAGTCACATAGTACCTGCAGTCTCCCATAGATATGGTCTTCGTAGGACCCCATACATCGGAATGCACAACATCTAGTGCATTTCTGCTCACATATCTGTTACGTGGAAACACATGCTTTGTTTGCTTCCCAAATTGGCATGCTTCACATATTTTCTGCATACCTTCCACTTTAAATTTTGGCAGCCCTGTCACAATTCCTTTTGTCTGCATAGACTTCAATCTCTGCACATTTACATGTCCAATCCTTTTATGCCAAATGTCTGTGTCTGCAACAATTCCTGAACCATTTGCAAACATCGCAGTACTCATTTCAGGCATGTCTACATTTAATGTAAACATTCTGCCCACTCTGTTGCCTTTTGCAACCAACCTGCACTTGTCTTTAAAATCTTCACTATAACATCCATCAGGGTTAAACCGAACTTGCAAACCCTGCTCAATCATTTGGCCAACTGAAACCAGATTCTTTGTTATGTTCGGTACATGAAGTACATCTGCAAGGTACTTCACTTTGCCATCCTGCATAGACAATGGCACATCTCCAACGTGGGCAATTGGATGAGCAGTGTCATCCCCTGTTTCCACAAAACCTGGTCTTTTCGGGTTTTTCATCTCCTTGAACCACTCCCCATGACTCGTCATGTGGTTCGAAGCGCCTGAATCCACATACCATACATTATCTTTTTGTGCTGCATCAACATTTTCAGACATGGCATTCACGACATGCTGCATAACAAACAACCTTTCATTATCCTCATTATTTCTGCTTGAGGATGTGTTTTGCTGCACTTTCCCATTTTGCATGTCAGCCTACTTCTTATAACATTCTGCTTGCACATGTCCAGGCTTACCACAATAATAGCATTCACGTGCATCATTATATTGCCTTTGCCAGTTTCCACGGCCTCTTTGACTCCCCCTGCCTCTGAATTTGCCTCTTCCACCTGCGTGTTGTTGTTGTTGATGATTCTGGGACTGTTGTTGTTGCTGCTGCTGCTGCTGGCCATAATTCTGATTACCTGTTCGGCCACCTCCTTGACCGTGTCCACCACGGCCTCCTCTACCTCGTCCTCTTCCTGAACTCATGTAGAAGGCCTGTTGCTCTGAACTGTTTTTACTTTGTGAAGACTGTTGGTCTTCACCCAAGTTCTTCTCTTCGATAATCAGCATAAACACCAAATCTGTAAAGTTGGGAATGTTTTCCCGAGTCTGAATAGACGTCTTGAACGCCTTGTATTGTGGCCCAAGACCACGTAGACAGACCTCCACCTTATCATCATCATCTACTGACACACTAATAGATGCAAGGGATTCCACAATACCCTTTATCTTCAGTGCATAGTCATTCACAGACATGCTCTTTTTCTCCACAGTATGAAGTTCATTCTTCAATTGTATCTTACGTGCCTTGGTATTTGTTTCATAAAGCTTTACCAAGGTGTCCCACGCCTCCTTGGGAGACTTGGCATCCTGAATGTGCCCAATCATGGTGTCTTGTATACTAATGGAGAGCCAATACATAACCTTCCTGGCTCCTTGGTTCCAGTCTTTAAATTCTTTCACATCTGCAAACAGTCGGATTTATATCCGGTATCTCCGGTGCCTCTTCATGCTCACCTTCTATGTAGTCCCAATAGCCTTTTCCCATCAAGAAATTCGTTAACCTAAACCTCCAAGCATGGAAGTTATTCATATCAAGCTTCTCAGCCACAATCTAGGTTATCCCATCATTTGACATCTTGCCAAACACACAATTTTACCAGAAACAGCACTCTGGTTTTTCTACACAAACTGCTGTATTTTCTGCAGCGGTACTGTAGTACTCTCAAATGTCACAACCAGTGACTTCAATGTGCATACATACACCCAATGGCAACTGTAGAGCTCTTTGCAGCACCCACAGTGTCTGCACAGTCAATCTGTCTTCCTGCAGTTCTTAAAACAGAGTTCTGCAGAGAATCGATGACTTACCCGCAGTGCTCGAAATCGCCTGCTTTCTGAAAAACGGAGGTCCAGACGTGCCCGAAACACGTTTTCGTCCCGGAAATCATAGTTCGATAGGACTGTATAGTTGCCCTATAGCTTTACTCCCGCGAAGAAAGCTCCTCAATCAGAGACCGTTTGCCGGTGCCTCCCGTAGAGCTCCCGACAAGGGTGTAGTCACCAACACAATAGGGAAGAGTAGTTGAAGCTCTTACCCTTGTACCACTTCCTGTGGTTCTCTTGCTTGTAGCTCAGCCCTTAGCACGAACCGGGCTCTGATACCATGAAAAGATGCAGGGGGAAGAGAGCTTGAGCTCTTGCAAGCACACACACACACTAACAAAACCCTAATAGAGAACACACAAGGTGAGAGGCTGAAAATCTTCTCTTACTTCACTCAACACTCAACACACCATATACAAGAATAAGAGAGTACTCCAAAATGTGAAAGGTACTCAACCAATACATATACGGGTTCTCTATAGTGTGAACCCAACTAAATGAGCTGGCGCTATAACTATGCCAGTCTCTAGAATGGCTGTCACACAGCCTGTCATCCCACTGGCCGCATATCACCCAAGATCTCACCAACCATGCCAGTGGTGTAAGTGTGGGGCCTATCCCCCAGGCGGGTCATCAGTGGCCACCGCTTCACTAGACGAGCTCGATATCTCAACAGTAGGTAGTGTGAGACATCCTAATGCAAAGATGTATCGCGCCTAGGAGGATCCAACCAGCCCTTCATTTCATTTCAATTACGGCCAGCTTTAATTTTGGATCTCAATGGAGTGCTACTCACAACTGTTGACTGCAGATATGCACAAACCCCCCCTATTGGAATATGCTTGAAGTGACAGATATGGGTGGTAGGAAACTGTTAGGGCAAAAGCATGATGCTGAGAGGTTTGTGCATTGCTGCTTGGAACGCTTTGATGTCTTTATATGGACTTGTGCTAACAAGGTCAATGCAAAAAAAATTTTGAGGTGCTTTATGCCTTTTCACGTCCACTGGTTCAAAGGCATGCTTACGCAAGAGTTCTGCACAAAGGAGACTAAGTTCCAGAGAATTACCAAGAAACCAGTGTTTTATAAGAAGTTGACCGTGTTTTGGGAGGCTTATCCTCAGTATTCACCAACAAACACTATCATGGTGGATGATAGCGAGTACAAAACTTTATGGAATCCTCAAGGAACCGCATGTATAGTAAAGAAAATGGAAGATCAAGACCCTGGGGAAATGCAGGATTATCTTACGACAGTCCTCAGAGGCTGGCTTGATACATGGCTTGGTGTCGAGGATCGCGTCACCTATACTATAGATACGTGGCTACCAATCATGAAAGATGATGACAGCATAGCTGTGCGAAGGAAGTGGATGGACAAACATATGAACGAACTGTAGTATAGCGAGACTTGTGATCATCCCATTACGTTCCCAATAAACTAAATGTAAATTTTTATTATGGAGTCCACTTTGGAACCTTGTATATGTTGTAGAAGTGTTCTAACTGACATAATGCGATGGTCGTTTTTGCACTCTTGCAAAGCTATAGACTAGATATATAAGTTATTGTCTTGATTATAGGTATCATTTAGTCTAAATTTGAAACACTGGTATAATGTAAAGTTTTTCAATTTCTGCTCTAGAATGTTTTTGCAGTACTAAATTTGAAACACTAGTATAATCTGAAGACTGCTACCTTGGTGCTACCTAGGTGTTTGCAGGCTACTACCAAGTGCTACCAAGTTCCTACTGCTAGGTATTGGTATACTGGTGGGTGATAGATTTATTTCCAGATGCTGCTAGGTTAGTATGCAGATGCTTGGTTTATTCCCAAGTGCTGCCAGGCTAGTATACAGGTGCTACCATACTACTACCTGCTTGATACCATATCACTGTCTTCTACTATCTTGGTGCTACCTAGATGCTTGTAGCCTACTACCAAGTGCTACCAAGGTCCTCTTGCTAGGTATTGGTATAGTGGTATACTTTAGAAGCTCATTAATTGTGCATCTTGAGCAATATGGTCATGCCACATCATAAGACCCATACTGTAAAAGAATACCTTGACATGTATGGAATGTGCCTAGTAAGATTTACCATGTACCACAATTTGAGCATCCCTAAGAAAGATCAGGCAAGTTTAATTATCATTCACAGACACCCACAAGCCTGGTGTGGCTCTTGGTGACCCTTGCCTACAAGAGATCAGCATGAGTAGACGAGGATCCAAAAAAAACAAGTATGTCCAAAAGAAATAGCTTGAATTATTTTCAGCAAGCTATACATCAAAGGGAGTGGTATTGTAAATAGCCTCATATGCTTCTGGGGAAATCAAAAATCTCATCCCACATCCTTGAACCTTTTCCATTCGAAACTTGATGGATCTTACAAGGTGGGATGGCAAAATAGCTTCAGGCTTGCGTTGTAATAGCTTATACTCATAGGGATTTCCTTTCGCTTGTTTGTACCATATTCCCTTGACAACAAATGAACGAGCAGGGCAAACATTCCCCCAGCCATCTGTTAGCTTAGTATCAGATTTTTGCTTCTGTGCTGTGCATTTCAAGACATAAAAATCTGCAAGCTCCTCATTGTCATCATGAGGAGCTATGACAGCAAAATTGTCACCAATGCAAAGTGCATCACTCAAAGCATCATGGTGTCCTTCGTATGCAAAATCTTCAACTTCATTAGCATCTCTGACATCTTCTGAAGGTTCAAGAGTAACATACTCCCACTTCTTGACATGTGACTTCCTAGAGCACCTCCTCCAAAGGCCTTGCATACAAGAATTGCAAAAGCATGATAGCTGCCTGCATCTGAGAGCTTTTCCATTTGTTAAAGAGTAACCTGAGACACAATGTATCCCATGAGTGCCATCCATAGATTTGCAGTCCCACTTCTTACTTCTATCCACGTCGCCTTCCTTAACTTCCCAAAACACCCTCGTTAACTGGTCTTACTTTGGATGCATATGTGGCAGCAGCCCCATCACACATGGTTTGTCTTAAAAAGGCAACCACATCCTCTGCACATTGCAATTTTCTATAGTCTGGCTTAAGCTGCTCTTGAGTCAAATGTCTTTTGATAACAGCACCTGCACCATCATGTTCACCCTTCCCATGACCAGATCCCGAGAAATGAAGTGTCATCTTTAACCCTGTGAGAGTCCCATACCGGGCAACAAAGTAGAAAGGCCTCTTTGCCTTAAACTGCGAGGCTACCCCGTCTGACCACAGCCAATGCTCCTTGAGGGATAAGCCTAGCTCTTTCAACCATCCATGATGGAGCATGAAGCAATGTTGAACAAAAAGAGTATCATGAGTTTTATCATCAGAAATGTAAAAATGATAATACTTTTGACGACTTCCTGCAATCTGCACATATGTGATATGGACAAATATTGTAACTTGGCAAGAAAACCAATGCATTGATTGAATCTCATTTTGTTCTTTGAATGTATAATTTTCAGCAAAGTCTACAACTGAAACAACCACATCGGGAAATACACAGACACTCTTTAAATTGCTTAGCTTGCCATCTGTAGATAAAGTTGTGCTTTATGAACTTTTGTAAGTGATCCCTAAAGAGGTCAAATAGTTCCCCAGGTTGCATCTCCTTGTGGGAGAGAACTTTTCTTTTCTTTTTCTTGCCAGAATCTGTTTCACCAACTTGAATGTCTTCAAAAATCTTCACCTTTATTGTGCGTACGCTACTTGTTGATTCCT
Organism: Cibotium barometz; assembly: GCF_041138505.1. Taxonomy (NCBI): domain Eukaryota; kingdom Viridiplantae; phylum Streptophyta; class Polypodiopsida; order Cyatheales; family Cibotiaceae; genus Cibotium; species Cibotium barometz. Next base: position 29,972,177 of record NC_141071.1, read on the forward strand.
CCATAGGACATGTCGAAAGCTTCTTTGAGGGTCCACAAGATGGGAACTCTCCCATCAAACACTTCAAAGCAAAGAAATCTGAATTGCTAGGCTTCAAACACAATACTGATTCCCACAAATTTGTAAGGCTTGAGTAAGTTTGTGTGTGAGCTGTGCATTTTTCTCCAACACCACAAATGTTACATTGACATATACACTCTTTTCCATGCACACCTAGACCAGCTTGGCGTAAATGCACACCTGGACCAGCTTGGCGTAAATGGTTGATAGCATCTCGTAAGAATGACATCTGGACATGTGTGATGCAACAACAAGTGTACCGATCTCGAAGCTTGCGTACAAAATAAGGCTTCAGCTTTTCAAATGCTCTTTGGTGAATCTGTACCTCTGGATGACTCTGTTTGAAAGCAAGAAAGAATTCTACCTGCAATAAATCAGGACAAGAAATCAACCTATGAACAACATATATAGCTTATAGAAGTCAAAGAATTAGAACTAACTTGGTAATTTAGAAAATTTTCATGCCAGAAATAAACAATAGTTTTTAGGTTAAAGGTTTGGAACAATAGCTGCCATGTTAAGAGTGGTAGCTATTTGGTTAGAGTGGACGCCACTAGGTAGATAAGGTAGCAACCATGTTAAGAGTGGAAGCTACTAGGTGAACAATGGTGGCTTTTAGGGACAGAAAGGTAACTACCAGCTTTGGAAAAGTAGCTGCCATGTTAACAGTCATAGTTACCTATTAAGAGTGAAAGCCACCAGGTAGGTAAGGTAGCAATCATGTTAAGAGTGGAAGCTACCCGGGTTGACAATAGTGGCTTTTAAAGACAGAAAGGTAACTACCAGCTTTGGAACAGTAGCTGCCATGTTAACAGTGGTAGCTACCTGTATAGAGTGAGAGCCACCAGCTAGGTAAGGTAGCAACCATGTTAAGAGTGGAAGCTACCAGGTTGACAATGGTGGCTTTTAAAGGCAGAAAGGTAACTACCAAGTTTGGAACAGTAGCTACTTGTATAGAGTGAAAGCCAGTAAGTAGGTAAGGTAGCAACCATCTTAAGAGTGGAAGCTACCAGGTTGACAATGGTGGCTTTTAGGGATAGAAAGGTAACTACCAGCTTTGGAACAGTAGCTGCAATGTAAACAGTGGTGGCTACCTTAACTCTTAGCATAGTACCTATCATCAAGATACCACTTGAATCACTCCCAGCCTCATGCCTATGAGCTCCAAGCTTGGTAACTGAGCTCCAAGCCTGGGAGCCACCACTCTTAGCATAGTACCTACCATGAAGATACCACTCTTATCAGCTCCCAGGCTTGGAGTTCATTGGTATGATAGAAATCCTAACCTGATGCTTCTAGTGCTGGCCTAATAACATATCAGCTTGAGCAAAACCTTTGCTACCAATCTGTGAGCCTACCACCACCTTCGTGGCTTCCTTTGCTAGCCACCTTTACGAGGATGAAACTGTAATTGAAAGTGTTAGCTATTTATCTACAAGGATTACCATGGTAGACTAGTATTACACACTATGAAGCTGGTGCTAACTTCAGCCCTGCACTACCGACCAATGTACAACCAAGAGGTAATTAGGGACATTTAAAAAGTATGGCATAACAAGGAAGACAAACCTGAGGTTGTTCAAGCAGATGCACCGGGTGCTTCTCATACAGCTTTCATCCACGACATACATCCTTTTTGTTCGGCGACACACGTGTATTGTTTGTCCAATATGCAATGACTCTGTGATTATACTTCTATGTTGTCGTTGTCTCTCACACAAATGCAATGGCAGCTGTGAGTCATGTTGCTTCATTTGAGATCTAGCTGCATAAAAATTCCTTCGATGAACTCCAAGTAGCCTTGATGCAGCTGCTATATTTGGTTTTCTACTTGTGAAATTCATGACCATCATGATACTTGCCCGTTTAACAAACAATTCCCTAGAGCTTTTTGGTCTTTTGACAGCCTTGAGGGTATTGTGTAATCCATGGAGCAAGATCTTATGATCCTGTGTGGATTCCTCAGCTTTGTGACAATTAAGAGATGCACAATTAAATTGCACATCTCTTAAAGCTCGATGGTTGAGTATACTTGTGACAATCTCACCCTTTGCTTTATTGTCAAGACCCTGTGTGTAATCCGTGAAACAATTAATCACTTTTGAAGTAATCACCTTCTGTTTTGTGATGCTGAGCCTGAGTTGTTTCACTGGTGACTTCCTTGACTTTAACTTCTCATGATAAGCACGCTTCCAGTCTGTTTCGTACTCCCTGATTAATTTTGATTTGCATGGTGCACACTTGAAGGAGCCAGCACATGTACATAAGCTGCTTTGAACATCTTCTACTTGTGCAATTGGAACTATTTCCATGTTGAAAAAACTCCTTTTGATCAGTTCAACAAGTTGAATGTGCTCACTTTGTGGATAGCATGAGGCTCTTAAGAGAGTCAGACCTGTCCACCATCAAAACTTCGAAGACACTGTAAGATGAGATGAAGGTAGCTGTCCACAAGTCCCGTACGCAGCTATTGCAATGCTTCTAATTTTTGAGAAGGGCTGCTTGTAACATTGTCTATTTTTTCGATCTGGCGGGCTGCGACTGGTGGCTTGGGCCGCCCTAGCTTGGCTAGTGCCTTGGCCGAGCCTTGGATTGTTGGGCCCTCAGTTAAGAAATCTAGGAAACCTGCAATGCAAAAACACACACAAACGTGAAGTCACCGTGGAGGCTTGTTTAAAGCAGAGAGAGAGAGAGAGAGAGAGAGAGAGAGAGAGAGAGAGAGATTCTTCTATAGAGAGAAGGCTTACCACCAGCAATCACAAGACACACACACACACACATATGAAGTCGCCATCGACGAAGGTTGTTCAGAGAGAGAGAGAGAGAGAGAGAGAGATTCTGCTATAGAGGGTAAGCCTTACCATCAATCACAAGACACACACAGACATGAAGTCGCCATGGAAGCTTGTTCATAGCACAGAGAGAGAGAGAGAGAGAGAGAGAGAGAGGACGTGGGGAGTACCGAAAAACGGTTCTTTTTCTTTTTCTTTTTTAAAACATCCCACTTTTTGCTTTGTAACCGAAAAACAGTTCTTCTTCTTTTTCTTTTTTTAAACAACCCACTTTTTGCTTTGTATTAGATGGTTACTATCAGTGTACTGGCTATGTCCCGGACATAGGTATTAAGTCCACCTATTTATGCATACACCCACATATGTAAATGACTCTAAGCCCAAGTGCCGAGGCCCCATCCCCCATGTGAATGTGACACAAAATCTACTTCATGACATTAAGTCCCTTTATATGAAAAGTAAGTATTGAGCACCTGAGCACCTAACCCAGCTTAGACGCTAGGCCATCTATGTACGGATGGTTAGGAGATAACTTATGTAGACTTGGAACCATGCTAAGTATGATGCATGTAAGTGCAAGCTAATTGGACATGCTCTTAGGTGGAAGCATATTTTTTGGAGACACATAGTCCTCAAGTTGAGGGACCAAAATGCATGCATCAAGACCATATGTTGTGTTTATTATGAAATGGTCCCAACCAAGTGATGTGGCTAGTTTGGTCTATCTTGGACTAGATATAGGGTGGTGGTGTGACCGAATGTAGGCTTGGCCAATGACAATGACTAAACTTTTATACTATATACATAGAGATTTGGTACAATCCTTGGTTACATATGGAGATCACTATGATTACATTTATCGTCACTCCATTGAGCATCATCCTTGTTGTGCATGTGACATCATCCATCATCTAGAGTTCACTTAGATTTCCATCAAAGCTTCTTGCTAGAGTGCAGAGGTGCGCAGATGCCATCCATTTATAACTTTGGTTTGTGGCAATAATTAAATATTATTCTACATCTCTCTTTCATCAACAAGAAGCATCTTAAGGTAGAAAAAAAATACCTATAACTAGTAACCAATACCTTGACTTCTAGCTAGCTTTGGAAAGCTAACTCTTTTTAGCTTGACTAACATCTAGTACTACAAGCAAAATCTTCAAAGAGCTAACTACAAATGGTTAGAAATTAGCTTGAAAAGTAGCTTGATTAATATATCTAGTACTACAAGAAAAATCTTCACTCCTAGATACCATTAGAGAAAATTGACTATAAAAGTAACTACTAGTGCTAGGAGGAAAACTAGCGTAACTGCTAGCTACCATTAGAAAAAGTTGACTGTAAAAGTAATAACTACTCTCTAGCTACTAGTTCTAGTCTACTACCACTAGAAAAAATTTACTATAACGTTGTCACTTTTGAAAGCTACTGAAACTAGTACTAGTTACTAGTGGTAGATAATGATGTCACCACTAACAGTTGGAAGTAATTGGTGGTACCTTGACTATTAATTGTTATTGGTAAAATTAACTTTAAAGTGGCTTAACTAGACCTCGCACACACTACTACTAGCTAACTAGCACACACTACTAGTACTAGCTAACTAGCACAAATTGCAACAAATTAGTTTGACTACCAGTAGTACTAATAGCAGTGTTAGTAATAATTTGGCATAGCTAGTATATGTTGAAATTTTTAACCAATTGGTTTAACTACTAGAAATTATAAACTACCAATTCTAACTAGTAATTATATTAATTACTACTAAATAGTATATGTTAGCAATAATTTCATTGCTTCTAGGATATCAAAAAGTTATCAATAAACTAGCTTGGCTACTAGTAACCACACAAACTATTAGTGCCAAGTGGAACTACTTATCTCTTTTACTTGGTGTGTCATTGTCTCCACATTGGCTAGTATTTCACTATCAATCTCACTTCTTATTCTACAAATAGAAAAATGGTAATAAGTCAAATGAGGAGCATAAATTTAAATCATGTTTACATAATTAGTTTACAATAAGTATATTCAAAACTTGGGGTCTATTAATAAAGTGAACAAGATGCTTTATGAAAATTTTCATCCCTATCCTCTTTTAACACACATCTTTATTATTAGGGGATACAAAACGGAATCAATTTTGCAACCACTTTTGACGACATGTCAATGGACTAGTTCTTCATGTAGTTTGATGATGATCATTTGTAGGCCTAAAAAGCCCTATATAAGACATGTTCTTGAAAAGGTTCAATAAGGTCAAGATATCATCGGGGAGTTGAAACAATGTGATATGGATGTAGAGGCATGCATAGCCAAGTTCAAGTCTCTCAGGAAGACTAGATGAGGACAACATGCCCCTCCGAGGGAGCTCATGTGAGAGTGGTTTATGAGGGGGCTAAATGCCGAGCTCTTTGACAGCAATCTTGCGCAACAACCATGTCCAAGAGTATGAACAAAAATGTTAGGGGTTTGGATCACTTGAGATTCCTTGAAGGAGTCCTGAAGGAGTTTACAGTGGACAATGCATGGCGAGAACGGCACCTCAAGGAAGAGTGCACCACAAAGCTAAAGTGCTAGATCTGTCAGACATGGAATGATTGAACGAGGAACTATAGATACAATAACAAAAATAGAACCCTTGCTGTAAATCAAGTAGCACCACATGATGATAATATGTCATAAACACGTTATTAAGGCATAGCTACAAGATAAGGCATCGAGAAGGGTGCAAAGCAGATCTAAGGTGAGGGTGCTAGCATGGACAAAGGGAGAACATAAATGTTTGAAGAGAGCCAGTAGGATCAACTAAAGTAGGTTGTTGAAGGATTATAAGATCCAGAGAATGCAAAGGATGACACCCTACATCGTACATCTTAGGAAGGCCCAAATTTGAATTAGAGGGTGCGCTATAAGAATCAACATGGTTCCGTTGTACATGATGATTGCTTGAGAAATATAATTTTGTGTGTGTAACTCTTAAGATAAGCTAGAAAATGTGTGCATGTTTATGAATGAATAGATATATAATATGAGCATTCAATAACACTCTATTCAAAGGATGCCATTAACACTCCATGAAATAAGGGTGTCTTAGGTTTCACATGATTATAAACCAAAGAGGAATTTAATCACTATCCAATATGCCAGACATTTTCGGATCCAGCTGATCATAGGCTTGAAACATTGTGTAACAAAAACCATATTTGAAAGTAGACACAACACAAAAAGGGGAGTTTGGAGATCATAAAATAATAGCCTTGGGACAACCCTTGACATGCAAAGTATGGTTACATGCAGCATACATATGGATTGTACTACGTTATCCCCGAGTTTCGATGCCATCTCGAGCTCCTCGAGCTCCTCGGGGCTATGCTTTCAATGGCACTTCTTTCAATGGAACCTTAGCCATGCACCTTTGGCTTTGAGAGGCCCAAGTGCTCTAGGTTCTTGGAGTTGTGGGTTCAAATTTAACTCCTGGCAGTCAGCTGAGACTCGACAATAATGAGTCATGCTGCCAACTCGAACCCACTTAACACAATTGTTAATTGCTGAGGCATCGCACAGACCCCTGAGGGCGCCCACTCTTGGATGGACCTTCGTAATTTTTCCGTAACTTCTTCTGTAATCCTAACACTATCATTAATTAACTAACACAAACCCACCGTAGAACCCTAGCACCTGATCGTTATAGAAAGCTTGCTGTTAGTTGATGAGGCTCAGAAGCTGCTCGAACGCGCGGGCATCGCAGGGAAGCCTGAGGGCGCCCGCGTGGGAGTAGCCGAACTCATCGGCGGAGCTTTGTAAAAGCTCTGCAAAGAGAGGGTGCCCAAGGAGGTTGGCCGGTATCACGTACCGACTGCGGTAATCCTCTCCCACCAGCACCGGCAAATAGCCCTTGGGCGCCTTGAGTACACCCTTTTTCTTGCCACAATATCTATACTGATGTGCTGCGTTGCCGCAGCATTCAACTCTCAACCCAAGCAGAGCTTTAACAACAGAAATAGAGGCGGACTCTGCAATCTTTGGAAGCTTTCTGATCAATTTGGCCATCATATGGCAGCACAATTACTTGAAATTGGGACGTCAGAAGAACGAACCTAGCTTGCCCATGTAACATCCAATTGATCCGAATCGGAAGACTCGACATTTTCTTGTACGCAACCATTTTGGACCGCTTTGGTGAACTGTGGCTTACATCACAATGATCGCTTTTTTTTTTTTTCCCATGTAGACAGCCACAAGTGAGCCGCAACACGTGAACCTCAACTGAACTATTCACCATGCCACATGACCGTTTCAAAATATATAAATTCAAAACATGCCCTAAAATGTATATTCAAAACATGCAAATCATCCTTCTCAAGGTTCATTATGGGGAAATTGTAACTCCTCTCTGCCTCTCTCTCTCTCTCTCTCTCTCTCTCACACACACACACACACATATGACACATTGCCTCTCTCTCTCTCTCTCTCTCTCTCTCTCTCTCTCACACACACACACACATATGACACATCTGCACAAGTATTCGGTATAATTCAATGCTCTCTCTCTCTCTCTCTCTCTCTCTCACACACACACACACACACACACATGTGTAATCTAAGGGCTCACTATATTTAAACTCTCTATATCACGTGTATTCAAGGCCTAATTTAAAACCCCTCATCTGTAAATTTTTCATGAATAAACGCACCCTTTTTCTATTCAATATGTAAATATGCCCTTTAAATGGTACCCTTCTGTATGTAAAAAATGTGTAAAAAAGAGATTTAAAAAACCCCTTCTATTGAACGTTAACCCACGTGCTACACATATATTTATGAGTGATCCCCCTGAGCACGTAATAGGCCCAATTCAAGCTAGAGGCAATGAAGCAACGAAACTCGACATGGTTACTCTCTCTCTCTCTCTCTCTATTTATTTTCTAGCTCACTATGGAAATTGAATTTTCAACCACCTATGTAACCCTCTTGCACACTACAATATTTTTTTTTTAAAAGACATCAAATCACTAAAATTATATTATATTTTGGGTTCATGTTCAAGCATATGGTATGTTTCCATGACTTTCGTAATCTAACGGCGGTCAACACTTTTCTCAATGTGAGTTACATACTTTCATATTTAAAACCTTTGACTTTGAAGGGTTCAAATATCCATCTACTTTTGACAAGTCTACAACAAAAACAGTACATGTTATGCGTAAGTTATGTTATGTTCAAATGTGCAAATCGAAAACACTTCAACTAATAAATAAAATATTGATTTCAAGTGTAAGGAAAAGTGATGTCTTTTAGTGCTTGTGATGTTAATCTCTTTAGTTTCTCAATTCCAAGTTTTGGATGTGATTTGAATGAAATCTGGGTTCATTTTATTATGTTGTCATGGTGGCTGTATATAGCTAAGACTTGAAAAATGAAGATATTGGTGACAATGAATTTAACATGAATGTAAATTTGGAGTTTATCTTGTTAAACTTGCATTTTTTCATGATGGCTTGTAATTCTTTAATCATATCTTTATAGAACATAAAAAATTTCAATTCTCACAATGTAACTGTAAAAATTTAAACAACTTCATGTACATTAGTACTAAATCAAAGAAAATGTAAGGTTTCATCAGGAAGGAAATTTTCAAATTTTGTAAGACACTTTTAGTTAAGCTCCAACATAGCAACTAAGCAATTGTTCTAGTACAAAAAATATGATTTTAAACCAAAAGTCAATAAAAGAAAAAGAGCTAAAAGGGCTGCCAAAACCAGTTTCTTGACTGCCATTTTGGATGAATCTTTTTTTTAAAGGTGGTGGCAACCATTTATCCCTTTCTTGGGATATGCACAAACAGGGTTGCTATGCATTAAATAAACTTTTTTTGACTAGATGGAAGAAAAGGTTGGCTAGTTTACAATCCCTCTTTTTGTTAACCATATGAGATAAAATAGAACGGCCAATATGGGCCTTGTAAACTTCTGCTTTCAGATAGAAAAAAAATGGTAGCAAATACATGTGGTCACCCAAGATGTATTATATATAAACACACACACACAAACACACACACACATATATATATATATGCATACACACACACACACACACACAATTTTAAAAGTAAGACCTTAAGAGTTCCTTTTAAAATTGACTCTAAAAAATTATGTCATTTTTTGTAAAAATGTTTTAAAAAAACTCAATGTATAATTTTGGTATGTTTGAATAAAGTGATTTATAAAAGGAACATGGCGTAAATGGCCTCCAATATAATGATGTAAAAATATTTAAAGACACAATGTGCAAATTTTTGTATGTTTGAATAAGGTGAACTATAAAGTGAACATGATGTAAATGGCCTATAATATAAAGACTCCTTATCTAATACATTTGAAACATAATTGTATGCATTTAATACTTCTGACAAGTTCAATAAAAACTATAAAGTTAATCAACTAAAACATTATAGATTCAAGGTAGATATGAAAATTTTTATTATTCACTTTTTTCCAAGTTTTAGAATATCTTTTTTGAATTTTTCTTTTCGATGGCAAGCATTGTACGAGGACCTTATATTGAATCCAATCACTCATTTTGGTCAAAGCTACATAAAAAATAGTACGTATTCAAGTGCATGCACATGCACATGTACTACACTTACTCAAATAACTTAGATATTTGAGAAATATAAGTCTAATCACTCATTTTTTTATGAAACTTGAAGAAAAGAAAAGAATAGTAGTACGTGTTAAAACTTAAGGTGCATATGCATGTACAATACTTTCTCAAATATCTTATTTAACTAGTTTCTCTAGCGTGAGTACATGCACATACTTCATAAGTAATTCTTTTGTAAAGGCACCAGAGCGTGTTTGTGGTGTATATTTTTTGCCTTAACTTAATTGTCGTGAGTAGGTGAGACGAACAAGCAACACATACTAGGATTATAAAGGATTCCTATTTTATGTCTTGTATTTATGGGTTTTCTTTATAGACAGGGAATCTAGGGCCTAGGCCAATGCTTGAAATGGTTCCCAAGAACTAGAAATGCTAAGGGGATGGAAAACATAACAGAAATAGCTTTTCTTTAAATTTGTTTAAATATTACAAACATGGCATTGTTGAAGGATCACATAGATTAATTGTAGCTAAAATGTATATATTTTCTAATGCTAACTAGAAAGTCATCTTTCTAGGGCAAACAATGATCCAACAATAAAATTAGGTTATTATCCTACCTATTTAGAATCAATATGATATATTATGCTAACTTGATGAGGGAGAAATTACTTTGATCTTATCTTGCATGTGATTTATCTAATTTGGCTAGTGATAAAGCTTACGCACTCAGTGGATTCTCCTCACTACTAGGTTGTGAAGACCACCTTACAATTTCACATAACCAATTTATAATATTAACAAGGATTTTTAATACAGACATTGGACCCATGTTAACTAAAAATTATTAGCATACTCCATTATGTTGTCAATCATGTCCTTGAGATTAATTAAAGAATTTGGTTTAGGAAGTGGGGAGGTTTTCTCACTTGGACTGGAGATTGTAGCATTTGAGATATGATTTATGATATTTGGTCTTTCATGCCTTAGGAAGAGATAAGATGAGAGTGTTAGTGTGAGGAAGAGAAGTTAGAGGAGTACTAGTGTGATCAAATATCCACCTAGTCACCTAATGTGTACGCTGTTGAGATTATGCTTTTGATTTCTAGGCTGCTTATTGAAAGGAAGGGAGAAAGAGGGAGACTCATCAATGTGGAGTCTAGGGACACATAGACCTCATTTACATGGATGTCTATGACATGAGAGAGTTCTCCCTGGAAGCTTTCTAAGCAATTCTTGATCAGTAATATCAAAAAGGTGTCAAAAAGGTATACAAGTTATCCCAACAGTGACTTTCATAGTCACTTACTCCTAGGACTATTCACATATGGCTTCCCATAAACCCAGAGGGGGTCACTTTTAGTGTAAGATGTCTATATAATGTGTGTTCAAGGCCTCTTTTATAAACCCCTCTATAACCACTTTATGGTAATTTTTATTATCCACTCTATAATTTTTTACAAAATTATGAAATTATAAATTCCATTTTTGTAAATGTATTTTTTTGAAGAGACCTTAAGAGGTAAGTGACAAACACACTTCAAGCATCTAGGTAGTATTATTTGGCCTTAATCTTAGATGCAAATTTTACAAGGGTGGAGTGCATGGATTCTGTAAATTCCTTTCTATGAATGTTTTTTTTGAACAGAACTTAAAAAATATCCTTCTATAAGAGGTAAGTGACAAACACACTTCAAGCATCCAGGTAGTGTTATTTGGCCTTAATCTTAGATGCAAATTTTGCGAGCGTGGAGTGCATGGATCTCCACATGGAGCGCGTTTGGTGAGACCAAAAAATGAGGTAAACAAGGGAAACCTAGAGTAAACTCCCACCCACCTCCCCCTCCCTTTTTATACTTGGTGGGATTAAAATTCGTCTTACCTACTTTGAGGGAGCCTAACGCACAACCAATATGCCCACAACACTTTGGGCCTAAGCCTACCCTTTTTTACCCTATATCCAAGTAGATTGTTGAGAAAGTAGTTTAAGGAGAAGGCGTAGGGCAAGACCATAGACAATTAGGATATGGAGCTATGGGTAAACCCTATGAAACTGGAAGACAAAGACTCATGAGCTGTAGGAGAACCCCATAATTTTTTCTTGATAATGTAATGATAAGAAAGCACAACTATATAAAACCAAGTAACAGAGCTGGCTAATAAACTAAAGGTGAAATTGATGTGTATCACATCAGATGGCATGCTTGCCATGTAATATAATGTCTGTAGATACCTGGCATGTCATGGCTTCAGGAGTAAGTTGCAAAAACCTAGCATATCAAATGTGTCCTGTAGTTTGGCATGGTGTTAGTTTGAGCTTTCTATCTCAACATTCTATCTCAACACTCCCCCTCAAGCTCAAATACATCTATTTAACCTAAATGGTGTCTGAAATACTCAAATTTTTCTTTGCCCAATGCTTTAGTAAAGATCTATGCCAACTGCTCATTTGTGTGTACATAAACAAGATCTATCTCGCCCACAATCACTTTTTCTCAGATGAAGTGATAGTGCACTTCTATGTGTTTTTTCCTTGCATGAAATAGTGGGTTATTTTCCAATTTTATGCTACTCATATTATGAGATTAAAGTGTGATGTAAAACTTGTCCCAAATCAGCCACCATAAGATGCTCCAACCAAACTATCTCATTAGCAGCTATTTGCAGCTCCTCTCTACTCAGCTTCTACTCAAGGAAAAAAATAAGGGCTAATCTTCGCCAATCGTCTATTTTTTGGGCTTTATCTGCAAAAACATTTGCTAAGCATCTTAAAACATTCGCCCAAACTTTGGCCGTTTTGAAGGGTTTAAGAAAATATTCGCCCAATTTTTGACATTCTAGGGTATTTTTTGCAAACATTCACCCCATTTTCTATATAAAGAAAAAATTCTCCCCATTTTCTATAATTTTTATATTTAAATAGGAGGAATAATCACCAAATCACCTACACTTATATGTTCATGGAGACATCTTTTTTTAAAACCCTACTTTTGTTGTTGAAGACAATACCATTATAGGTTTCTTTTTAGATGACCAACTCACCAAGGCTGAATACATATCCTGATGTAGATCTCCTATCAGGAAGCTACCTGCCCAATTAACATCTGTATATCCTAATAAATCCAACTCACAAACAACTATGTAACTAATCCCATACTCTAGTATGGTTTTCACATATCTTAGAATCCTTCTCACTTCATCCAAGTGAGGCTTCTTGGGCTCTTGCATAGAGAACTGGCTAATAAATCCAACTGTGTAACTCAGATCTGGTATGTTTATGGTGGTCAAATAAATGAGTTTTTCTACCATCTATTTATACATGGTAGGATCATCCCAGCAACTCATTAATATTAGCTCCAAGATTCAAATTTTGATCCGAGGGTGTGGTGATTAGTTTACACCCTATCATACCATACTTTGCAATCCTATATATTGCATATTTCCTCTGACAACCATGCATATTCTAATATTAGACTTAAGAATCTCTATCCCAAGAAAGTACTTCAATTCACTTGCATCTTTCATCTCAAACTCTACTTGTAACATTTCTTTAACCTACTCCTACTCCTAGTCAAAATCAGGTCATCCACATATATGATGATGATAGTGATGTCATGTGCTAATGACATGCAATATAGAGAACTACCTGAGTCACATGACCTAAAAATAATACCATGTAGAAACCTGTTAATCCTACCATATCAAGCCCTTGGGGCTTGCTTCAGTCCATACAATGTTTTTTAAGTCTACACACCCTGTCTAGATACGTAGGCTATACATATCCTAGAGGCTACTGCATTTACACCACTTCTGAGCGATCACCAATTAGAAATGCATTTTTAACATGCATCTAATATAAATTCCAAATTTTTCTTGTAGCCAATGGAATGAATGTTTCCTCATAATAAATGCCATGCTTCTGGGCATACCCTTTGGCAACCAAACTGTCTTTGTGTCTGATGGTTGTACCATCAACATTGTACTTAATCTTATAAACCCATTTGCAACCAATGAAATGCTTCCCTTATGGCAAATCCACCAATGTCCATGTCTGGTTACTCTAAAGAGCATTCGTTTCTTCATCCATGGCCAAATCCCACTCCGAGATACCTACAGATTTCTCAAATGTATATGGATCATGATGCTAAATCACTTTATCCATGTAAGCATGATGCTCCTCTATGAAACCATCATATGTGAGCTTGTGGATTGGGTATGTGACCCTACTTGACCTTCTCAGACTAGGTTGTTGCTTAGTGATCTGAGATGTACATGTAGGACCCACACGTCCAACACTATACACACTTAATGGCTCACATGTATAAATGGTGGATGTACTCATCCCATCATCAAAACCCATGTTAAAGTCATCTGTTACATCAAAATCATCAAAATAGGGCTGTTATAAATTGCACCCTGCATAGCTCTGCTGCCACCCAAACCTAGTCTGTAGATGGGTCCAAACATCTTAGCTTTTTATGGGGCTTGACATGGTGATTTTCCAACATATCTACTACAACTTGATGAAGTCATTTGTCCAATATTTTCTTGGTGTGATTTTTAAAAGTAGGTGAAAATGGCAACTTTGCCCTCCGTGAACTATGCACACTTTGACATATAGCCATCTATACACTTGTTTTTACATGTGTTCCGCCTTTCATACTTGGTCCTGAGCTTAGCTTAAGTCTTATAGACCATCGAGGCACTTCACTTGACCTTTATGTCACATCTCCTAACCCATAGCTAGTGATATTTCCTCTACTTGCATTTACATGTGTTCCGCCTTTCATACTTGGTCCTGAGCTTAGCTTAAGTCTTATAGACCATCGAGGCACTTCACTTGACCTTTATGTCACATCTCCTAACCCATAGCTAGTGATATTTCCTCTACTTGCATCATATGACCCACTAGCCCTTAACTCATTCTCTCAAGCCCAACATCTGCCATGCCAGTAGCATGTCCACTGGGGAGGGTGCACTATTAAGAGACCCTATGTATCATGTGCATTGAAGAGGTATTTAAAAAACCCCTTATCTATGATCTTTTCATGAATAAAATGACCCCTTTTTCTTTAGACTTATGGGTTCTCTTCCAAATTTTATAAAAAAACTTCTTTTGTACATGTATTTCTATAAATATACCTTAAATTTTTAAATTAAAAACCCATTTATCCAAACTCATGTGGTATACTTACATATTTTTAGGTGAACCTCTCCAGCATCATCTAATTCATATCCAATTGGCTTGTACCAGTTATTCAATTCATCAAAGACTACATATCTACTAGTGTAAAACTATCTATTGGATGGGTTGTAGCACCTATAGGCCTTGCTTTATGTTGAGTATCCTATGAAGATACACTTGTCTACTTTAGGGTCTAGCTTTGTTCTCACATTATCTAGGATGTGTACATAACAAATACATCCAAAAACTTTCAAATGGGATATGTACATAACAAATGCATCCAAAAACTTTCAAATGGGATATGTACATAACAAATGCATCAAAAAACTTTCATATGTGCAATGTGTGGCTTATTTCTAAGTCTATATGTTATGTACACATCCTAGATGATGTGAGACAACAACTTTTATATGTACACATCATTTGGGATGTGTACATATAACAAATACATACAAAAACTTTCAAATGTGTGCATTTGGAAAAGGATTTTCAAGTGGGGAAAGCTGAGAAATTAATGACATTTGGCATACACATTCCACCAAATCATGTTTGTCATGCGATTGAATCGCCTTGTCAGTGCTTTCTCATCTTCACCATGTACAATATGTCCTATAATAAGTGCATCCCAGGTTATGACACGTCATGTGAGGGATGCTCTTAGAAGACAAATGCCATCTCATATGGAGTGATACCCTTCCACTACATGTGCTCATAACAATTCACCTCAATGAAACCCTTGTCATGTTCACACCATTTGTGCATTCCAAGTAATAATGGGCAGAAACGGAGCTGTTGAAATATACAAGTGAATGGATGTGTGTGGGAACAAGCACTTAGCAAGAGGCTATAAAAGAGAGTCTGTAATTGAGTGGGTAGCAGTGAAAAGGTGAGAGGTGTCTACTGATGAGAGAATCAAGGGCAGCATGAGTGAATATAGGGGTGTGGAAAGATTCTAGGAAAAGGTGCCTCTAGAGATGTAGGGGAGGTGGCATAAATCAAGGAGAAATCAGTGGGATTCCTTGAGCGGATTGTAGGTGCAAAAACATAAACAACATCAGATTTGAGTTACCCAAAGCAAAGAAAAATTTCTGTTGTGTAAGCTCTCCATTGAAGTTTGAGTGTGGTGAATGTATGAGGTAAATGGTTGCAAATCTGACAAAGAATCATGTATCTAGAAAATGGGAATGTATTGGCAACTTATGTGCAAGCCCTACAATGAATTTGGAGCAATTTTGTTGCATTTGAGTGATTGAAAAATTATTGTTTTGAAACCCTCACAAAAACAAAGAAGAGAGGTCCATTGTTGATGAAATTGAAGTCGGTCTTTTGAAAAAATCACCTCATTGGTGGATTATGTGCATGCCTAGGAGTGTTGGGTATCTACATATACCCTCAATAGCCACAACAAACCACTCAAATCACCCCTACAACAAGCGGCGCAGCCTGAAGGGCAAAAATAGAGCAGAAATTTCAATACCTAGCAAAGTGGAGGCCAAATTCAAGTCTAGTGATTGATTAAAACCAAAATCTCCTTAGGAATTTTGTGATACACATAGACGAGAAGGTTTCTATGTGATTGATTGGAGAAATTATGCATTTTGGACCTGATTATGAGCTGATTAAATAGGATGTATAAAGTGATTTAGTGAACACAGAGGGTCATTAATTGGTTAATTACTCTCTCGACTTTTACAATTGGTCTGATTCCTTTTACATGGAGTTAGTAGACATCATTGCTAAGCTAATGAATTCCTGGTCTCTCAATTTGGACAAGAATCAAAGGAATTAGAGCATTTTTCCTACTGGTTTTTATTGGTTTTTCTCAAAACAAAAAAGGAGATTTGATATTTTTGGTATGTACACACCTTGGTTGGTGTTGATATGCAACATTGAGCTTGCTTAGGTGTCAATGCAAGTTATCCACACTTGATTGAACCACTACATTGAAATTTGAAGCCTTGGAAAGCACCTTTGGACTGTGTATATGCCAGTTCAAGTTGAATGCAATCAGAGTGTTTTTCTCCATCAACAGTGAAGTTCATTGAGAACTTTGGAGTATCTGGAACAATTATTAGAGTGTGGTTGAGCTGAGGAAGGCTCAGTTATAGAATTGGATGTGTGCGGAAGGTGCATTTGCATTTTTGAGAAAATATGTCAGACAACCCAGTACAGATTGTGGGTGAGAAGTTGGATAAAAAGAACTTCCAAGCATGGAAGTACAGGATTAAAAGCTTTCTGAAAGGAAAAGGATTTTGGAACCTTGTTACAGGTGTGGAGCTAGGAACTACCCCGACAAGCTACACAACAACAAGTTGTAGCTCATAAACAGTGGTCAGAGAGAGCATACAAAGTTTTGCATTAATTGTCAATATATATCTCGGATGCTATACTCATACATATACATGATGCTAAGAATCACAAGGATGCATGGGATACATTGGTAAAGCCATTTGATACAAATACTAGTGCTCGTAAGTCTAAGTTGTTGAGACAACAGATTCATAATGTGAAGCGAAAAGGAAGGAGCATCCATGATTATGTACAAGAGATAAAGAAGTATGCAGATGCATTGGCAACTATCAATGCCCCCATGCCTAATGATGATTTGGTAGACATTACCCTGCGTGGTCTTGGTAAGGAGTACAAGTCTTTTATGCTTGACATGAGAGTGTGAGCATTGGGAGTAGTGTTGTGGATAAAGGGAAAAAGAAAGTTGAAGGAATTGGCATTACAGGCTATGAGTCATCAAGTTCATAAAGTTTGGATGAGGAACTTGGCATACTAGTTTTACGCACACCAGGTGCAAGGCAGGATAGATATGTGCCCACATGCTAGAGTGATAGGTGTTGAGAGTAATCTGCATGCATTGCAGAGATCCCAAAGGGTCAAGTATCCAATTTGACAGGTTGACATATCGTGACTTTGCTATGCATTACGCATATATGACCTCTTTGGTGAAGCATGTGGAACCTACATGCTATCCAGAAGCTATTGGGAAGCATGTATGGGAGAAGGCAATGGATGTTTAGATGGACGCATTGGTTCATAATGAAACTTGGGATTTGGTTGCCTTACCACAAGGCAAAAATGTCATTGGTTGTGCAAATGGGTTTATAATGTGAAATGCAAATCAGATGGTTCCATTGAGCGCAATAAAGTGCGGTTGGTAGCTAAGGGTTATGCACAAACCCAAGGCTTGGACTATGATGAAACATTTAGTTGCAAAGATGAGAACATTGAGAGCAATCATTGCTATGGTTGCAGCAAATGGTTGGGAAATGCATCAAATGGATGTGAAAAATGCATTTCTAAATGGTGATTTACAAGAAGAAGTTTATATGGCACAGCCAGAAGGATATGTACACATGAGGTACCCCACTCATGTATGCAGGTTAAAGAAAGCATTATATGGTTTGAAGCAAGAACCTCGTGCTTGGAGTGATAAAATAAGCCGATATCTTATCTCCCTTGGATTTCAGGTTTCTTCAGCAGATTCTTCACTCTATGTGAAGAAAACAGATCATGGGATTGTCTTGCTTGTCATCTATGTGGATGACTTGATTGTCACAGGAGATCATGCTATAGATGTTATGCTTGTCAAGAAGGCATTGAGTGGGCAGTTTGACATGAAAGACTTAGGTGGATTGATATATTTTCTTGGGATTGAAGTGATCAAAGACCATGCAGGGACATGGTTAGTGCAATGCCAATATGCATTGGATATGTTGGCAAAATATGGGATGACAGGGTGTAAGCCAATGAGTACACCTTTGGAGCAGAATGTGAAGCTGCAGGCTGATTTTGGTGAAGAGTTTGATGATCCATCTATGTATAGAAAGATGGTTGGCAGTCTTATTTACATGACTATGACACGACCGGCGGATCTCAGTTATGCTATGGGGCTAGTAAGCCAATTCATGCAAAGCCCCAGAAAACCTCATTTGGATGTAGTGAGACGCATTATGCGCTATGTAAAGACCACTACACAATATGGTCTTCTTTATGAGCATGGTAAAGGCTTGGATGTACACGGCTACACAGACGTAGATTGGGCAGGTAGCTTGTATGATAGGAGGTCTACTAGTGGTTATGCCTTTACATTTGGAAGTGTAGTGGTGAGTTGGAGTAGCAAGAAGCAACCTATTGTTGCTTTATCTAGTAGAGAGGCTGAATACAGGGGTGCAGCCATTGCTACATGTGAAGGAGTATGGATAAAGAGTTTCTTTGGCTGATTTGGGTGAGCCTATTGATGGCAAGGTTGTCATTCATTGTGACAACATGAGAAGCATACAGTTGGCCAAGAATCTAGTTTTTCATGTGAGGACCAAACATATAGAGGTCGACTATCATTTTGTCAGAGAGAAAGTGTTGGATGGTACATCGGATTTGTAGTACGTGAAGACTGAAGAGCAGGTGGCCGACATCTTTACAAAGCCACTTAGCAGCAGGGAGAAGTTTGAGTAAATCTGTACTATGTTGGGAGGACATGGGATGAGCTTGAGGGGGATTGTTGAGAGCTTTGATAGCCCAAGCTCATCTACATCTTCATCTATGGCAATACATCATGAGCTTGAGAGGGACTGTTGAGATTCAAGTTCGATGTCAGCTTGTGCCAGTTGCACTATGTGCTAGCATGTAAGGTAGTAACATGTGTGAGACATAAATGACCGCGTCTAGCTGGTCATAGTGTGTGGACATTAGCTAGGGTTAGTAGTGTGTGGGCACAACACATGTAGTTTATTGTAGCTTATGCATTATGGCTCTTTATGCATTATGTGAGAAGGGACGTGGCTTCCCTCTATGGTTAGGGTTTGCATAATACATTAGGGTTTTCTCCTGTAAGTGTGTCTCCTCTCCAAAAATGTTTTTCATCAGGAGAGGTACACCCTTGGGATTGTACATCAATGTGGTATAATTTAGCTTTGCTCATGTGGCTTCTTGTTGGATCATATCTTCTTTGTATTACTCAACTCACTCCCTATCTCTTCCTTGTACTCAATGGCACCACATTTCTTAACAATAGGTCTTGTATTGCAATGCGATGGTGTGAAATTGCGCTCACAAGAGAAGTTCAATGGTAAGGTACCCATGGCAATAAGCTTGGAGACCTCATGGGTTAAAAGCTCCACCACTATCGAAAAGATCCCTACCCCATGAGACGTTGACGTGAGTAGAAGTGAGTGGTTCTCTCTTAAAGATATCTCTTAGCATTAAAATGTTTAGCACCGCTACCATGGGGAGGAACCTCTTGATAAAATGCAAGCAAGGTGATGAGTTATGGTGGATCAAATGCAAGAATCAACATCATTAGCATGTAATTAAGATGATGATTAAGATGAGATTAGTGACCAATTAAGCTAATAGGATAATGTAGGCATGGATACTCAAGAAACCAACAAATACTCATTAGGCCAATGCCCCAATTTATAGGGTTTACATCCACAAGATGCCAACCTCGGGCACCCTCTCTTTGCAGAGCTTTTACAAAGCTCCGCCCATGAGTTCGACTCCCACGCGGGCGCCTTGAGGCTTCCCTGTGATGCTCGCTCGTTCGGGCGACTCCTGAGCCTCATCAACTAACAGCAAGCTTTCTATAATGATCAGGTGCTAGGGTTCTACGGTGGGTTTGTGTTAGCATAATGGTAGTGTTAGGTTTCTACAGTGGATTGTGTTAGGATTACAGAAGTGACGGACACCCTCCTTGAAGAGCTTTGTGTTAGGCTTCTGTGCGATGCCTCATCAATTCTCAGAGCTAGCTTTCTACAATTATAATTGTGTTAAGTGGGTTGGATTTGAACCCAAAATAGAGCACTTGGGTAAAATATAACTTCTCAAGTATATTTAAGCCAAAGGTGCCATTCAAGGAAGGGCCATTGAAAGCATGGCATTGAGGAGCTCTCGAATAACATAATTCATGGCAAAATTGCAAGTGACATCAAAACTCTAGAATAACATCAGGCAATCCATATGCATGCATGTGACCATAAGTTGCACTCCAAGGATTGTACCAAAGCTATTACCTAATGATATCCAAATTCAAAGTAGTAGAACCCTTTTTGCATCATGTGTACTTTTGTTACAACATTTCAAGACTCTTAGGTGGATCAGGACCAAAGCTGTTACCTAATGATAACTAAATTCCAAGTAGTAGAACCCTTTTTGCATCATGTGTAAGTCTCACAGAAATATCTATGTATGCAAGGAGATCATAGAGATATCTTTCAATGCATAGAGAGATATATCCATACACGTTGATCATAGGGAGGCCTATGCATGAGACCCACTTAGAGGATCTTCCTTCCTGTTACCTCCCCTCCTGCAAAGTACCACAGAGCAGCTGATCCCTTGATGGGATTATCGGAGGACAACTTCTTGCTCATGAGGTGGAATGAACCTTCAGAGGATCAGATCAATTCCCCTCTTGTATAGCTGTTTGGCTATTACTTGGAAATACATGCTTCGAACAGCTATCCACTTTCTTTAATCGCTTGAGAAAGATTATCCTTCATCAAACTTGAGGCCACAAAATCCATTCGGGGTAGGTATTCCACCACTGTATGGTTGGTTCCTAGAGTGTGCACAATGTTGAATTCAAACTCCTGAAGGATCAGCATCCCACCGAGCCATCTTTTCTGCCAATACAAACTCTACTTATCAACAAGATAAAGCAAGGCCAGGTCATCCACATGGAATGTGAACTTGTTGCCCAAGGTAGTGGTGGAACTTGCGGACTGGGTAGGTCATGCCTAGCATCTTCCTATTATGGGTGGTGGATTAGTTCTTTGCGTCTGATAGTCTTCGACTTACATAGTAGATAGGGAAAAACCACTTCTTTCTAGCTTCCTACATCAGGACATTCCTGAATTGCCTCATCTGATGCATCCACAAAGACATGAAATAGCAATTCCCAATTACAGGCATGGACTATAGGGGCTTTTGTCAGCAACATTAGCTTGAGTCCCTAAAGGCAATGGCACTTTGGAACCACGATGCATCTTGCTACTTGTTTCACTTGCTACTTGATTTCCTTCATGTTCGAGTCAATCATCCACACGTGAACTATCCTACTACTTGGCATGGCTAGAAGCTTGGGAACTTCAGTTTTCTGTCTCCAGCTTGGAATCACAAGGCACTTTTGTTCATTCTCTGTATAGTAAAATAAACCATTCACTATATAATTTCCTAGATATAAATGAGCATATCTAGGGAAAGTGCAAACTAGAGAAAATGAAACACTTTCCTAGATAGCTAACTAGGAAATACAATGCATGGATTTTTCTATATAGGAAAATTTATCTATATAGTAAAAATTTCCTATATAACAAATTTTCCTACAAAGGAAAAAATCTCCTATGTAGGAAGATTTTCTCTATATAGAAAAATTTGCTTACATAGGAAAAATTTTCCTATATATGTACATTTATCTATGTAGAGAAATCCATGCATTGTATTTTCTAGGTAGCCTATCTAGGAAACTATTACATTTTCCCTAGTTTGCACTTTTCCTAGATATCCTTATTTGTATCTAGGAAATTACATAGTAAATCCATTGTATCTCTATATAGAGAATGCTTAGTAGCTTATCCCCTAGATAGTTCTATGAATCGTGCTAATATACTACTTACAACATGCTAATATACTACTTACAACATAATAGATTAAGTAGTTCTATAAAGCATTATAAAATAAAAATCTCTTTATTTATCAAAGATTAAGCAAAAAAGTCTTGAGAGGGCCAAAATTAATCAACGTACCTCATGTTCAAAATAAATAGTACTTCAAGATTATCTAAATGTCATGGGATTATGTTTACATCTTCTAAACTAATAGGTGTGGATTGTGCATTGAATTTGACTTTCTTATTGGCAATAAGCCAATGCACAATGTCACGAATCATAATGTCACTCCCAGGCCTTTTCGTATCCTTTGAGTAGTTTTTGAAACTAATATTCTCCTTCTTTAGATTGACATATGTACTCTTGAGAGAAAAGTACATGTCTTGGATCGTATGCACTCTCATGTACTTTAATAAGACTGTCTCCATATCCTCCTCTGAAATGTGGCTCACGTACATTCATGATAATAAAATATAGAAAATTTTAAATCATATTCAATTTACCTGAATAAAAAGATTCAAAATAATAAACTTATCAATGATAAATTTCTCTAATATAATATCACTTACTTGTAAAGATTCACATGATGCCTCTACATTTGATTTTCCAACGTGTTCTAAATCCTATTTGAAACAACAAAATTAAACCCATCATGTTAAAAATAGAAAAATCAAATCCATTACGTTAAAAATAGGAGAATCATAACATTATACATCTATCTAACAATGCCTTTAAAATGGTTGTTGGTATAATATTTTCACCCTTTTGGTGACTTCTTTCTTCCAAGTGAGTTTTCATCTTCTCACTTACCTTTGGAACAAGCCAAAAACTAGCATTAATAATCACAAAAGTAAAAAGAGAAAGAGAAAAAAATAGGAGTACAAAGAGATAGTAGAAAACTTTTGTAAGTTTTGCATTACCTTTCTCTTTCTTTGACTTTTTCTTGAAACCTCATTCGTATACTTAGCCAGATTCAACATTGGATCGCACAGAGGCAGTTATCATAGTGTCACAATGTTCAGAAGAAGCTGTCAGAAAGACTAATGAGTCAGATATCCTTATGAGAGACCTCATCGTCGTGCAGATCTGGGAAAATGCACAGCGTAGTCTCTCAGATGTGAAGGCAACGCTGAATTGTGTGAAAGACGGAAGTTAGTTGACTTTGACTACCAGCACAGGATACGCACTATCTTGGGGAGTATGCGTTCGGCATACGAGGATCTCAGAGATGCCGCACAACCTTCTGCCGACTTACACCGTCTACAACTGTGGGACGCAACATGGAACGAGCAGAAGGTGAAGAGCAAACGTATGAGAGTTCTTTCTACAGACACTTCCCAAAAGAGTGCGCATCGCCCAAGATATAGCCGCTGCACCGTCCGAACAACCGGATGTGACAAGGACGCGCGCAATCATGCGTACCATTTTCAACGAGCGATGTACACACCTTATCGGCGTTCCGCACGAGGCCTTGATCGAGGGGCAAACAAAAGGGTCAGGAGCTTTTGGCACAGTGAAGGAGTATAAGGTCCAAGGCATCTCATTTCTTCCATAGCACGTTACTTTTTGCGGAAAGCTTTACAAGGGAGAAGGCAGCTCAAGATTTGAGAGCTTTCAGGCACATGCACGTTCTACACCCGTCCATCGTGCGATGCATAGCCTTCACCAAGGAATCGCCGTGGATCACTATTTTTCCGTTATATAACGGCTCCCTGGGTGACACACTCTTGAAGGTTTCTTTCAGATACAGTGAGTTTACTAGAGCGATGTACCGCTTGGATCAGGGATGGAAAAAGCCCCCGCCTGCTGACATACAATTAAGCCAGGTGCAGCTCGCTCAGATAAAGGAGGTGGCTTTGAATATGCCTCACATTATGCATGCCCTAGTGGATGGCCTAGCAGCCGCACACATGGCTAGCATCATTCACACTGACCTACATCCCTTCAATGTTGTGCTAGATTTTACAAAGGATTTAAAAGCACGCATTGGTATCATTGACTGGGGCCTTTTGCTGAGAGCGCCCAAAAAGCGAGTATCGCTCAATTTTGTATTCGAAGCCAGTTAAAATCCAAAAAGGTGGCACATGCTCAAGCTTATGCCGACAGGGAGTGGAACAAGCGACCATGGATAGCTCCAGAGATTTTTGATCCTCTCTTGGAAGATGCATACACTCCTACGAGCGATGTTTTCGCCTTGGGAAACAAAGAATCCCGGCGGGTTTATAGGAATAGTAAGTTTTGGCCGGTAAGAGATCAAGTCTTGTGAATATATGTTGTGATCACATGTTTTAGAATGTTAATAACACGTTTTGTTAACGTGATCATGAATTTGTGAACACGTTTATGAAATCCCTGCTCTTCATCCACTCCTCAAAGAAGAAAAGTCATGCATGTGGACTGGCGAACTCTACCTTGATCACATCAATGACATATCGCTTTATCATCTTGTGCTTTCCACTATTTAAAGGAGTTCCTAAACTCAAGGTTAGAAGAAGTATGTACATGTGATTCATGACTTACTTCCCTCATGCATCCACCATCAGAAGGGCAGTGTTGATATCCACGTTGTATGGTAGGGTGCGTGGATCAAATGGTGGGATGGGTCTCCTAGGGGTGGCTCAAAATGAGCGGATGAAGTGCCCCATGTTGGGGGAGAAGCTTCCAAAACTTAGCGGCATAGTCTTTGACCGTGAGGTTCTTCTAGTTCATCGAGCATAGCTTGTAAAGGACATGCACATATGTTTTATCTTCCTAGAATCTTTGAAGAAAGGCATCTCTGATTGCATCGTATGTTCAAAAATGAGCATACAAATACTGAGCAACCCAGAGAGTTGTACGTTTTATAAAGTTGGTACAAAAGTTGATTTCTTGACGTTTTGATCAACAAGCTCAGGGACGTTCACCTGCCAAGCACTGTCAAAGAGAAGGATGTGGGGCATTTGCATACTCCGAGGATTTTGTGGAGAATTTTAGATACTTCACCGCCGTGAGACAATTGGTCGCTAAAGCATGTTATATTGTAGAAACTAGGGAGGCAGTGGTTGGGGCGGGGGTGGTGGTATGAACAGTGGTTGTTGGCAAAGTTATCGATTCTTTGATTTGTGATGATTCACAAGGAACTTTTGGTCGTTCCCTATATAGTGAAATTCATGATATATAGGAAATTTTGAAAGATTTCCTAGTTATGTAGATGAAAATTTTCTATATTTAACTAGGTAATCTTATTCTCTATTTCCATATCTAGGAAATATGGGTTAATATCTAGGTAATTCATTTTTCTATATAGGAAATATGGGCAAATAAATAGGAAATTCAATTTCTTACATAGAGAATGTGAGTCGATATCTAGGTAATTCAATTTCCTATATAAGAAATATGGGCCAGTATGTAGATAATTAAATTTCTTATATAGAGAATGAATAAGAAATATGGGCTATTATTGAGGTATTTCCATTTCTTATATAGATAATGGATTTCCTATGTGGAGAATCGAACCACAAATGATTAAATGGTTATTAAAAATTATACTTTACAACTTTTATACTTAATATTTATGCATTAATATTATTACAAATTGAAATACTTAAATTCTGCTCTCTCTCTCTCTCTCTCTCTCTCTCTCTCTCTCTCTCTCTCTCTCTCTCTCTCACACACACACACACACACACACACACAAAAACTCAATACAATATACGTTAAATATGCTCTCATCTTATATGAAAAAGTACGAGAATGGTTTTACCAATCCTCGTGTGACTTAAATTAGGCTTGCACTAAGTTAAAATATTTGCCAAAGGAGAGAAGATCTGTGTTGATATTGGCAAATCATGGGAAAGAAAATTTTATTGGTAGCACCTTGATCATTATGAATGCTAAATGTGGCTTAGTTTCAAAAGGAGAGCAAGTTTTGAGTTCAAAACAATAATCAAATGAACCTACAAGCATGGGAAGAAAGAGTGAATGCTTTGATAGAAGCTACCTACATAGCTTCGAAGGGTTAGTTTGAAGATGTATGTAGATTTTTTAAAAGGGTTTATGTTATATGTAGCCTTTAAAGATTAGTTATAGGATCCTTACAGTGCTTAGTTTAACATTGTGTAAGGGAAGTTTCAACTAATATATTTTCGAAGAGTCATTCACACAAAAGACCATAACTTTAAACTATATTTTCAAGGAGTAATTCATTACAAGTATTATAATATCAAGAAAGGAGTAAACATGTAGAGACATGTCAAGTGAGGAGGAAAGAAGGTGTGTCAGACACTATCTTTACTTTGTTATAAGAAAAGTAGAAGTTAATGATAAATTATTTTCTCTTGATCACATTTCTTTTTCTAATAATGCATGGACTACAAAGCAACCCGTAAATGGTGCTTAAAGATATCAAAAGAAAGATAGAAGATTCCCACTATGGATGGCTGTTCTTAAAGACTCAAGAGAAAAAAGCATAAATGGTGGATCCCAGTATGTAAGGTCATGATTATGGCTATTTCATGTGCACACATAAGGCACTTAGTTGTAAATTTTTTTAAAAGAGCTCAATCAAAGTCTTCAAGATATGTGCATGATTAAGAAGGGGCATTTACAGAAGGTAATATTACACTCTTTTTCGAGTTAAGAATCATACATTATTTCAAAAACGTAATTGCATTTGCTATTGAAAATCATGACATGCTTTTTGGTTTATTACGAGCATTGTCTTCATTTTGATTGGTTAAATGTTGGGTTTAGTGAGGTTAGGCCTTTGATCTACAAGCTAAACATTGCCATGAGTTTAGACATCATAGATCTCTTTGGTAAAGTGATTCAATGGAGTATCTTTGACCTCAAATTGCATCTTCACATGGTATGTATGTTGTGTAGCTTGGTGGTCAGGGATTTCACTGACGTAAACGAGAACATGTGAATATGTTAATAACACAAAAAATCTTGTGATCACATGTTATATTCACAAAGCTTTCACAAGGGCCTAAAAAATTTATCTTTGTTGGGCATAAAAAATCTTCTTAGGTGGCCATTGACCTGCTATTATGTGAAGATGGTAACATGCATTTGTTTCAGTCGAGAGTTGGCTTTGAATGCCTTTATTGTCCTTTGCTTTGTATTTGTAGGTATTTGCAACAGTGGCCCACCACTGGGTGGAATTTGGGCATCCATACTGTTGTATTGCCCTAGTAATAGCCTTTTGCCACTAGCAATTCCTTTTGGGTCCATTGCTTACGAGGGCTTTGTGTCCACTGCCTCACTAGACGAGCTCGATATCTCAACAAGGTTCACATTTCATTAATGAGGTGATTGATCAATTACGTGTTGGATTCCTTGTAGTCCACCCGAAGTCATCACCTTATTATCCATAGACTAATGGTCAAGCGGAGAGTATAAACAAGATTTTGTGTACTATCTTGACAAAAACATTGGTCGAACGGATTTGGAACATAAGCTAACATCAGCCTTATGGGCATATCGAACATCGTATAAGGTAGCGACGAGATATACTCCCTTCCGTTTAACTTATGGTGATTAAGAAGTAATGCCTATGGAGTACCTAGTTCCAAGCTTGAGAATTGTAGTGCAAGAATGTTTGACAGAGAATGCATTAGTTGAAAGGCTAATAGATTTAGAAAAGCTTGATGAAACCAGACTAATTGCATCACATGAACTTATGGTCGAAAAACTACAAAGAAAACATTGGTTCAACAATAACTTAAAACGAAAAGAACTAGAAACGAGAGACCTTGTCCTCATGTATGGTGTAGGGAGCACCAAAAAATGAAACTCAAGTACAGTGCGCTAGGACCTTTCCAAGTTTCCGAGATCACACCTCAGGGATCGGTTAGAATTGAGACAATTGAGGGCATACAAATGGAGGGTTACGTCAATGGAAGCAAACTTAAAAAATATTTTGGACCACTGACCCAATAGATGCTCTTTGCAAGAACATCTTTTAAAACAATGGAAGGAGCTTGCAAAAGAAAAAAACCAGCAAGCTCAATAAGATGCTAAGGCAAGGGAGTCCAAGGCCAAATAAATACTCCAGAAAAGGATATTACATGGGAACATGGCTTCACTAACTCTCCTTGACGAAGATGAACTAAACATTAAGCTGGCACGGCTCAAGGTGGGAGTCTCTATAGCTAATTGTCATGCAACGAGCATTGCATTGATAGATACATGATCAAGTTATAACCTGATCTCATATGAGACATGGGTAGCTCTAGGTAAACCGCACCTTGAGGCCACCAATGCACAAGTACGAAGTGTACACTTGACAACTATGAAAGTGGAGGGATTTCTAAGTGTTAATGTTTCCATCAGAAATAATTCCTTGGTTGGAAAAAGCCATGAAGTGGTCATGGAAAGAGATATCCCATGATCTCGGCAGGGCAACCTGGTGAGTCTCTAAACTTGATTTTACATTATACACCCAACTTGTTTTGGTTGTGGCTAACATGTTTGCATTGTATCACTATTTAATCTAGGAAGATGAGGATGCAGAAAGTGGTAGTGGTGCATGTGGTGAAGATGGAGGCAAAGATGAAGATGAAGATCAACACAAATATGTTGGAGAAGATGAAGATGAAGATGAACACAAAGTGGTGGTGGTGCACATGGTGAATATGCAAGAGACGAGGAAGATGAGGATGGACATGAAGCGGTGGTGGTGCACGAGGTGAAGATGCAGGCAAAGATAAAGATGAACACGAAGTGGTGGTGGTGCATGTGGTGAAGATGTGGGCAAAGATGAAGATGAAGATAAACACGAAGATGCATGCGAAGATGAAGATGAAGATAAACACGAAGTGGTTGTAGTGCACATGGTGAAGATGCAGGGGAAGATGAAGATGAACATGAAGTACTCATGGTGTATGTGGTGAAGATGAACATGAAGATGCACCACAATGAATTAATTTAATTATTGACTTCGTCTTTATTCATTTTAGGGACATCAAAACTTTATGTATTTTTACAACTTTGTATATAATGTGCAAGTAATAAAAACCATGGCATTGTTGTTTTGCAAATTTTAGGTGTTTTAAGTGTTTTAAGTGTTTTTTTGTGTTTTTCTTAAAAAGAAGATTAAATTATGTGATTGTTTCAAAATAAATGGGAACAAAATGGGTGACATATGTGTGGACACGTCCCCAAATATCTCACCCATTTTGTCCCTTTTGTTTTCTTTGTAGAAGATAGTATGCGGCTATAGCTGCCTAATGCTATATACGTAGCTATATGGCATGACTATACGTGCTACTCAACACCTGGCTATGTATGTAGCTATACGTGTTGTTGTAGCCCATCTATAAGCATGGTTATTTGCATGGCTAAATCCACATTCTAGTAGCCGTGCATATAGTAGCAGGAATGTTTTTTTCCAATTTTACATCCTTCGATATTTTCGCGGTTCTTCATGCGACTGTACTCTTCATTTGTTGTAGTGATACATACATATATATGTATGTATGCGCATGCATACATACGTACACACATACACACATACATATACAGATACATACATACATACATATGCGCATGTATGTATATAAGTATATCTATATGTATGTACTACATACATGTATGTGCATGTATATATATGTGTGTGTGTGTGTGTGTGTGTGTGTGTGTGCATGTATGATTATATATATGTATATATATAGATATATATACATGAATACAAACATATAAGATATGTATGTATATATATATATAGATGTGAATACAAATAAGGCTATAAATATATATGTGCACACACATACACACATATATATGTATGTGGACATATATATAAGCGCACACACAAACACACACACATGTATGTATGTACATACATATATATGTTTGTACGTATGTATGTATCTCTAAATGGACACACACATGTGTGTATATGTGTATGTGCATCTATATGTTTATATATATACATACATACATATATACATGCACATATAGATGCATACATATATAACATATGTACATCTATATGTATGAAATATACAATATAATAATATAAGCACACACTTACACACAAATATAGATGTAAATACATATATAACATATGTATATCTGTATGTATATACAAATATAAAATATAAAAATATAAGCGCACGCACACACACACACACACACAAATATAAATGTGTATGTATGTACGTATGTATAAATGTGAATGAAAATACTATAAATATATATATATATGTACACACACACATATGTATGTGTGTACGTATGTATGCTTATATGTAACATATACAAACATATATACATATAACGCATGTATATAAAAAATATATATAAATAAATAAAACTATAAAAAAACATATGTGTATATGTAACATGTACATATATGCATGTATGTATGTACATACATGCATATATGTATGTATGTGCACACACAAAAACACACACATACAGACACATCCAAAATATTTAAGGCATCTGGTATGGCCGAATGCAAGTTAGTTATCATCCCTATGGATGTTGATGTGAAGATGTCTACATACGATTGTGTATAGAAAACACTTCTCCACTTGTGGATGTGAAGGGGTACAAGAAGTTGGTAGAGAGTTTGGATGTGGGTGTATTAAACACAAACATGTTGAATGAGTCTATAGAGATCCATTAGTCATAAGGGATGTGGGTATTGAATATATATAAAGTACAGTTGAGTACACAGTTGAGAACAACATCATCTATAAGTTGGGAAGGTATGTGATCAGATATTATGACTCAAATCCAAAAGGAAATTATGATGGTAGAAAATTACTTTTTGATTATTGTTCTCTTTGTTTACATATGGAGTATCTCTTATATCAATAAGAAATAGCCTACAATGGCCCTTTCTTTCTCTTGGTAGAGACATGATGCTTTACTTCATGTGAAGTAGTTTAGTTGAGGAGAACTTGAGAGACATGAGTTTAGAGTCCAATGGCAAGAATTGTGGTCATTCCTTCACTCCAGGTACCTAATCCTCTTCCTCACCACTTTACCTCACGACACTCGACAAGGAAGATTCAAGACATGCTCCCCCCGGCCTCTCCTACAATTGGCGAGGTATCCTCACACATCACTTGAATACTAAGAATTGAGATGTGAGTACAAAGTGATGTGAGGTGTGATTCGAACTTCAAAAATATGGGTAGGATGACTTACAATGGTTGGTAATGTTTTGCATGAACTTGTGCACAATATCATAATGTCAATCCCATCATGTACAATTTCTTCCATAACACCATATAGCTCCAAAATTATCAATCAAAACACATGTATGCCTCTTACATAGGCATGTCAAAAACATGGGCAATCAGCACCTCCATGTACATGTGTATTAGGCATTCACATAAGCATACCATGTGCCATTACAAGTATTGATTCATGCCTTCAATGCCAATCAATACATTCCAATTTCACCAAGATGCGCCAATGCATCAAAATGCATTCGCATAAGCATATCATATGCCAATCCAAATATTGATTCAAGCCTCCAATGTCACTTAGTGCATTCTAATTTCATGAAGCCCCCACTTGCAAAAACAATTGAAGCATTGTTGCTCACAACTTAATGATGATCATCAAGCATCATTAGCATCATCTTAATGAATGTGAGGCATCATTTTCACATCTTTAATGATAAAACCCTTGTAGTCAAGAAATGAAGAAGTGGGAATCTTGTTAAGGCAATGGAAGAGCATTACCTTCACTTTGGCAACCAATTCCTAGCAAGAGAGCTAGACCTTCATGTGATCAAACGGATCTTCATGTGATCAAACGGCTGCAGCTCCTCTTATGTTGCCAAGGTCCTTGGGAGTGTAGAAACAAGATTAATCAAAGAGGCTTGCACTCTAGAAAAACGCGCGAAATTCCTTGGGAGAAAACGCAACCAAAACGCCATTGGTTCACAGCCATCCATACGTTGCTATGCTTGCCTAAGCTTTAGGTAAAGCATAGGCTTTCTTAAGCTTGGATTCTAAGCTCCAAAACATGAAGGAAGAAGGCAAAATCATGCGTACATAGCAGAAAACGGCGGCAAGATTCAGTCAGTCTCACAGTCCATCGACGCCCAGAAACACATGGAAATAAATCTAAGCCACCATTAGGTCATCTCAGAGTCATTCAATGCAGTGATTAGAGCAAATTTTGTGCAAGAAAATGGCTGTAGAAAAACTCAGAAATGACCATGGCCTTGACCTTGAATGCAACCATTATGATACTCTATGTGAAGAGGAAGACTGGCTCAATCAAAACCCTAATGTTGGGGCAAGAAAATTTGAGAGAGGAAGGCAGGATAAGCTCCAAGGATCAAGCAAGGGTGAGGGATGAGGAAAATATTTTGATTAATATTCCCTAATCAAGATTAGTGGATTAATGGTTTTCTTCCCCAAGTTTGGTTCCGAATTTCAAATTTGATGAAGCCATCCCTAGATTTGATCCACCATAACCCATAGCCCCCCAAAATCACATGGAAATGTGCATCAAAAGGATCAAATGAATTCAAACAAACCACCATAGCCTATACTTGATCAAGAAAATAAAAAAAATATAGAAATTTTAAAAACTTCAAAAAACATGGGATCAATTCAAGGCTCTGATAGCAATGCAAGAATCTAGATTTGGTGTCACATGCACATGGGGGATGGGTCCTAGGAGGCACTTGGGGTCCTAGGAGGCACTTGGGTTTAGAGTTATTTACATATGTGCCCTTGGGGGCCTTGGCATATAGGATACATTGGGCTCATGGGCATTGTACACACAAATTATGATCATTTTTTTGAGTATTACTTTCTTGGAGCTCTGATGCCCAAGCTTTTATGGTGAACTTCTCCCATATGAGATGTGAGGAACTAGGGTTTGGCCACTCAAGGCATGGAGTGACAACATGGGTGTGGGTCACCATCCTCACATCTCATATGGGAGAAGTTCACCCATAAAAGCTTGGGCATCAAAGCTCCAAGAAAGTAATACTCAAAAAAATGATCATAATTTGTGTGTACAATGCCCATGAGCCCAATGTATCCTATATGCCAAGGCCCCCAAGGGCACATATGTAAATGCCTCTAAACCCAAGGCGACCAAAGGCACATGGGTATATGCATGAATAGGTAGTACACTAGCTACCAGATTTTAGGGTTGGGAGCTGGGAGGTAGCTCAGTTGGTAGCCATAGGAGTGTTGGGAATTTTAAAAGACTTCTATAAGTTTTTTATTTTATTCAAAGGAGTGGGGGCACTACCTTTGCATGTCTCGCAACCATCATGAGGAGTGCTTGTCGGTTGCAGCAGTAGGGGCCCTCGTCTGGGGGGGAAGCCTGCCAGCGTGGAAATTTGAGGAGTGCCCGTCGGTTGCAGCAGCAGGGGCCCTCGTCTAGGGGGGGAAGCTTGCCAGCATGGAAATGCTAGAAGCTTGAGAGCAACAACAAAGCAGCCGAGAGGGAGGTCAGACAGCAGGACACAAAGGGAAATGCTGCAGGAGGCAGAACTTTCTCTCCCACTTCTTCTCCTGCTTTCTCAGGCTTTGAATCTTCTCCAGAGCCATCCCTAGCCAAGAAATCTCATAGAGTGCTAGCTTCCTCCTCTCCTTCCTCAGCTGCAGCAAAGGCCAAAGGAGCTATAAGAAAGGGGCATTATCCTCTTTCACCCAAATCACCTACTACACCAAGCAAGAAGTTCAACATGCAGCCGGGCTCAGATGCCACTCCAAGCACACAAGTGAGTATCTTTACACATGTTGTTGTGCAACCAATTTTTGTTCAGGTGCTTGGCTTGTGTGAATTTTTCTAGAGGTGTGTTGCACATGCATGCTAGTCATGCTGTTCCAGGGGGTAATGGAGTGAGTGTGCTCACAATGTCATCCATGAAATAATGTCCCTATTGAATACCTTACAAAATAAATTTTTTGCTTCAGTGATGACTCCTCACTTGTCGTGTATTGTAATAAGTGTGTTGCATACCAAAACATCCCTAGAAAAATTCAAGTTGTGGGCAATAGTGCTTTATTGAGTTTTAGTAACACTACATGCGGCATATTGCATGCTGACAACACACTGTAGAATACATTTTCTACACCTTTGATACTCCCACACTTTCTATACATGCGCACAAGCATTGTTAACATAAGCATACTTGTAGCCTCATGCATATATATGGAAGGTGATGTCCAAAGCAAGCAGGTCATACATGAAAATATGTTAGCAAAATGTGTTGGACTGATTCTAGTTGTGCTATGGAATGTTGCAGGGTAAATCGTGTTGGTACCCTCCATATGTCCAGTTTGAAAGAAAGTCAGTTTTCTGTATGACCAAAGCCCAAGCACATGAAGTCCGGTCTTTCAGATTTTGGAGTGGATGCGCGAACATTGGGTGAGGCTAATTTTACAAATGCAGATTGGCTATCATGTTTTGATGAGGTGCCAAGAAGGGGCAGTAAAGTAAAATGGAGGACTTTGAAGCTAGAGTTGTGGCCCAGGTTCTCCACCCTTTTTCCTTTGGTATATCAGGAACCTCCCAGCACTATGGGATGCAGGTGACCAAGGCATCTGCAAGAGGTTTTCTGCATGAGTGTACAAAAGGGCCAGTCGATTGGGCTTTATTTTCTGAGAGCATGATAGCAGCTATGGATGCAAAGAAGCTACAAGCAAAGAAGCACCGATGGTCTATTTTCCATGCTTCCTCTGCACTGCATACCTCCAGGTTTGAACAGGCGAAGCCTCTTGAGCAATCGGAGACAGTACAAAATATGCATGTGGACTTAGAGGCAATTGCTGTGTTGGACGGAATAATTGAGGTGCTTGAAAGGAAATATTCTCATGCCCTCAGAGCTCAACGAAGCTACGAGAAAAGTTGAGAAGTACAAAGCGGATATGCATCGAGATGAAGGGGCACAGCTCCTGGTTAGTAGTTTGAAAAGACAGTTGGAAGATACACAATCTGAGTTGCAAAAGGTTGAAAATGCATCAGACCTAGTAGATGCTGGGAAGTTACAGGAGCTGAGGATGAAAGTGGAGAGATTGTCGCTGACCATCTAAACTCTGGATGGAGTTGATATGGGTACTGTTCCTGCTAGTGCGGGCTATGAAAGTCAAGTGTTTCTAGAAAATGCAAAACAAATAGAGATGCATGTGTGTGCTCAGGTGGATTTTGTGAAAGACATGCAGGCAAGATGGAACAAAGTGTTCCTATCCTTGCTAACACCTAAATTACCACATGCAGATTTGGGCTTATCGGATGCGCACAATATTTGTTTTGCTTGTGTATTGGTCATGTATGATGCAGATGGTCTTTGCATGTTTATACTTCCTTGTGGTCATGCTTATCATATTTATTGTTTTGCTCACCTTGCCAAGCAAAGAGATTTGCATGGCTATGGGATGCACGCAAATGATCTCGCCTGCTACAAGGTCTTTGCTGATGCTTGGCCACATTGATGCCCTCGGTTATGCAAGGGAGTCACGAAGCACAGTACCCTCCATGCTTCCAAACACTGCTACCAAATTGTGCTTTTTCCACGGTACGTAGCATACCGTTATGCTCTCTAACCCTTATCTTCATTACTGGTTTTTGTTGTGTACCTTTTTGTAAGGTGGGTGAGGGTAAGATGCATGTGGATAAATGGTACCACCTAGAGTTGTCATCTGTAGCATGGCAGCTGATTCTGGTAGCAAGGTAGCTATCTTATGCTGCTTGGGAGCTACTTAGATTCCTGGTAGCTACCTGGAAAGGCTGTCAGCTACCCTTAAAAGCCTGATAGCTACCCTTTCAAGCCTGATAGCTACTCTTTGAAGACTGGTGTTAACCCTTGAAAGCTTGGTAGCTACCTTCAAAGCCTGTCAGCTACCCTTAAAAACCTGATAGCTACCCTTTCAAGCCTGATAGCTACTCTTTGAAGACTGGTGTTAACCCTTGAAAGCTTGGTAGCTACCTTCAAAGCCTGTCAGCTACCCTTAATATCCTAAAAGTTACATTTGGAATCGTGGTAGTTACCTGGTAGCTACCTTCCTGCTTTTCAGCTACCCTTAAAAGCCTGAGAGCTTCCTCATGGAAGCCTGTAGGTACTTGGTAACTATCCTTGAAGCCTCTCAACTATCCTTAAAAGCCTGATAGCTACCCTTTGAAGCCTGGTAGCTACCTTAGGAAGCCTAACAGCTACCCTTGGAAGCTTGGTAGCTACCAAGGGATGCCTAAAAGCTACCAAGATATGCTTGAGACTTCCATGCTAAAAGCTACCAAGGGATACCAAGATGTTAAGGCATGCTGAAAGCTACCAAGGCCTCCAAGGCAAGGTTTGAAGGTAAGTATGATAGCTTCTAGTATGTAACTTTTGTAGCTGGAATCAATAGAGCTTGTGTTAAGTTGTGAGGGTTTACTTTCAATTTGGTATGGTTTACTGTCTACTAAGGTGGGAAAATATTTTCTAATGATTGAATTTATTGCAAATAATGAGGATGCCAAAAATATTCAGCCAATGGATGAAGTTTTTTCAACACCAGGTTGTAATGTAGAATATATACAGTTGGACACGGAACTTGAGACTGGCAGATTTCCGCGGAAAAAACAAGGAACATGATCCAAAGGATGACACTATCAAGGAGAGAGAACTTGTGGACTTGGGTGTAGAAAGTCCTGTAGATAGTGACATGGACAAGGAGAATCATCAAGAAGAGAGTCCTTCACTGCTACAAGCCTTTAAAATGTTGAAAAGGGGAAGAAAGAGGAAAACGAAAGGTTGTGTTCACTT
Source organism: Cibotium barometz (assembly GCF_041138505.1). Taxonomy (NCBI): domain Eukaryota; kingdom Viridiplantae; phylum Streptophyta; class Polypodiopsida; order Cyatheales; family Cibotiaceae; genus Cibotium; species Cibotium barometz. The sequence continues at coordinate 30,009,155 of NC_141071.1, forward strand.
TTATAACTGAATGTAGACTAATATGTTTTCACTTGCTAATGATTGTTTTCCATGCAGGAGGATCTTCTAGCCAGCATCCTCCAACTTGAAGCAATAAGGACCTAGATAAAGCTTCCAATATAACATATGATCAACCGGACAAGGAGGAACCTGCCAATATCTCTGAAGGATCGAGATGAAAAGGTGCTACTGCCAAAGTCAAAAAAAGATTGCAACCCTAAATTTTGCTAGTTCTCCCCATGAATGCATGTCAACCCCCTTTTTGGGTTTGTCCCATCAATAGCCATTCTGGCTCTGTAACCAAATTGTTGACATTTTAAATTTAATGAATGAAAAGAGTCCAACTATTTTGTTTCTTATATATCTCTCATTGTTATGTATTTCATTCAGTTCTTTTCCAGTGTATGAAATTTATCATTGCAGACACTGTCAGTGTGGATGGAGTAGCTGAAATATCTGGCAATGTCCTCACAAGCCAGAATGGTGATACACTGCAAGATAGTGATAAAGTGCATGATGGTGTAAATAAAGTGGAGGATGGTGATAAAAAGTAGGATGGTGGTGATAAAGTGCAGGATGATAAAAGTGCAGGATGGTGGTAATAAAGTGCAGGATGGTGATAAAAAGCATGATGGTGGTGATAAAGTGCAGGATGATGGTGAAAAAGTGCAGGATGGTGGTGATAAAGTGCAGGATGGTGAAAAAGTGCAGGATGTTGATACAGTGTAGGATGGTAATAAAGTCATAAAGGAGGATAATGATGTTTGGGAAAAGGCGGGTTTTTGGTGTTTTGTCCAGACATCATGCCTTGTAGCCATAGTACAGAATGCAAGGAAAACACGGGATTGTGGTGTTCCTGTAAACAATGCTGCTGACATGCTAAGACAGATTAAAGCACAGGCTGTTAGTTTTTATGATGCATTCCAGGGGAAAAGTGAGGTAAAAGGTGAATGTGGGACTGAAAAGGACAGCTCTCAGAGCTCAAGAAATGACCCAGCAAAGAACTATGTGTTCAAGGAGCATTATGAGGCACAAGACACAGCTTCAGTGGAGGGTGATGTAAGTGCCCATATTGCTATTGATCAGAAAGCATCATAGTTGTTTGAAAAGCATGAGAGTAATCAGAGAACTGAACTGAGAGATGATATCGAATCGATTGTAGTAGGTGAAAAGATGCAGGGGGGAAGAGAGCTTGAGCTCTTGCAAGCACACACACACACTAACAAAACCCTAATAGAGAACACACAAGGTGAGAGGCTGAAAATCTTCTCTTACTTCACTCAACACTCAACACACCATATACAAGAATAAGAGAGTACTCCAAAATGTGAAAGGTACTCAACCAATACATATACGGGTTCTCTATAGTGTGAACCCGACTAAATGAGCTGGCGCTATAACTATGCCAGTCTCTAGAATGGCTGTCACACAGCCTGTCATCCCACTGGCTGCATATCACCCAAGATCTCACCAACCATGCCAGTGGTGTAAGTGTGGGGCCTATCCCCCAGGCGGGTCATCAGTGGCCACCGCCTCACTAGACAAGCTCGATATCTCAACACTCCCCCTCGAGCTCAACTCCATCTCATGTACACCAAGCGAAGCCCTGAATCTGCGAAGCTTCTCTGTACCCAATGCTTTGGTGAAGATGTCAGCTACCTGATCCTCTGTGCTGACATAAACAAGGTCAAGATCTCCTGCCAAGACCTTCTCTCTGATGAAGTGGTAGTGGACCTCTATGTGCTTCGTACGAGCATGAAAGACTGGGTTCCTGGCCAACTGTATACTGCTAATGTTGTCACAAAAAATGACAACTTGTCTATCCACTGATAGACCCAAATCTGCAAGTAGCTTTCTCAACCAAGCTACCTCACATGCTGCCATAGCAGCTCCTCTGTACTCGGCCTCTGTACTAGATAGGGCAACCGTAGGCTGCTTCTTGCTGCTCCAAGTCACAGCAGCACTCCCCAAAGAAAACATGAATCCACTAGTAGATCTTCTATCTGAGATACTACCAGCCCAATCAGCATCTGTGTATCCATGTACACATATCTCTGTCCCAGTCTCATAGAATAGTCCACAATGCAAAGTAGACTTCACATACCTCAGTATGCGTCTCACTGCATCCAAATGCGGTTTCCGTGGAACCTCCATAAACTGACTCACCAACCCAACAGCATAGCTCAAATCTGGTCTGGTGATCGTCATGTAGATCAAACTTCCTACTATGCGCATGTACATAGTAGGATCCTCCAAGATCTCTCCTGAATCTGCACTCAACTTGCCATTCTGATCCAATGGCACAGAAATAGGCTTACAGCCTGTCATACCATACTTGGACAACATGTCCAAGCCATACTGTCTCTGCAGTAATCCAATACCATGTGGTGACCTAATCACCTCAATGCCCAAGAAATATCTGAGCTCCCCCAGATCCTTCATCTCGAACTTCTGTCTAAGCAAGATCTTTACATCAAAGATCTCTGCATCATGGTCCCCCGTAATGATCAAGTCATCTACATAGATGACAACAAGCACAACCCCTCTATCACCATGTCACACATACAGCGACAAATCTGCGTTGGCTACATGAAAGCCAATAGTGACAAGATATTCAAAAATCTTGTCAGACCATGCTCTTGGTGCTTGCTTTAAGACATACAAGGCTTTCTTCAACCTGCAAACATGCTCGGGGTGACCCACATCCTCATAACCAGGTGGCTACAACATATACACCTCTTCTTGCAAATCCCCATGCAAGAATGCATTCTTTACATCCATCTGATGTAAAGACCATTACTTTGATGCAGCCACTGCTATCACAACTCTTACCGTTGCCATCATGCCAACTGGGCTGAAAGTTTCCTCATAATCAATCCCATATGTCTGTGCATATCCTTTGGCTACCAATCTAGCCTTGTACCTGTTTATGCTTCCATCACTGTTATGTTTTACTTTGTACACCCACTTGCATCCAATGGCTTTCTTACCTTCAGGCAATTGCACTAAATCCCAAGTTTCATTTCCATATAGTGCATCCATCTCCTCATCCATAGCTTTCTCCCAACACACATTTCCAATAGCCTCATCAATGCATGTGGGCTCTACAACCTGCACAACCTTTGCCATATATGCATAGTGATGTGCTACATAACCATCATAAGTAAACCTCTGCACAAGGTTCTTCACTCTACCAGATCTTCGCAGCTTTTCATTCATGGCTTCCATAGCCTTCTTTACACCAGGTGTTCTCATAGCTGGGATCCCAAGCTCCTCATCAAGGCTCATATCTGAGCCACTAGACTCTCCATCAACATGAGAATGCCCTACAGAAATGTCAGGCATACCAAGGGGCTCAACCACTTTCTCTTTTCCTTTACGTGATGTAGTAATCACATTTGCAGGACCGGTATTATGACACAGCCTGCCACTCCATGGTCTATCAACAGACCCAGTAGATGAGGACTCTCCTGGTCCACTCAAAGACTGTGATTGCTGACCTGCATTCTGTGCAACCACACTTCCACTCACATCAGCCCCGACAGCTTCTTTTTCAGCAACATACCAGCTACTCATCTCATCAAAGACAACATCCCTGCTTACCCTCAACTCACGTGTAGCAGGGTTATAACACCTGTATCCCTTTTGCTCAAGGGAGTATCCAATAAACACACATTTTTCAGCTTTTGGATCCAGCTTAGTTCTCAGCTCATCTGGCACATGCACATATGCAATGCATCCAAAAACTTTCAGATGAGACAAATCTGGTTTTCTGCCAGTAAACCTCTCCTCTGGGGTTACATCATGTATGGCTGTAGTTGGAGTCCTGTTCATGATGTATACTGTTGTAGAAACAGCCTCAGCCCAATAGCAATGCGGCATATTTTTCTCTTCCATCAATGCTCGCGCAATCTCAGCAATGTGCCTGTTTTTCCGCTCAGCAACTCCATTTTGCTGCGGAGTGTATCTGCATGTAAACTGTCTCCGAATACCATTCTTTTTCAAAAATTCAGAGAACTCATTGGAGAAGTACTCTCCCCCTCCATCTGACCTTAGGCACTTTACATATTTTCCTGTTTGCTTTTCAACCAAAACTCTGAAATTCTAAAAGTGAGTGAACACCTCACTCTTCTCCTTCATGAAATATACCCACACTTTCCTTGTGTGGTCATCAATGAAAGTCACATAGTACCTGCAGTCTCCCATAGATATGGTCTTCGTAGGACCCCATACATCGGAATGCACAACATCTAGTGCATTTCTGCTCACATATCTGTTACGTGGAAACACATGCTTTGTTTGCTTCCCAAATTGGCATGCTTCACATATTTTCTGCATACCTTCCACTTTAAATTTTGGCAGCCCTGTCACGATTCCTTTTGTCTGCATAGACTTCAATCTCTGCACATTTACATGTCCAATCCTTTTATGCCAAATGTCTGTGTGTGCAACAATTCCTGAACCATTTGCAAACATCGCAGTACTCATTTCAGGCATGTCTACATTTAATGTAAACATTCTGCCCACTCTGTTGCCTTTTGCAACCAACCTGCACTTGTCTTTAAAATCTTCAACATAACATCCATCAGGGTTAAACCGAACTTGCAAACCCTGCTCAATCATTTGGCCAACTGAAACCAGATTCTTTGTTATGTTCGGTACATGAAGTACATCTGCAAGGTACTTCACTTTGCCATCCTGCATAGACAATGGCACATCTCCAACGTGGGCAATTGGATGAGCAGTGTCATCCCCTGTTTCCACAAAACCTGGTCTTTCCGGGTTTTTCATCTCCTTGAACCACTCCCCATGACTCGTCATGTGGTTCGAAGCGCCTGAATCCACATACCATACATTATCTTTTTGTGCTGCATCAAAATTTTCAGACATGGCATTCACGACATGCTGCATAACAAACAACCTTTCATTATCCTCATTATTTCTGCTTGAGGATGCATAGTTGTTTTGCTGCACTTTCCCATTTTGCATGTCAGCCTACTTCTTATAACATTCTGCTTGCACATGTCCAGGCTTACCACAATAATAGCATTCACGTGCATCATTATATTGCCTTTGCCAGTTTCCACGGCCTCTTTGACTCCCCCTGCCTCTGAATTTGCCTCTTCCACCTGCGTGTTGTTGTTGTTGATGATTCTGGGACTGTTGTTGTTGTTGCTGCTGCTGGCCATAATTCTGATTACCTGTTCGGCCACCTCCTTGACCGTGTCCACCACGGCCTCCTCTACCTCGTCCTCTTCCTGAACTCGTGTAGAAGGCCTATTGCTCTGAACTGTTTTTACTTTGTGAAGACTGTTGGTCTTCACCCAAGTTCTTCTCTTCGATAATCAGCATAAACACCAAATCTGTAAAGTTGGGAATGTTTTCCCGAGTCTGAATAGACGTCTTGAACGCCTTGTATTGTGGCCCAAGACCACGTAGACAGACCTCCACCTTATCATCATCATCTACTGACACACTAATAGATGCAAGGGATTCCACAATACCCTTTATCTTCAGTGCATAGTCATTCACAGACATGCTCTTTTTCTCCACAGTATGAAGTTCATTCTTCAACTGTATCTTACGTTCCTTGGTATTTGTTTCATAAAGCTTTACCAAGGTGTCCCACGCCTCCTTGGGGGACTTGGCATCCTGAATGTGCCCAATCATGGTGTCCTGTATACTGATGGAGAGCCAATACATAACCTTCCTGGCTCCTTGGTTCCAGTCTTTAAATTCTTTCACATCTGCAGCAGTCGGATTTATATCCGGTATCTCCGGTGCCTCTTCATGCTCACCTTCTATGTAGTCCCAATAGCCTTTTCCCATCAAGAAATTCGTTAACCTAAACCTCCAAGCATGGAAGTTATTCTTATCAAGCTTCTCAGCCACAATCTAGGTTATCCCATCATTTGACATCTTGCCAAACACACAATTTTACCAGAAACAGCACTCTGGTTTTTTTGCACAAACTGCTGTATTTTCTGCAGCGGTACTGTAGTACTCTCAAATGTCACAACCAGTGACTTCAATGTGCATACATACACCCAATGGCAACTGTAGACCTCTTTGCAGCACCCACAGTGTCTGCACAGTCAATCTGTCTTCCTGCAGTTCTTAAAACAGAGTTCTGCAGAGAATCGATGACTTACCCACAGTGCTCGAAATCGCCTACTTTCTGAAAAACGGAGGTCCAGATGTGCCCGAAACACGTTTTCGCCCCGGAAATCATAGTTCGATAGGACTGTATAGTTGCCCTATAGCTTTACTCCCGCGAAGAAAGCTCCTCAATCAGAGACCGTTTGCCGGTGCCTCCCGTAGAGCTCCCGACAAGGGTGTAGTCACCAACACAATAGGGAAGAGTAGTTGAAGCTCTTACCCTCGTACCACTTCCTGTGGTTCTCTTGCTTGTAGCTCAGCCCTTAGCACGAACCGGGCTCTGATACCATGAAAAGATGCAGGGGGAAGAGAGCTTGAGCTCTTGCAAGCACACACACACACTAACAAAACCCTAATAGAGAACACACAAGGTGAGAGGCTGAAAATCTTCTCTTACTTCACTCAACACTCAACACACCATATACAAGAATAAGAGAGTACTCCAAAATGTGAAAGGTACTCAACCAATACATATACGGGTTCTCTATAGTGTGAACCCGACTAAATGAGCTGGCGCTATAACTATGCCAGTCTCTAAAATGGCTGTCACACAGCCTGTCATCCCACTGGCCGCATATCACCCAAGATCTCACCAACCATGGGCGGGTCATCAGTGGCCACCGCTTCACTAGACGAGCTTGATATCTCAATAGTAGGTAGTGTGAGACATCCTAATGCAAAGATGTATCGCGCCTAGGAGGATCCAACCAGCCCTTCATTTCATTTCAATTACGGCCAGCTTTAATTTTGGATCTCAATGGAGTGCTACTCACAACGGTTGACTGCAGATATGCACAAACCCCCCCTATTGGAATATGCTTGAAGTGACAGATATGGGTGGTAGGAAACTGTTAGGGCAAAAGCATGATGCTGAGAGGTTTATGCATTACTGCTTGGAACGCTTTGATGTCTTTATATGGACTTGTGCTAACAAGGTCAATGCAAAAAAAATTTTGAGGTGCTTTATGCCTTTTCACGTCCACTGGTTCAAAGGCATGCTTACGCAAGAGTTCTGCACAAAGGAGACTAAGTTCCAGAGAATTACCAAGAAACCAGTGTTTTATAAGAAGTTGACCGTGTTTTGGGAGGCTTATCCTCAGTATTCACCAACAAACACTATCATGGTGGATGATAGCGAGTACAAAACTTTATGGAATCCTCAAGGAACCGCATGTATAGTAAAGAAAATGGAAGATCAAGACCCTGGGGAAATGCAGGATTATCTTACGACAGTCCTCAGAGGCTGGCTTGATACATGGCTTGGTGTCGAGGATCGCGTCACCTATACTATAGATACGTGGCTACCAATCATGAAAGATGATGACAGCATAGCTGTGCGAAGGAAGTGGATGGACAAACATATGAACGAACTGTAGTATAGCGAGACTTGTGATCATCCCATTATGTTCCCAATAAACTAAATGTAAATTTTTATTATGGAGTCCACTTTGGAACCTTGTATATGTTGTAGAAGTGTTCTAACTGACATAATGCGATGGTCGTTTTTGCACTCTTGCAAAGCTATAGACTAGATATATAAGTTATTGTCTTGATTATAGGTATAATTTAGTCTAAATTTGAAACACTGGTATAATGTAAAGTTTTTCAATTTTTGCTCTAGAATGTTTTTGCAGTACTAAATTTGAAACACTAGTATAATCTGAAGACTGCTACCTTGGTGCTACCTAGGTGTTTGCAGGCTACTACCAAGTGCTACCAAGTTCCTACTGCTAGGTATTGGTATACTGGTGGGTGATAGATTTATTTCCAGATGCTGCTAGGTTAGTATGCAGATGCTTGGTTTATTCCCAAGTGTTGCCAGGCTAGTATACAGGTGCTACCATACTACTACCTGCTTGATACCATATCACTATCTTCTGCTATCTTGGTGCTACCTAGATGCTTGTAGCCTACTACCAACTGCTACCAAGGTCCTCTTGCTAGGTATTGGTATAGTGGTATACTTTAGAAGCTCATTAATTGTGCATCTTGAGCTATATGGTCATGCCATATCATAAGACCTATACTGTAAAAGAATACCTTGACATGTATGGAATGTGCCTAGTAAGATTTACCATGTACCACAATTTGAGCATCCCTAAGAAAGATCAGGCAAGTTTAATTATCATTCACAGACACCCACAAGCCTGGTGTGGCTCTTGGTGACCCTTGCCTACAAGAGATCAGCATGAGTAGACGAGGATCCAAAAAAAACAAGTATGTCCAAAAGAAATAGCTTGAATTATTTTCAGCAAGCTATACATCAAAGGGAGTGGTATTGTAAATAGCCTCATATGCTTCTGGGGAAATCAAAAATCTCATCCCACATCCTTGAACCTTTTCCATTCGAAACTTGATGGATCTTACAAGGTGGGATGGCAAAATAGCTTCAGGCTTGCGTTGTAATAGCTTATACTCATAGGGATTTCCTTTCGCTTGTTTGTACCATATTCCCTTGACAACAAATGAACGAGCAGGGCAAACATTCCCCCAGCCATCTGTTAGCTTAGTATCAGATTTTTGCTTCTGAGCTGTGCATTTCAAGACATAAAAATCTGCAAGCTCCTCATTGTCATCATGAGGAGCTATGACAGCAAAATTGTCACCAATGCAAAGTGCATCACTCAAAGCATCATGGTGTCCTTCGTATGCAAAATCTTCAACTTCATTAGCATCTCTGACATCTTCTGAAGGTTCAAGAGTAACATACTCCCACTTCTTGACATGTGACTTCCTAGAGCACCTCCTCCAAAGGCCTTGCATACAAGAATTGCAAAAGCATGATAGCTGCCTGCATCTGAGAGCTTTTCCATTTGTTAAAGAGTAACCTGAGACACAATGTATCCCATGAGTGCCATCCATAGATTTGCAGTCCCACTTCTTACTTCTATCCACGTCGCCTTCCTTAACTTCCCAAAACACCCTCGTAACTGGTCTTACTTTGGATGCATATGTGGCAGCAGCCCCATCACACATGGTTTGTCTTAAAAAGGCAACCACATCCTCTGCACATTGCAATTTTCTATAGTCTGGCTTAAGCTGCTCTTGAGTCAAATGTCTTTTGATAACAGCACCTGCACCATCATGTTCACCCTTCCCATGACCAGATCCCGAGAAATGAAGTGTCATCTTTAACCCTGTGAGAGTCCCATACCGGGCAACAAAGTAGAAAGGCCTCTTTGCCTTAAACTGCAAGGCTACCCCGTCTAACCACAGCCAATGCTCCTTGAGAGATAAGCCTAGCTCTTTCAACCATCCATGATGGAGCATGAAGCAATGTTGAACAAAAAGAGTATCATGAGTTTTATCATCAAAAATGTAAAAATGATAATACTTTTGACGACTTCCTGCAATCTGCACATATGTGATATGGACAAATATTGTAACTTGGCAAGAAAACCAATGCATTGATTGAATCTCATTTTGTTCTTTGAATGTATAATTTTCAGCAAAGTCTACAACTGAAACAACCACATCGGGAAATACACAGACACTCTTTAAATTGCTTAGCTTGCCATCTGTAGATAAAGTTGTGCTTTATGAACTTTTGTAAGTGATCCCTAAAGAGGTCAAATAGTTCCCCAGGTTGCATCTCCTTGTGGGAGAGAACTTTTCTTTTCTTTTTCTTGCCAGAATCTGTTTCACCAACTTGAATGTCTTCAAAAATCTTCACCTTTATTGTGCGTACGCTACTTGTTGATTCCTCCATAGGACATGTCGAAAGCTTCTTTGAGGGTCCACAAGATGGGAACTCTCCCATCAAACACTTCAAAGCAAAGAAATCTGAATTGCTAGGCTTCAAACACAATACTGATTCCCACAAATTTGTAAGGCTTGAGTAAGTTTGTGTGTGAGCTGTGCATTTTTCTCCAACACCACAAATGTTACATTGACATATACACTCTTTTCCATGCACACCTAGACCAGCTTGGCGTAAATGCACACCTGGACCAGCTTGGCGTAAATGGTTGATAGCATCTCGTAAGAATGACATCTGGACATGTGTGATGCAACAACAAGTGTACCGATCTCGAAGCTTGCGTACAAAATAAGGCTTCAGCTTTTCAAATGCTCTTTGGTGAATCTGTACCTCTGGATGACTCTGTTTGAAAGCAAGAAAGAATTCTACCTGCAATAAATCAGGACAAGAAATCAACCTATGAACAACATATATAGCTTATAGAAGTCAAAGAATTAGAACTAACTTGGTAATTTAGAAAATTTTCATGCCAGAAATAAACAATAGTTTTTAGGTTAAAGGTTTGGAACAATAGCTGCCATGTTAAGAGTGGTAGCTATTTGGTTAGAGTGGACGCCACTAGGTAGATAAGGTAGCAACCATGTTAAGAGTGGAAGCTACTAGGTGAACAATGGTGGCTTTTAGGGACAAAAAGGTAACTACCAGCTTTGGAAAAGTAGCTGCCATGTTAACAGTCATAGTTACCTATTAAGAGTGAAAGCCACCAGGTAGGTAAGGTAGCAATCATGTTAAGAGTGGAAGCTACCCGGGTTGACAATAGTGGCTTTTAAAGACAGAAAGGTAACTACCAGCTTTGGAACAGTAGCTGCCATGTTAACAGTGGTAGCTACCTGTATAGAGTGAGAGCCACCAGCTAGGTAAGGTAGCAACCATGTTAAGAGTGGAAGCTACCAGGTTGACAATGGTGGCTTTTAAAGGCAGAAAGGTAACTACCAAGTTTGGAACAGTAGCTACTTGTATAGAGTGAAAGCCAGTAAGTAGGTAAGGTAGCAACCATCTTAAGAGTGGAAGCTACCAGGTTGACAATGGTGGCTTTTAGGGATAGAAAGGTAACTACCAGCTTTGGAACAGTAGCTGCAATGTAAACAGTGGTGGCTACCTTAACTCTTAGCATAGTACCTATCATCAAGATACCACTTGAATCACTCCCAGCCTCATGCCTATGAGCTCCAAGCTTGGTAACTGAGCTCCAAGCCTGGGAGCCACCACTCTTAGCATAGTACCTACCATGAAGATACCACTCTTATCAGCTCCCAGGCTTGGAGTTCATTGGTATGATAGAAATCCTAACCTGATGCTTCTAGTGCTGGCCTAATAACATATCAGCTTGAGCAAAACCTTTGCTACCAATCTGTGAGCCTACCACCACCTTCGTGGCTTCCTTTGCTAGCCACCTTTACGAGGATGAAACTGTAATTGAAAGTGTTAGCTATTTATCTACAAGGATTACCATGGTAGACTAGTATTACACACTATGAAGCTGGTGCTAACTTCAGCCCTGCACTACCGACCAATGTACAACCAAGAGGTAATTAGGGACATTTAAAAAGTATGGCATAACAAGGAAGACAAACCTGAGGTTGTTCAAGCAGATGCACCGGGTGCTTCTCATACAGCTTTCATCCAACACGCTTTCGACATACATCCTTTTTGTTCGGCGACACACGTGTATTGTTTGTCCAATATGCAATGACTCTGTGATTATACTTCTATGTTGTCGTTGTCTCTCACACAAATGCAATGGCAGCTATGAGTCATGTTGCTTCATTTGAGATCTAGCTGCATAAAAATTCCTTCGATGAACTCCAAGTAGCCTTGATGCAGCTGCTATATTTGGTTTTCTACTTGTGAAATTCATGACCATCATGATACTTGCCCGTTTAACAAACAATTCCCTAGAGCTTTTTGGTCTTTTGACAGCCTTGAGGGTATTGTGTAATCCATGGAGCAAGATCTTATGATCCTGTGTGGATTCCTCAGCTTTGTGACAATTAAGAGATGCACAATTAAATTGCACATCTCTTAAAGCTCGATGGTTGAGTATACTTGTGACAATCTCACCCTTTGCTTTATTGTCAAGACCCTGTGTGTAATCCGTGAAACAATTAATCACTTTTGAAGTAATCACCTTCTGTTTTGTGATGCTGAGCCTGAGTTGTTTCACTGGTGACTTCCTTGACTTTAACTTCTCATGATAAGCACGCTTTCGGTCTGTTTCGTACTCCCTGATTAATTTTGATTTGCATGGTGCACACTTGAAGGAGCCAGCACATGTACATAAGCTGCTTTGAACATCTTCTACTTGTGCAATTGGAACTATTTCCATGTTGAAAAAACTCCTTTTGATCAGTTCAACAAGTTGAATGTGCTCACTTTGTGGATAGCATGAGGCTCTTAAGAGAGTCAGACCTGTCCACCATCAAAACTTCGAAGACACTGTAAGATGAGATGAAGGTAGCTGTCCACAAGCCCCGTACGCAGCTACTGCAATGCTTCTAATTTTTGAGAAGGGCTGCTTGTAACATTGTCTATTTTTTCGATCTGGCGGGCTGCGACTGGTGGCTTGGGCCACCCTAGGTTGGCTGGTGCCTTGGCCGAGCCTTGGATTGTTGGGCCCTCAGTTAAGAAATCTAGGAAACCTGCAATGCAAAAACACACACAAACGTGGTCACCGTGGAGGCTTGTTTAAAGCAGAGAGAGAGAGAGAGAGAGAGAGAGAGAGAGAGAGAGAGAGAGAGAGAGAGAGATTCTTCTATAGAGAGAAGGCTTACCACCAGCAATCACAAGACACACACACACACATATGAAGTCGCCATCGAAGGTTGTTCAGAGAGAGAGAGAGAGAGAGAGAGAGAGATTCTGCTATAGAGGGTAAGCCTTACCATCAATCACAAGACACACACAGACATGAAGTCGCCATGGAAGCTTGTTCATAGCAGAGAGAGAGAGAGAGAGAGAGAGGACGTGGGGAGTACCGAAAAATGGTTCTTTTTCTTTTTCTTTTTTAAAACATCCCACTTTTTGCTTCGAAAAATAGTTCTTCTTCTTTTTCTTTTTTTAAACAACCCACTTTTTGCTTTGTATTAGATGGTTACTATCAGTGTACTGGCTATGTCCCGGACATAGGTATTAAGTCCACCTATTTATGCATACACCCACATATGTAAATGACTCTAAGCCCAAGTGCCGAGGCCCCGTCCCCCATGTGAATGTGACACAAAATCTACTTCATGACATTAAGTCCCTTTATATGAAAAGTAAGTATTGAGCACCTGAGCACCTAACCCAGCTTAGACGCTAGGCCATCTATGTACGGATGGTTAGGAGATAACTTATGTAGACTTGGAACCATGCTAAGTATGATGCATGTAAGTGCAAGCTAATTGGACATGCTCTTAGGTGGAAGCATATTTTTTGGAGACACATAGTCCTCAAGTTGAGGGACCAAAATGCATGCATCAAGACCATATGTTGTGTTTATTATGAAATGGTCCCAACCATGTGATGTGGCTAGTTTGGTCTATCTTGGACTAGATATAGGGTGGTGGTGTGACCGAATGTAGGCTTGGCCAATGACAATGACTAAACTTTTATACTATATACATAGAGATTTGGTACAATCCTTGGTTACATATTGAGATCACTATGATTACATTTATCGTCACTCCATTGAGCATCATCCTTGTTGTGCATGTGACATCATCCATCATCTAGAGTTCACTTAGATTTCCATCAAAGCTTCTTGCTAGAGTGCAGAGGTGCGTAGATGCCATCCATTTATAACTTTGGTTTGTGGCAATAATTAAATATTATTCTACATCTCTCTTTCATCAACAAGAAGCATCTTAAGGTAGAAAAAAAATACCTATAACTAGTAACCAATACCTTGACTTCTAGCTAGCTTTGGAAAGCTAACTCTTTTTAGCTTGACTAACATCTAGTACTACAAGCAAAATCTTCAAAGAGCTAACTAGAAATGGTTAGAAATTAGCTTGAAAAGTAGCTTGATTAATATATCTAGTACTACAAGAAAAATCTTCACTCCTAGATACCATTAGAGAAAATTGACTATAAAAGTAACTACTAGTGCTAGGAGGAAAACTAGCGTAACTGCTAGCTACCATTAGAAAAAGTTGACTGTAAAAGTAATAACTACTCTCTAGCTACTAGTTCTAGTCTACTACCACTAGAAAAAATTTACTATAACGTTGTCACTTTTGAAAGCTACTGAAACTAGTACTAGTTACTAGTGGTAGATAATGATGTCACCACTAACAGTTGGAAGTAATTGGTGGTACCTTGACTATTAATTGTTATTGGTAAAATTAACTTTAAAGTGGCTTAACTAGACCTCGCACACACTACTACTAGCTAACTAGCACACACTACTAGTACTAGCTAACTAGCACAAATTGCAACAAATTAGTTTGACTACCAGTAGTACTAATAGCAGTGTTAGTAATAATTTGGCATAGCTAGTATATGTTGAAATTTTTAACCAATTGGTTTAACTACTAGAAATTATAAACTACCAATTCTAACTAGTAATTATATTAATTACTACTAAATAGTATATGTTAGCAATAATTTCATTGCTTCTAGGATATCAAAAAGTTATCAATAAACTAGCTTGGCTACTAGTAACCACACAAACTATTAGTGCCAAGTGGAACTACTTATCTCTTTTACTTGGTGTGTCATTGTCTCCACATTGGCTAGTATTTCACTATCAATCTCACTTCTTATTCTACAAATAGAAAAATGGTAATAAGTCAAATGAGGAGCATAAATTTAAATCATGTTTACATAATTAGTTTACAATAAGTATATTCAAAACTTGGGGTCTATTAATAAAGTGAACAAGATGCTTTATGAAAATTTTCATCCCTATCCTCTTTTAACACACATCTTTATTATTAGGGGATACAAAACGGAATCAATTTTGCAACCACTTTTGACGACATGTCAATGGACTAGTTCTTCATGTAGTTTGATGATGATCATTTGTAGGCCTAAAAAGCCCTATATAAGACATGTTCTTGAAAAGGTTCAATAAGGTCAAGATATCATCGGGGAGTTGAAACAATGTGATATGGATGTAGAGGCATGCATAGCCAAGTTCAAGTCTCTCAGGAAGACTAGATGAGGACAACATGCCCTCCGAGGGAGCTCATGTGAGAGTGGTTTATGAGGGGGCTAAATGCCGAGCTCTTTGACAGCAATCTTGCGCAACAACCATGTCCAAGAGTATGAACAAAAATGTTAGGGGTTTGGATCACTTGAGATTCCTTGAAGGAGTCCTGAAGGAGTTTACAGTGGACAATGCATGGCGAGAACGGCACCTCAAGGAAGAGTGCACCACAAAGCTAAAGTGCTAGATCTGTCAGACATGGAATGATTGAACGAGGAACTATAGATACAATAACAAAAATAGAACCCTTGCTGTAAATCAAGTAGCACCACATGATGATAATATGTCATAAACACGTTATTAAGGCATAGCTACAAGATAAGGCATCGAGAAGGGTGCAAAGCAGATCTAAGGTGAGGGTGCTAGCATGGACAAAGGGAGAACATAAATGTTTGAAGAGAGCCAGTAGGATCAACTAAAGTAGGTTGTTGAAGGATTATAAGATCCAGAGAATGCAAAGGATGACACCCTACATCGTACATCTTAGCAAGGCCCAAATTTGAATTAGAGGGTGCGCTATAAGAATCAACATGGTTCCGTTGTACATGATGATTGCTTGAGAAATATAATTTTGTGTGTGTAACTCTTAAGATAAGCTAGAAAATGTGTGCATGTTTATGAATGAATAGATATATAATATGAGCATTCAATAACACTCTATTCAAAGGATGCCATTAACACTCCATGAAATAAGGGTGTCTTAGGTTTCACATGATTATAAACCAAAGAGGAATTTAATCACTATCCAATATGCCAGACATTTTCGGATCCAGCTGATCATAGGCTTGAAACATTGTGTAACAAAAACCATATTTGAAAGTAGACACAACACAAAAAGGGGAGTTTGGAGATCATAAAATAATAGCCTTGGGACAACCCTTGACATGCAAAGTATGGTTACATGCAGCATACATATGGATTGTACTACGTTATCCCCGAGTCTCGATGCCATCTCGAGCTCCTCGAGCTCCTCGGGGCTATGCTTTCAATGGCACTTCTTTCAATGGAACCTTAGCCATGCACCTTTGGCTTTGAGAGGCCCAAGTGCTCTAGGTTCTTGGAGTTGTGGGTTCAAATTTAACTCCTGGCAGTCAGCTGAGACTCGACAATAATGAGTCATGCTGCCAACTCGAACCCACTTAACACAATTGTTAATTGCTGAGGCATCGCACAGACCCCTGAGGGCGCCCACTCTTGGATGGACCTTCGTAATTTTTCCGTAACTTCTTCTGTAATCCTAACACTATCATTAATTAACTAACACAAACCCACCGTAGAACCCTAGCACCTGATCGTTATAGAAAGCTTGCTGTTAGTTGATGAGGCTCAGAAGCTGCTCGAACGCGCGGGCATCGCAGGGAAGCCTGAGGGCGCCCGCGTGGGAGTAGCCGAACTCATCGGCGGAGCTTTGTAAAAGCTCTGCAAAGAGAGGGTGCCCAAGGAGGTTGGCCGGTATCACGTACCGACTGCGGTAATCCTCTCCCACCAGCACCGGCAAATAGCCGTTGGGCGCCTTGAGTACACCCTTTTTCTTGCCACAATATCTATACTGATGTGCTGCGTTGCCGCAGCATTCAACTCTCAACCCAAGCAGAGCTTTAACAACAGAAATAGAGGCGGACTCTGCAATCTTTGGAAGCTTTCTGATCAATTTGGCCATCATATGGCAGCACAATTACTTGAAATTGGGACGTCAGAAGAACGAACCTAGCTTGCCCATGTAACATCCAATTGATCCGAATCGGAAGACTCGACATTTTCTTGTACGCAACCATTTTGGACCGCTTTGGTGAACTGTGGCTTACATCACAATGATCGCTTTTTTTTTTTTTTCCCATGTAGACAGCCACAAGTGAGCCGCAACACGTGAACCTCAACTGAACTATTCACCATGCCACATGACCGTTTCAAAATATATAAATTCAAAACATGCCCTAAAATGTATATTCAAAACATGCAAATCATCCTTCTCAAGGTTCATTATGGGGAAATTGTAACTCCTCTCTGCCTCTCTCTCTCTCTCTCTCTCTCTCTCTCACACACACACACACATATGACACATTGCCTCTCTCTCTCTCTCTCTCTCTCTCTCTCTCTCTCTCTCACACACACACACACACACACACATGACACATCTGCACAAGTATTCGGTATAATTCAATGCTCTCTCTCTCTCTCTCTCACACACACACACACACACACACACATGTGTAATCTAAGGGCTCACTATATTTAAACTCTCTATATCACGTGTATTCAAGGCCTAATTTAAAACCCCTCATCTGTAAATTTTTCATGAATAAACGCACCCTTTTTCTATTCAATATGTAAATATGCCCTTTAAATGGTACCCTTCTGTATGTAAAAAATGTGTAAAAAAGAGATTTAAAAAACCCCTTCTATTGAACGTTAACCTACGTGCTACACATATATTTATGAGTGATCCCCCAGAGCACGTAATAGGCCCAATTCAAGCTAGAGGCAATGAAGCAACGAAACTCGACATGGTTACTCTCTCTCTCTCTCTCTATTTATTTTCTAGCTCACTATGGAAATTGAATTTTCAACCACCTATGTAACCCTCTTGCACACTACAATATTTTTTTTTTAAAAAGACATCAAATCACTAAAATTATATTATATTTTGGGTTCATGTTCAAGCATATGGTATGTTTCCATGACTTTCGTAATCTAACGGCGGTCAACACTTTTCTCAATGTGAGTTACATACTTTCATATTTAAAACCTTTGACTTTGAAGGGTTCAAATATCCATCTACTTTTGACAAGTCTACAACAAAAACAGTACATGTTATGCGTAAGTTATGTTATGTTCAAATGTGCAAATCGAAAACACTTCAACTAATAAATAAAATATTGATTTCAAGTGTAAGGAAAAGTGATGTCTTTTAGTGCTTGTGATGTTAATCTCTTTAGTTTCTCAATTCCAAGTTTTGGATGTGATTTGAATGAAATCTGGGTTCATTTTATTATGTTGTCATGGTGGCTGTATATAGCTAAAACTTGAAAAATGAAGATATTGGTGACAATGAATTTAACATGAATGTAAATTTGGAGTTTATCTTGTTAAACTTGCATTTTTTCATGATGGCTTGTAATTCTTTAATCATATCTTTATAGAACATAAAAAATTTCAATTCTCACAATGTAACTGTAAAAATTTGAACAACTTCATGTACATTAGTACTAAATCAAAGAAAATGTAAGGTTTCATCAGGAAGGAAATTTTCAAATTTTGTAAGACACTTTTAGTTAAGCTCCAACATAGCAACTAAGCAATTGTTCTAGTACAAAAAATATGATTTTAAACCAAAAGTCAATAAAAGAAAAAGAGCTAAAAGGGCTGCCAAAACCAGTTTCTTGACTGCCATTTTGGATGAATCTTTTTTTTAAAGGTGGTGGCAACCATTTATCCCTTTCTTGGGATATGCACAAACAGGGTTGCTATGCATTAAATAAACTTTTTTTGACTAGATGGAAGAAAAGGTTGGCTAGTTTACAATCCCTCTTTTTGTTAACCATATGAGATAAAATAGAACGGCCAATATGGGCCTTGTAAACTTCTGCTTTCAGATAGAAAAAAAATGGTAGCAAATACATGTGGTCACCCAAGATGTATTATATATAAACACACACACACAAACACACACACACATATATATATATGCATACACACACACACACACACACACAATTTTAAAAGTAAGACCTTAAGAGTTCCTTTTAAAATTGACTCTAAAAAATTATGTCATTTTTTGTAAAAATGTTTTAAAAAAACTCAATGTATAATTTTGGTATGTTTGAATAAAGTGATTTATAAAAGGAACATGGCGTAAATGGCCTCTAATATAATGATGTAAAAATATTTAAAGACACAATGTGCAAATTTTTGTATGTTTGAATAAGGTGAACTATAAAGTGAACATGATGTAAATGGCCTATAATATAAAGACTCCTTATCTAATACATTTGAAACATAATTGTATGCATTTAATACTTCTGACAAGTTCAATAAAAACTATAAAATTAATCAACTAAAACATTATAGATTCAAGGTAGATATGAAAATTTTTATTATTCACTTTTTTCCAAGTTTTAGAATATCTTTTTTGAATTTTTCTTTTCGATGGCAAGCATTGTACGAGGACCTTATATTGAATCCAATCACTCATTTTGGTCAAAGCTACATAAAAAATAGTACGTATTCAGGTGCATGCACATGCAGCACATGTACTACACTTACTCAAATAACTTAGATATTTGAGAAATATAAGTCTAATCACTCATTTTTTTATGAAACTTGAAGAAAAGAAAAGAATAGTAGTACGTGTTAAGGTGCATATGCATGTACAATACTTTCTCAAATATCTTATTTAACTAGTTTCTCTAGCGTGAGTACATGCACATACTTCATAAGTAATTCTTTTGTAAAGGCACCAGAGCGTGTTTGTGGTGTATATTTTTTGCCTTAACTTAATTGTCGTGAGTAGGTGAGACGAACAAGCAACACATACTAGGATTATAAAGGATTCCTATTTTATGTCTTGTATTTATGGGTTTTCTTTATAGACAGGGAAGCTAGGGCCTAGGCCAATGCTTGAAATGGTTCCCAAGAACTAGAAATGCTAAGGGGATGGAAAACATAACAGAAATACCTTTTCTTTAAATTTGTTTCAATATTACAAACACATAGATTAATTGTAGCTAAAATGTATATATTTTCTAATGCTAACTAGAAAGTCATCTTTCTAGGGCAAACAATGATCCAACAATAAAATTAGGTTATTATCCTACCTATTTAGAATCAATATGATATATTATACTAACTTGATGAGGGAGAAATTACTTTGATCTTATCTTGCATGTGATTTATCTAATTTGGCTAGTGATAAAGCTTACGCACTCAGTGGATTCTCCTCACTACTAGGTTGTGAAGACCACCTTACAATTTCACATAACCAATTTATAATATTAACAAGGATTCTTAATACAGACATTGGACCCATGTTAACTAAAAATTATTAGCATACTCCATTATGTTGTCAATCATGTCCTTGAGATTAATTAAAGAATTTGGTTTAGGAAGTGGGGAGGTTTTCTCACTTGGACTGGAGATTGTAGCATTTGAGATATGATTTATGATATTTGGTCTTTCATGCCTTAGGAAGAGATAAGATGAGAGTGTTAGTGTGAGGAAGAGAAGTTAGAGGAGTACTAGTGTGATCAAATATCCACCTAGTCACCTAATGTGTAGGCTGTTGAGATTATGCTTTTGATTTCTAGGCTGCTTATTGAAAGGAAGGGAGAAAGAGGGAGACTCATCAATATGGAGTCTAGGGACACATAGACCTCATTTACATGGATGTCTATGACATGAGAGAGTTCTCCCTGGAAGCTTTCTAAGCAATTCTTGATCAGTAATATCAAAAAGGTGTCAAAAAGGTATACAAGTTATCCCAACAGTGACTTTCATAGTCACTTACTCCTAGGACTATTCACATATGGCTTCCCATAAACCCAGAGGGGGTCACTTTTAGTGTAAGATGTCTATATAATGTGTGTTCAAGGCCTCTTTTATAAACCCCTCTATAACCACTTTATGGTAATTTTTATTATCCACTCTATAATTTTTTACAAAATTATGAAATTATAAATTCCATTTTTGTAAATGTATTTTTTTGAAGAGACCTTAAGAGGTAAGTGACAAACACACTTCAAGCATCTAGGTAGTATTATTTGGCCTTAATCTTAGATGCAAATTTTACAAGGGTGGAGTGCATGGATTCTGTAAATTCCTTTCTATGAATGTTTTTTTTGAACAGAACTTAAAAAATATCCTTCTATAAGAGGTAAGTGACAAACACACTTCAAGCATCCAGGTAGTGTTATTTGGCCTTAATCTTAGATGCAAATTTTGCGAGCGTGGAGTGCATGGATCTCCACATGGAGCGCGTTTGGTGAGACCAAAAAATGAGGTAAACAAGGGAAACCTAGAGTAAACTCCCACCCACCTCCCCCTCCCTTTTTATACTTGGTGGGATTAAAATTCGTCTTACCTACTTTGAGGGAGCCTAACGCACAACCAATATGCCCACAACACTTTGGGCCTAAGCCTACCCTTTTTTACCCTATATCCAAGTAGATTGTTGAGAAAGTAGTTTAAGGAGAAGGCGTAGGGCAAGACCATAGACAATTAGGATATGGAGCTATGGGTAAACCCTATGAAACTGGAAGACAAAGACTCATGAGCTGTAGGAGAACCCCATAATTTTTTCTTGATAATGTAATGATAAGAAAGCACAACTATATAAAACCAAGTAACAGAGCTGGCTAATAAACTAAAGGTGAAATTGATGTGTATCACATCAGATGGCATGCTTGCCATGTAATATAATGTCTGTAGATACCTGGCATGTCATGGCTTCAGGAGTAAGTTGCAAAAACCTAGCATATCAAATGTGTCCTGTAGTTTGGCATGGTGTTAGTTTGAGCTTTCTATCTCAACATTCTATCTCAACACTCCCCCTCAAGCTCAAATACATCTATTTAACCTAAATGGTGTCTGAAATACTCAAATTTTTCTTTGCCCAATGCTTTAGTAAAGATCTATGCCAACTGCTCATTTGTGTGTACATAAACAAGATCTATCTCGCCCACAATCACTTTTTCTCAGATGAAGTGATAGTGCACTTCTATGTGTTTTTTCCTTGCATGAAATAGTGGGTTATTTTCCAATTTTATGCTACTCATATTATGAGATTAAAGTGTGATGTAAAACTTGTCCCAAATCAGCCACCATAAGATGCTCCAACCAAACTATCTCATTAGCAGCTATTTGCAGCTCCTCTCTACTCAGCTTCTACTCAAGGAAAAAAATAAGGGCTAATCTTCGCCAATCGTCTATTTTTTGGGCTTTATCTGCAAAAACATTTGCTAAGCATCTTAAAACATTCGCCCAAACTTTGGCCGTTTTGAAGGGTTTAAGAAAATATTCGCCCAATTTTTGACATTCTAGGGTATTTTTTGCAAACATTCACCCCATTTTCTATATAAAGAAAAAATTCTCCCCATTTTCTATAATTTTTATATTTAAATAGGAGGAATAATCACCAAATCACCTACACTTATATGTTCACGGAGACATCTTTTTTTAAAACCCTACTTTTGTTGTTGAAGACAATACCATTATAGGTTTCTTTTTAGATGACCAACTCACCAAGGCTGAATACATATCCTGATGTAGATCTCCTATCAGGAAGCTACCTGCCCAATTAACATCTGTATATCCTAATAAATCCAACTCACAAACAACTATGTAACTAATCCCATACTCTAGTATGGTTTTCACATATCTTAGAATCCTTCTCACTTCATCCAAGTGAGGCTTCTTGGGCTCTTGCATAGAGAACTGGCTAATAAATCCAATTGTGTAACTCAGATCTGGTATGTTTATGGTGGTCAAATAAATGAGTTTTTCTACCATCTATTTATACATGGTAGGATCATCCCAGCAACTCATTAATATTAGCTCCAAGATTCAAATTTTGATCCGAGGGTGTGGTGATTAGTTTACACCCTATCATACCATACTTTGCAATCCTATATATTGCATATTTCCTCTGACAACCATGCATATTCTAATATTAGACTTAAGAATCTCTATCCCAAGAAAGTACTTCAATTCACTTGCATCTTTCATCTCAAACTCTACTTGTAACATTTCTTTAACCTACTCCTACTCCTAGTCAAAATCAGGTCATCCACATATATGATGATGATAGTGATGTCATGTGCTAATGACATGCAATATAGAGAACTACCTGAGTCACATGACCTAAAAATAATACCATGTAGAAACCTGTTAATCCTACCATATCAAGCCCTTGGGGCTTGCTTCAGTCCATACAATGTTTTTTAAGTCTACACACCCTGTCTAGATACATAGGCTATACATATCCTAGAGGCTACTGCATTTACACCACTTTTGAGCGATCACCAATTAGAAATGCATTTTTAACATGCATCTAATATAAATTCCAAATTTTTCTTGTAGCCAATGGAATGAATGTTTCCTCATAATAAATGCCATGCTTCCGGGCATACCCTTTGGCAACCAAACTGTCTTTGTGTCTGATGGTTGTACCATCAACATTGTACTTAATCTTATAAACCCATTTGCAACCAATGAAATGCTTCCCTTATGGCAAATCCACCAATGTCCATGTCTGGTTACTCTAAAGAGCATTCGTTTCTTCATCCATGGCCAAATCCCACTCCGAGATACCTACAGATTTCTCAAATGTATATGGATCATGATGCTAAATCACTTTATCCATGTAAGCATGATGCTCCTCTATGAAACCATCATATGTGAGCTTGTGGATTGGGTATGTGACCCTACTTGACCTTCTCAGACTAGGTTGTTGCTTAGTGATCTGAGATGTACATGTAGGACCCACACGTCCAACACTATACACACTTAATGGCTCACATGTATAAATGGTGGATGTACTCATCCCATCATCAAAACCCATGTTAAAGTCATCTGTTACATCAAAATCATCAAAATAGGGCTGTTATAAATTGCACCCTGCATAGCTCTGCTGCCACCCAAACCTAGTCTGTAGATGGGTCCAAACATCTTAGCTTTTTATGGGGCTTGACATGGTGATTTTCCAACATATCTACTACAACCTGATGAAGTCATTTGTCCAATATTTTCTTGGTGTGATTTTTAAAAGTAGGTGAAAATGGCAACTTTGCCCTCCGTGAACTATGCACACTTTGACCTATAGCCATCTATACACTTGTTTTTACATGTGTTCCACCTTTCATACTTGGTCCTGAGCTTAGCTTAAGTCTTATAGACCATCGAGGCACTTCACTTGACCTTTATGTCACATCTCCTAACCCATAGCTAGTGATATTTCCTCTACTTGCATTTACATGTGTTCCGCCTTTCATACTTGGTCCTGAGCTTAGCTTAAGTCTTATAGACCATCGAGGCACTTCACTTGACCTTTATGTCACATCTCCTAACCCATAGCTAGTGATATTTCCTCTACTTGCATCATATGACCCACTAGCCCTTAACTCATTCTCTCAGGCCCAACATCTGCCATGCCAGTAGCATGTCCACTAGGGGGTGCACTATTAAGAGACCCTATGTATCATGTGCATTGAAGAGGTATTTAAAAAACCCCTTATCTATGATCTTTTCATGAATAAAATGACCCCTTTTTCTTTAGACTTATGGGTTCTCTTCCAAATTTTATAAAAAAACTTCTTTTGTACATGTATTTCTATAAATATACCTTAAATTTTTAAATTAAAAACCCATTTATCCAAACTCATGTGGTATACTTACATATTTTTAGGTGAACCTCTCCAGCATCATCTAATTCATATCCAATTGGCTTGTACCAGTTATTCAATTCATCAAAGACTACATATCTACTAGTGTAAAACTATCTATTGGATGGGTTGTAGCACCTATAGGCCTTGCTTTATGTTGAGTATCCTATGAAGATACACTTGTCTACTTTAGGGTCTAGCTTTGTTCTCACATTATCTAGGATGTGTACATAACAAATACATCCAAAAACTTTCAAATGGGATATGTACATAACAAATGCATCCAAAAACTTTCAAATGGGATATGTACATAACAAATGCATCAAAAAACTTTCATATGTGCAATGTGTGGCTTATTTCTAAGTCTATATGTTATGTACACATCCTAGATGATGTGAGACAACAACTTTTATATGTACACATCATTTGGGATGTGTACATATAACAAATACATACAAAAACTTTCAAATGTGCAATGTATGGCTTATTTCCACTATATGCCTACTATGGGGTCATGTTATGGAGTGATCCTGTAGGTGTCTTGTTCATGATGATGTTGTAGCACATGATTTAGCCCAATAAAATAATGACATACTCTTCTCATTCATCATGGCTCTACGAATCTAAGCTATGTACCTATTTCTTCTTCCAACCACTCCATTTTGCTTAGGTATGTAGTTGCATGTGACTTGCCTTGTGATACCTTCTTGCTCCCTAAGGTATCCCTTGACTCTTGAGATTTGTTGGCCTTGCTATTGGACACTTTGTGCACCCTATCCTTTTCCACCTTGACCACTATTGTATTGATTTGACCATCCACTTTACTGCTAGTTATACCCTCCAAAACATTTACCTCTTTGGCCTCCTCTAGACCTTCCACCCTTGCTGCCACCTCTTCCTATGTTGCCTATAACAAAAGCTTTTTCTCCACATGCTTTGGGATAACTATTCTTTATCAACCTCATCTCCTCTACCATCATAAGAGGTATCAACTCCTAGAAGTTGGGAAACCTATCTTTAACTGTAATAGATGTCTCAAATGGCTTGTATTCTTTGACCAAGCCTCTGAGTGTGACCAACACAAGATCATCATCCTAAACTGCAACACCAATGGATCCCAATTGATCCACTATCTTCCTAATCTTCAAGACATAATCATTTATGTTGAGGTTACCTTTCTTGACCTCATGCAGCTCATGCTTGATCTGAAGTTTCTTGAGCTTGGAAGAGGATTCAAAAAGTGAAGCCAAGGTATCCCATGCTATCTTCATCTGGACCAACCCCCATAACTCCTTGCTCATCAAGAAGTTATTCATCCTGAACTTCTAGGCTTGATAGTTGTTCTTGTCAAGCTTGTCTCCTTCCAATAGATTGGATGTCTTTTGCATCTCTACTGTTTACACAACAATGACAATAAGATCTACAAAAACATGCAATTAACCTATCAAAACCTTGCTACTCCTAATCAAGTTTGTACATTCACATTCATTGTTTCAAATTTATCCACTTTGCACAATCAGATTACAGAGCTGATTTAACTAACCAAATGTAATTCTCCTTTGTACATGGCTTCTCCATAGTGTTTCGTATACCTGTATACAAGATCTGAATAAAAAATGACAAGTGGAAGGGGTTCTCAGAAATAAACCTAGAATTTTTCTACATTGTCACTATTGTTAAAATAGGACACTATTGAACTAATTTTGTTGCTACAAGCAATTGCGGTGTCTCCAATTGATGCCCTCTAGTACAATGGTACTCTAGTATTTACTCTTGATTCCTACCAATTTTGGTAGCAAAAATCCAAGTGAAAGATACTCTACAGACCAGTTTTGTGTTTTCCAATAGATAGACAACCTATCCTAAAAAGTCAAGGGATTCATGTAGAATGAGAACTATTTTAGGGTTTTGATGATAATGCATGTTTGGAATAGTGTGGGGAAGATCTCTACTCACTATCTTCTTAGCTACACTCAGTGTCGGGTTTCATGGCTTTGATACCATGTTGCAAAACTAGGTCAAGGAGCAGGAGAAGGGAAAGACCATAGACAAGTAGGCTATGGAGTTGTGGCAAAACCTAAGAACTGGAAGAGAACGGCTGCAAAGAAAGGGCCTCACTACTACAGATGCATTTGGAAAAGGATTTTCAAGTGGGGAAAGCTGAGAAATTAATGACATTTGGCATACACATTCCACCAAATCATGTTTGTCATGCGATTGAATCGCCTTGTCAGTGCTTTCTCATCTTCACCATGTACAATATGTCCTATAATAAGTGCATCCCAGGTTATGACACGTCATGTGAGGGATGCTCTTAGAAGACAAATGCCATCTCATATGGAGTGATACCCTTCCACTACATGTGCTCATAACAATTCACCTCAATGAAACCCTTGTCATGTTCACACCATTTGTGCATTCCAAGTAATAATGGGCAGAAACGGAGCTGTTGAAATATACAAGTGAATGGGTGTGTGTGGGAACAAGCACTTAGCAAGAGGCTATAAAAGAGAGTCTGTAATTGAGTGGGTAGCAGTGAAAAGGTGAGAGGTGTCTACTGATGAGAGAATCAAGGGCAGCATGAGTGAATATAGGGGTGTGGAAAGATTCTAGGAAAAGGTGCCTCTAGAGATGTAGGGGAGGTGGCATAAATCAAGGAGAAATCAGTGGGATTCCTTGAGCGGATTGTAGGTGCAAAAACATAAACAACATCAGATTTGAGTTACCCAAAGCAAAGAAAAATTTCTGTTGTGTAAGCTCTCCATTGAAGCTTGAGTGTGGTGAATGTATGAGGTAAATGGTTGCAAATCTGACAAAGAATCATGTATCTAGAAAATGGGAATGTATTGACAACTTATGTGCAAGCCCTACAATGAATTTGGAGCAATTTTGTTGCATTTGAGTGATTGAAAAATTATTGTTTTGAAACCCTCACAAAAACAAAGAAGAGAGGTCCATTGTTGATGAAATTGAAGTCGGTCTTTTGAAAAAATCACCTCATTGGTGGATTATGTGCATGCCTAGGAGTGTTGGGTATCTACATATACCCTCAATAGCCACAACAAACCACTCAAATCACCCCTACAACAAGCGGCGCAGCCTGAAGGGCAAAAATAGAGCAGAAATTTCAATACCTAGCAAAGTGGAGGCCAAATTCAAGTCTAGTGATTGATTAAAACCAAAATCTCCTTAGGAATTTTGTGATACACATAGACGAGAAGGTTTCTATGTGATTGATTGGAGAAATTATGCATTTTGGACCTGATTATGAGCTGATTAAATAGGATGTATAAAGTGATTAGTGAACACAGAGGGTCATTAATTGGTTAATTACTCTCTCGACTTTTACAATTGGTCTGATTCCTTTTACATGCAGTTAGTAGACATCATTGCTAAGCTAATGAATTCCTGGTCTCTCAATTTGGACAAGAATCAAAGGAATTAGAGCATTTTTCCTACTGGTTTTTATTGGTTTTTCTCAAAACAAAAAAGGAGATTTGATTATTTTTGGTATGTACGCACCTTGGTTGGTGTTGATATGCAACATTGAGCTTGCTTAGGTGTCAATGCAAGTTATCCACACTTGATTGAACCACTACATTGAAATTTGAAGCCTTGGAAAGCACCTTTGGACTGCGTATATGCCAGTTCAAGTTGAATGCAATCAGAGTGTTTTTCTCCATCAACAGTGAAGTTCGTTGAGAACTTTGGAGTATCTGGAACAATTATTAGAGTGTGGTTGAGCTGAGGAAGGCTCAGTTATAGAATTGGATGTGTGCGGAAGGTGCATTTGCATTTTTGAGAAAATATGTCAGACAACCCAGTACAGATTGTGGGTGAGAAGTTGGATAAAAAGAACTTCCAGGCATGGAAGTACAGGATTAAAAGCTTTCTGAAAGGAAAAGGATTTTGGAACCTTGTTACAGGTGTGGAGCTAGGAACTACCCCGACAAGCTACACAACAACAAGTTGTAGCTCATAAACAGTGGTCAGAGAGAGCATACAAAGTTTTGCATTAATTGTCAATATATATCTCGGATGCTATACTCATACATATACATGATGCTAAGAATCACAAGGATGCATGGGATACATTGGTAAAGCCATTTGATACAAATACTAGTGCTCGTAAGTCTCAGTTGTTGAGACAACAGATTCATAATGTGAAGCGAAAAGGAAGGAGCATCCATGATTATGTACAAGAGATAAAGAAGTATGCAGATGCATTGGCAACTATCAATGCCCCCATGCTTAATGATGATTTGGTAGACATTACCCTGCGTGGTCTTGGTAAGGAGTACAAGTCTTTTATGCTTGACATGAGAGTGTGAGCATTGGGAGTAGTGTTGTGGATAAAGGGAAAAAGAAAGTTGAAAGAATTGGCATTACAGGCTATGAGTCATCAAGTTCATAAAGTTTGGGTGAGGAACTTGGCATACTAGTTTTACGCACACCAGGTGCAAGGCAGGATAGATATGTGCCCACATGCTAGAGTGATAGGTGTTGAGAGTAATCTGCATGCATTGCAGAGATCCCAAAGGGTCAAGTATCCAATTTGACAGGTTGACATATCGTGACTTTGCTATGCATTACGCATATATGACCTCTTTGGTGAAGCATGTGGAATCTACATGCTATCCAGAAGCTATTGGGAAGCATGTATGGGAGAAGGCAATGGATGTTTAGATGGACGCATTGGTTCATAATGAAACTTGGGATTTGGTTGCCTTACCACAAGGCAAAAATGTCATTGGTTGTGCAAATGGGTTTATAATGTGAAATGCAAATCAGATGGTTCCATTGAGCGCAATAAAGTGCGGTTGGTAGCTAAGGGTTATGCACAAACCCAAGGCTTGGACTATGATGAAACATTTAGTTGCAAAGATGAGAACATTGAGAGCAATCATTGCTATGGTTGCAGCAAATGGTTGGGAAATGCATCAAATGGATGTGAAAAATGCATTTCTAAATGGTGATTTACAAGAAGAAGTTTATATGGCACAGCCAGAAGGATATGTACACGTGAGGTACCCCACTCATGTATGCAGGTTAAAGAAAGCATTATATGGTTTGAAGCAAGAACCTCGTGCTTGGAGTGATAAAATAAGCCGATATCTTATCTCCCTTGGATTTCAGGTTTCTTCAGCAGATTCTTCACTCTATGTGAAGAAAACAGATCATGGGATTGTCTTGCTTGTCATCTATGTGGATGACTTGATTGTCACAGGAGATCATGCTATAGATGTTATGCTTGTCAAGAAGGCATTGAGTGGGCAGTTTGACATGAAAGACTTAGGTGGATTGATATATTTTCTTGGGATTGAAGTGATCAAAGACCATGCAGGGACATGGTTAGTGCAATGCCAATATGCATTGGATATGTTGGCAAAATATGGGATGACAGGGTGTAAGCCAATGAGTACACCTTTGGAGCAGAATGTGAAGCTGCAGGCTGATTTTGGTGAAGAGTTTGATGATCCATCTATGTATAGAAAGATGGTTGGCAGTCTTATTTACATGACTATGACACGACCGGCGGATCTCAGTTATGCTGTGGGGCTAGTAAGCCAATTCATGCAAAGCCCCAGAAAACCTCATTTGGATGTAGTGAGACGCATTATGCGCTATGTAAAGACCACTACACAATATGGTCTTCTTTATGAGCATGGTAAAGGCTTGGATGTACACGGCTACACAGACGTAGATTGGGCAGGTAGCTTGTATGATAGGAGGTCTACTAGTGGTTATGCCTTTACATTTGGAAGTGTAGTGGTGAGTTGGAGTAGCAAGAAGCAACCTATTGTTGCTTTATCTAGTACAGAGGCTGAATACAGGGGTGCAGCCATTGCTACATGTGAAGGAGTATGGTTAAAGAGTTTCTTTGGCTGATTTGGGTGAGCCTATTGATGGCAAGGTTGTCATTCATTGTGACAACATGAGAAGCATACAGTTGGCCAAGAATCTAGTTTTTCATGTGAGGACCAAACATATAGAGGTCGACTATCATTTTGTCAGAGAGAAAGTGTTGGATGGTACATCGGATTTGTAGTACGTGAAGACTGAAGAGCAGGTGGCCGACATCTTTACAAAGCCACTTAGCAGCAGGGAGAAGTTTGAGTAAATCTGTACTATGTTGGGAGTACATGGGATGAGCTTGAGAGGGGTTGTTGAGAGCTTTGATAGCCCAAGCTCATCTACATCTTCATCTATGGCAATACATCATGAGCTTGAGAGGGACTGTTGAGATTCAAGTTCGATGTCATCTTGTGCCAGTTGCACTATGTGCTAGCATGTAAGGTAGTAACATGTGTGAGACATAAATGACCGCGTCTAGCTGGTCATAGTGTGTGGACATTAGCTAGGGTTAGTAGTGTGTGGGCACAACACATGTAGTTTATTGTAGCTTATGGATTATGGCTCTTTACGCATTATGTGAGAAGGGACGTGGCTTCCCTCTATGGTTAGGGTTTGCATAATACATTAGGGTTTTCTCCTGTAAGTGTGTCTCCTCTCCAAAAATGTTTTTCATCAGGAAAGGTACACCCTTGGGATTGTACATCAATGTGGTATAATTTAGCTTTGCTCATGTGGCTTCTTGTTGGATCATATCTTCTTTGTATTACTCAACTCACTCCCTATCTCTTCCTTGTACTCAATGGCACCACATTTCTTAACAATAGGTCTCGTATTGCAATGCGATGGTGTGAAATTGCGCTCACAAGAGAAGTTCAATGGTAAGGTACCCATGGCAATAAGCTTGGAGACCTCATGGGTTAAAAGCTCCACCACTATCGAAAAGATCCCTACCCCATGAGACGTTGACGTGAGTAGAAGTGAGTGGTTCTCTCTTAAAGATATCTCTTAGCATTAAAATGTTTAGCACCGCTACCATGGGGAGGAACCTCTTGATAAAATGCAAGCAAGGTGATGAGTTATGGTGGATCAAATGCAAGAATCAACATCATTAGCATGTAATTAAGATGATGATTAAGATGAGATTAGTGACCAATTAAGCTAATAGGATAATGTAGGCATGGATACTCAAGAAACCAACAAATACTCATTAGGCCAATGCCCCAATTTATAGGGTTTACATCCACAAGATGCCAACCTCGGGCACCCTCTCTTTGCAGAGCTTTTACAAAGCTCCGCCCATGAGTTCGACTCCCACGCGGGTGCCTTGAGGCTTCCCTGTGATGCTCGCTCGTTCGGGCGACTCCTGAGCCTCATCAACTAACAGCAAGCTTTCTATAATGATCAGGTGCTAGGGTTCTACGGTGGGTTTGTGTTAGCATAATGGTAGTGTTAGGTTTCTACAGTGGATTGTGTTAGGATTACAGAAGTGACGGACACCCTCCTTGAAGAGCTTTGTGTTAGGCTTCTGTGCGATGCCTCATCAATTCTCAGAGCTAGCTTTCTACAATTATAATTGTGTTAAGTGGGTTGGATTTGAACCCAAAATAGAGCACTTGGGTAAAATATAACTTCTCAAGTATATTTAAGCCAAAGGTGCCATTCAAGGAAGGGCCATTGAAAGCATGGCATTGAGGAGCTCTCGAATAACATAATTCATGGCAAAATTGCAAGTGACATCAAAACTCTAGAATAACATCAGGCAATCCATATGCATGCATGTGACCATAAGTTGCACTCCAAGGATTGTACCAAAGCTATTACCTAATGATATCCAAATTCGAAGTAGTAGAACCCTTTTTGCATCATGTGTACTTTTGTTACAACATTTCAAGACTCTTAGGTGGATCAGGACCAAAGCTGTTACCTAATGATAACTAAATTCCAAGTAGTAGAACCCTTTTTGCATCATGTGTAAGTCTCACAGAAATATCTATGTATGCAAGGAGATCATAGAGATATCTTTCAATGCATAGAGAGATATATCCATACACGTTGATCATAGGGAGGCCTATGCATGAGACCCACTTAGAGGATCTTCCTTCCTGTTACCTCCCCTCCTGCAAAGTACCACAGAGCAGCTGATCCCTTGATGGGATTATCGGAGGACAACTTCTTGCTCATGAGGTGGAATGAACCTTCAGAGGATCAGATCAATTCCCCTCTTGTATAGCTGTTTGGCTATTACTTGGAAATACATGCTTCGAACAGCTATCCACTTTCTTTAATCGCTTGAGAAAGATTATCCTTCATCAAACTTGAGGCCACAAAATCCATTCGGGGTAGGTATTCCACCACTGTATGGTTGGTTCCTAGAGTGTGCACAATGTTGAATTCAAACTCCTGAAGGATCAGCATCCCACCGAGCCATCTTTTCTGCCAATACAAACTCTACTTATCAACAAGATAAAGCAAGGCCAGGTCATCCACATGGAATGTGAACTTGTTGCCCAAGGTAGTGGTGGAACTTGCGGACTGAGTAGGTCATGCCTAGCATCTTCCTATTATGGGTGGTGGATTAGTTCTTTGCGTCTGATAGTCTTCGACTTACATAGTAGATAGGGAAAAACCACTTCTTTCTAGCTTCCTACATCAGGACATTCCTGAATTGCCTCATCTGATGCATCCACAAAGACATGAAATAGCAATTCCCAATTACATGCATGGACTATAGGGGCTTTTGTCAGCAACATTAGCTTGAGTCCCTAAAGGCAATGGCACTTTGGAACCACGATGCATCTTGCTACTTGTTTCACTTGCTACTTGATTTCCTTCATGTTCGAGTCAATCATCCACACGTGAACTATCCTACTACTTGGCATGGCTAGAAGCTTGGGAACTTCAGTTTTCTGTCTCCAGCTTGGAATCACAAGGCACTTTTGTTCATTCTCTGTATAGTAAAATAAACCATTCACTATATAATTTCCTAGATATAAATGAGCATATCTAGGGAAAGTGCAAACTAGAGAAAATGAAACACTTTCCTAGATAGCTAACTAGGAAATACAATGCATGGATTTTTCTATATAGGAAAATTTATCTATATAGTAAAAATTTCCTATATAACAAATTTTCCTACAAAGGAAAAAATCTCCTATGTAGGAAGATTTTCTCTATATAGAAAAATTTGCTTACATAGGAAAAATTTTCCTATATATGTACATTTATCTATGTAGAGAAATCCATGCATTGTATTTTCTAGGTAGCCTATCTAGGAAACTATTACATTTTCCCTAGTTTGCACTTTTCCTAGATATCCTTATTTGTATCTAGGAAATTACATAGTAAATCCATTGTATCTCTATATAGAGAATGCTTAGTAGCTTATCCCCTAGATAGTTCTATGAATCGTGCTAATATACTACTTACAACATGCTAATATACTACTTACAACATAATAGATTAAGTAGTTCTATAAAGCATTATAAAATAAAAATCTCTTTATTTATCAAAGATTAAGCAAAAAAGTCTTGAGAGGGCCAAAAGTAATCAACGTACCTCATGTTCAAAATAAATAGTACTTCAAGATTATCTAAATGTCATGGGATTATGTTTACATCTTCTAAACTAATAGGTGTGGATTGTGCATTGAATTTGACTTTCTTATTGGCAATAAGCCAATGCACAATGTCACGAATCATAATGTCACTCCCAGGCCTTTTCGTATCCTTTGAGTAGTTTTTGAAACTAATATTCTCCTTCTTTAGATTGACATATGTACTCTTGAGAGAAAAGTACATGTCTTGGATCGTATGCACTCTCATGTACTTTAATAAGACTGTCTCCATATCCTCCTCTGAAATGTGGCTCAGGTACATTCATGATAATAAAATATATAAAATTTTAAATCATATTCAATTTACCTGAATAAAAAGATTCAAAATAATAAACTTATCAATGATAAATTTCTCTAATATAATATCACTTACTTGTAAAGATTCACATGATGCCTCTACATTTGATTTTCCAACGTGTTCTAAATCCTATTTGAAACAACAAAATTAAACCCATCATGTTAAAAATAGAAAAATCAAATCCATTACGTTAAAAATAGGAGAATCATAACATTATACATCTATCTAACAATGCCTTTAAAATGGTTGTTGGTATAATATTTTCACCCTTTTGGTGACTTCTTTCTTCCAAGTGAGTTTTCATCTTCTCACTTACCTTTGGAACAAGCCAAAAACTAGCATTAATAATCACAAAAGTAAAAAGAGAAAGAGAAAAAAATAGGAGTACAAAGAGATAGTAGAAAACTTTTGTAAGTTTTGCATTACCTTTCTCTTTCTTTGACTTTTTCTTGAAACCTCATTCGTATACTTAGCCAGATTCAACATTGGATCGCATAGAGGCAGTTATCATAGTGTCACAATGTTCAGAAGAAGCTGTCAGAAAGACTAATGAGTCAGATATCCTCATGAGAGACCTCATCGTCGTGCAGATCTGGGAAAATGCACAGTGTAGTCTCTCAGATGTGAAGGCAACGCTGAATTGTGTGAAAGACGGAAGTTAGTTGACTTTGACTACCAGCACAGGATACGCACTATCTTGGGGAGTATGCGTTCGGCATACGAGGATCTCAGAGATGCCGCACAACCTTCTGCCGACTTAAACCGTCTACAACTGTGGGACGCAACATGGAACGAGCAGAAGGTGAAGAGCAAACGTATGAGAGTTCTTTCTACAAACACTTCCCAAAAGAGTGCGCATCGCCCCAGATATAGCCGCTGCACCGTCCGGACAACCGGATGTGACAAGGACGCGCGCAATCATGCGTACCATTTTCAACGAGCGATGTACACACCTTATCGGCGTTCCGCACGAGGCCTTGATCGAGGGGCAAACAAAAGGGTCAGGAGCTTTTGGCACAGTGAAGGAGTATAAGGTCCAAGGCATCTCATTTCTTCCATAGCACGTTACTTTTTGCGGAAAGCTTTACAAGGGAGAAGGCAACTCAAGATTTGAGAGCTTTCAGGCACATGCACGTTCTACACCCGTCCATCGTGCGATGCATAGCCTTCACCAAGGAATCGCCGTGGATCACTATTTTTCCGTTATATAACGGTGGCTCCCTGGGTGACACACTCTTGAAGGTTTCTTTCAGATACAGTGAGTTTACTAGAGCGATGTACCGCTTGGATCAGGGATGGAAAAAGCCCCCGCCTGCTGACATACAATTAAGCCAGGTGCAGCTCGCTCAGATAAAGGAGGTGGCTTTGAATATGCCTCACATTATGCATGCCCTAGTGGATGGCCTAGCAGCCGCACACATGGCTAGCATCATTCACACTGACCTACATCCCTTCAATGTTGTGCTAGATTTTACAAAGGATTTAAAAGCACGCATTGGTATCATTGACTAGGGCCTTTTGCTGAGAGCGCCCAAAAAGCGAGTATCGCTCAATTTTGTATTCGAAGCCAGTTAAAATCCAAAAAGGTGGCACATGCTCAAGCTTATGCCGACAGTGAGTGGAACAAGCGACCATGGATAGCTCCAGAGATTTTTGATCCTCTCTTGGAAGATGCATACACTCCTACGAGCGATGTTTTCGCCTTGGGAAACAAAGAATCCCGGCGGGTTTATAGGAATAGTAAGTTTTGGCCGGTAAGAGATCAAGTCTTGTGAATATATGTTGTGATCACATGTTTTAGAATGTTAATAACACGTTTTGTTAACGTGATCATGAATTTGTGAACACGTTTATGAAATCCCTGCTCTTCATCCACTCCTCAAAGAAGAAAAGTCATGCATGTGGACTGGCGAACTCTACCTTGATCACATCAATGACATATCGCTTTATCATCTTGTGCTTTCCACTATTTAAAGGAGTTCCTAAACTCAAGGTTAGAAAAAGTGTGTACATGTGATTCATGACTTACTTCCCTCATGCATCCACCATCAGAAGGGCAGTGTTGATATCCACGTTGTATGGTAGGGTGCGTGGATCAAATGGTGGGATGGGTCTCCTAGGGGTGGCTCAAAATGAGCGGATGAAGTGCCCCATGTTGGGGGAGAAGCTTCCAAAACTTAGCGGCATAGTCTTTGACCGTGAGGTTCTTCTAGTTCATCGAGCATAGCTTGTAAAGGACATGCACATATGTTTTATCTTCCTAGAATCTTTGAAGAAAGGCATCTCTGATTGCATCGTATGTTCAAAAATGAGCATACAAATACTGAGCAACCCAGAGAGTTGTACGTTTTATAAAGTTGGTACAAAAGTTGATTTCTTGATGTTTTGATCAACAAGCTCAGGGACGTTCACCTGCCAAGCACTGTCAAAGAGAAGGATGTGGGGCATTTGCATACTCCGAGGATTTTGTGGAGAATTTTAGATACTTCACCGCCGTGAGACAATTGGTCGCTAAAGCATGTTATATTGTAGAAACTAGGGAGGCAGTGGTTGGGGTGGGGGTGGTGGTATGAACAGTGGTTGTTGGCGAAGTTATCGATTCTTTGATTTGTGATGATTCACAAGGAACTTTTGGTCGTTCCCTATATAGTGAAATTCATGATATATAGGAAATTTTGAAAGATTTCCTAGTTATGTAGATGAAAATTTTCTATATTTAACTAGGTAATCTTATTCTCTATTTCCATATCTAGGAAATATGGGTTAATATCTAGGTAATTCATTTTTCTATATAGGAAATATGGGCAAATAAATAGGAAATTCAATTTCTTACATAGAGAATGTGAGTCGATATCTAGGTAATTCAATTTCCTATATAAGAAATATGGGCCAGTATGTAGATAATTAAATTTCTTATATAGAGAATGAATAAGAAATATGGGCTATTATTGAGGTATTTCCATTTCTTATATAGATAATGGATTTCCTATGTGGAGAATCGAACCACAAATGATTAAATGGTTATTAAAAATTATACTTTACAACTTTTATACTTAATATTTATGCATTAATATTATTACAAATTGAAATACTTAAATTCTGCTCTCTCTCTGTCTCTCTCTCTCTCTCTCTCTCTCTCTCTCTCTCTCACACACACACACACACACACACACACACACACACAAAAACTCAATACAATATACGTTAAATATGCTCTCATCTTATATGAAAAAGTACGAGAATGGTTTTACCAATCCTCGTGTGACTTAAATTAGGCTTGCACTAAGTTAAAATATTTGCCAAAGGAGAGAAGATCTGTGTTGATATTGGCAAATCATGGGAAAGAAAATTTTATTGGTAGCACCTTGATCATTATGAATGCTAAATGTGGCGGCTTAGTTTCAAAAGGAGAGCAAGTTTTGAGTTCAAAACAATAATCAAATGAACCTACAAGCATGGGAAGAAAGAGTGAATGCTTTGATAGAAGCTACCTACATAGCTTCGAAGGGTTAGTTTGAAGATGTATGTAGATTTTTTAAAAGGGTTTATGTTATATGTAGCCTTTAAAGATTAGTTATAGGATCCTAACAGTGCTTAGTTTAACATTGTGTAAGGGAAGTTTCAACTAATATATTTTCGAAGAGTCATTCACACAAAAGACCATACTTTAAACTATATTTTCAAGGAGTAATTCATTACAAGTATTATAATATCAAGAAAGGAGTAAACATGTAGAGACATGTCAAGTGAGGAGGAAAGAAGGTGTGTCAGACACTATCTTTACTTTGTTATAAGAAAAGTAGAAGTTGATGATAAATTATTTTCTCTTGATCACATTTCTTTTTCTAATAATGCATGGACTACAAAGCAACCCGTAAATGGTGCTTAAAGATATCAAAAGAAAGATAGAAGATTCCCACTATGGATGGCTGTTCTTAAAGACTCAAGAGAAAAAAGCATAAATGGTGGATCCCAGTATGTAAGGTCATGATTATGGCTATTTCATGTGCACACATAAGGCACTTAGTTGTAAATTTTTTTAAAAGAGCTCAATCAAAGTCTTCAAGATATGTGCATGATTAAGAAGGGGCATTTACAGAAGGTAATATTACACTCTTTTTCGAGTTAAGAATCATACATTATTTCAAAAATGTAATTGCATTTGCTATTGAAAATCATGACATGCTTTTTGGTTTATTACGAGCATTGTCTTCATTTTGATTGGTTAAATGTTGGGTTTAGTGAGGTTAGGCCTTTGATCTACAAGCTAAACATTGCCATGAGTTTAGACATCATAGATCTCTTTGGTAAAGTGATTCAATGGAGTATCTTTGACCTCAAATTGCATCTTCACATGGTATGTATGTTGTGTAGCTTGGTGGTCAGGGATTTCACTGACGTAAACGAGAACATGTGAATATGTTAATAACATATATTAATAACACAAAAAATCTTGTGATCACATGTTATATTCACAAAGCTTTCACAAGGGCCTAAAAAATTTATCTTTGTCGGGCATAAAAAATCTTCTTAGGTGGCCATTGACCTGCTATTATGTGAAGATGGTAACATGCATTTGTTTCAGTCGAGAGTTGGCTTTGAATGCCTTTATTGTCCTTTGCTTTGTATTTGTAGGTATTTGCAACAGTGGCCCACCACTGGGTGGAATTTGGGCATCCATACTGTTGTATTGCCCTAGTAATAGCCTTGTGCCACTAGCAATTCCTTTTGGGTCCATTGCTTACGAGGGCTTTGTGTCCACTGCCTCACTAGACGAGCTCGATATCTCAACAAGGTTCACATTTCATTAATGAGGTGATTGATCAATTACGTGTTGGATTCCTTGTAGTCCACCCGAAGTCATCACCTTATTATCCATAGACTAATGGTCAAGCGGAGAGTATAAACAAGATTTTGTGTACTATCTTGACAAAAACATTGGAAGCAAGTCAAACGGATTTGGAACATAAGCTAACATCAGCCTTATGGGCATATCGAACATCGTATAAGGTAGCGACGAGATATACTCCCTTCCGTTTAACTTATGGTGATTAAGAAGTAATGCCTATGGAGTACCTAGTTCCAAGCTTGAGAATTGTAGTGCAAGAATGTTTGACAGAGAATGCATTAGTTGAAAGGCTAATAGATTTAGAAAAGCTTGATGAAACCAGACTAATTGCATCACATGAACTTATGGTCGAAAAACTACAAAGAAAACATTGGTTCAATAATAACTTAAAATGAAAAGAATTAGAAACGAGAGACCTTGTCCTCATGTATGGTGTAGGGAGCACCAAAAAATGAAACTCAAGTACAGTGCGCTAGGACCTTTCCAAGTTTTCGAGATCACACCTCAGGGGTCGGTTAGAATTGAGACAATTGAGGGCATACAAATGGAGGGTTACGTCAATGGAAGCAAACTTAAAAAATATTTTGGACC
The DNA here is from genome assembly GCF_041138505.1 of Cibotium barometz. NCBI lineage: Eukaryota > Viridiplantae > Streptophyta > Polypodiopsida > Cyatheales > Cibotiaceae > Cibotium > Cibotium barometz. The sequence continues at coordinate 30,048,846 of NC_141071.1, forward strand.
ACTGACCCAATAGATGCTCTTTGCAAGAACATCTTTTAAAACAATGGAAGGAGCTTGCAAAAGAAAAAAACCAGCAAGCTCAATAAGATGCTAAGGCAAGGGAGTCCAAGGCCAAATAGATACTCCAGAAAAGGATATTACATGGGAACATGGCTTCACTAACTCTCCTTGACGAAGATGAACTAAACATTAAGCTGGCACGGCTCAAGGTGGGAGTCTCTACAGCTAATTGTCATGCAACGAGCATTGCATTGATAGATACATGATCAAGTTATAACCTGATCTCATATGAGACATGGGTAGCTCTAGGTAAACCGCACCTTGAGGCCACCAATGCACAAGTACGAAGTGTACACTTGACAACTATGAAAGTGGAGGGATTTCTAAGTGTTAATGTTTCCATCAGAAATAATTCCTTGGTTGGAAAAAGCCATGAAGTGGTCATGGAAAGAGATATCCCATGATCTCGGCAGGGCAACCTGGTGAGTCTCTAAACTTGATTTTACATTATACACCCAACTTGTTTTGGTTGTGGCTAACATGTTTGCATTGTATCACTATTTAATCTAGGAAGATGAGGATGCAGAAAGTGGTAGTGGTGCATGTAGTGAAGATGGAGGCGAAGATGAAGATGAAGATCAACACAAATATGTTGGAGAAGATGAAGATGAAGATGAACACAAAGTGGTGGTGGTGCACATGGTGAATATGCAAGAGACGAGGAAGATGAGGATGGACATGAAGCGGTGGTGGTGCACGAGGTGAAGATGCAGGCAAAGATAAAGATGAACACGAAGTGGTGGTGGTGCATGTGGTGAAGATGTGGGCAAAGATGAAGATGAAGATAAACACGAAGATGCATGCGAAGATGAAGATGAAGATAAACACGAAGTGGTTGTAGTGCACATGGTGAATGTTGGAATTAGGGTTGCAGGAATGCACACACAACTTCAAGAAGATGAGGAAGCTTGAGCACAACACTGTAGTGTATTATGAGTGCCAAAAATGAAAGATAACCAACCCTAAAAGATAATGGGCGTATATACAATGCACGGGGGAAAAAACCTCCTAGTGAGGGAAAAAGTGCCCCGGCGGTCCTAAGTGTGTTCACACACATCACTACTATAATATGGTAACAAATCCCCCCTGGAGTGATGCGGTGAACAAGAGCTAGCACTCATGTATAGGGAAGTGTCTAGCTATGTGGACGAATCCACAAAAGGGAGTAAGCCCAAAGCTTTGCGAAAAGCTTCGAACTTTTCACGAGGCAGAGCCTTTGTGAAAAGGTCTGCAAGGTTATCCTGTGTTGGCACATAAGCCAAACTGATCTCTCCTGCAGAGAGTCTCTCCCTGACATAATGGTAGTGCACCTCAATGTGCTTCGTACGAGCATGGAACACTGGGTTCCGCGCAACTGCCAATGCGCTCTGACTGTCAGTGAAGATGGTGGTGGCAGATGGCTGCCCAACACCCAAATCAGCCATAAGGCGTCTGAGCCACACACACTCAACCGTAGCTGTGAAAGCTGCCCTGTACTCAGCTTCACAACTAGAAGTGGCCACAGTAGGCTGCTTCTTGCTCAACCATGATATGCATGAGCTTCCAAGCATGAAGCAAAAACCACTCGTGGACACGCGTGTGTCATAACAACCAGCCCAGTCAGAATCTGAAAAAACATGTAAATCTGGCGACAATGATCCCCCCTTGGGATAAAACAACCCAAGATGCCGAGTACCACTCAAATAGCGAAAGATACGCTTCACTGCCTGCCAATGCTTAATGCCTGGGCTATGCATAAATCTGCTCACCTGTGAGACTGCAAACTGAATGTCTGGCCTCGTAATGCATACATAAATGAGGCAACCAACAGCTGTCTGATAGAGTGTGACATCAAAGTGATCTCCAGCATCATGAAGACTCAACTTCAAACCTGTCTCCATTGGAGTAGCAATAGGCTTGCAGTCTTCAAGGCCAAATCTCCGCAACAATGTTTCAATATACTTTGTCTGACACAAAGCAATACCTCCATCACACTGCTTAAATTGTATCCCCAAATAATGATGCAAATGCCCCAAATCTGACATCTCAAAAGAGGCATTCAAATCAGCCTTAAAATCAGCAATATGACTCTCATTTGGTCCTGTGAGCAGCATGTCATCGACATAGAGAGCAATGATTAGATGTACACCATCCACACGTTTAACATACAAAGTGCTTTCTGTTGGACTATTCTGAAACCCATGTGCAGTCAAATATGCATGTATTTTTTCATACCAAGCTCGTGGAGCTTGCTTTAAACCATATAAAGCCTTTTTTAACCTGCACACTTTGTTTTCCTGCCCTCTTTGAACAAAACCACGAGGCTGCGATACATACACCTCCTCATGCAAATCTCCATTTAAGAACGCAGTCTTTATGTCCAGCTGATGTACATTCCAACCATTATGAGCTGCTAATGCACAGATGCTACGAACAGTGGTCATACGACATGTGGGAGCAAAAGTCTCATCAAAATCAATGCCCTTCTCTTGAGCATAACCTTTTGCAACAAGCCTAGCCTTATGGCGATCCACTGTGCCATCAGGCTTACGCTTCAATTTGTATACCCACTTAGTGCCAATGGCCTTCTTGCCAGGGGGCAAGTCACATAAAGACCATGTACCATTCTTCATAATAGCATCGTATTCTGCTTGCATAGCAGCCATCCAATTTTTTGAACTTTGTGCCTCATCAAATGAAACAGGCTCACTTTCATCGCACATACTAGAAACAGCCAATGCATAACAATCTGACGCATAAGAGGCACCATGAGAGGCAGAACGAGTGCGACTAGACAAAGGGGCATCCAACTTGCTGTCACGCAAAGTCTGCACCAGCCATCTAGGCATATTCCTAGAGCCCTCAATCTCTTGTCTCTCATCCTCAAGTGCATCATGCACATCTGCATCAGATATAGGCTGATCTGTGCCATCATTTAAAACCTGCATAGGCTGAAAAACTGCCTCATGAGGTATTGCACTTGACTGTGCACCACTGAAAAGAGGCAACAATGTATCATAGACATCACGTGAGCTGATATCTGTCTCCTTAGTACATGAAACCAAGGGCTGAACTGCATCTTCCACAAATACAACATCACGGCTAACCAAAATGCGCTTTGTCTGTGGATGATACAAACGATAGCCTTTGCTCTCAGCACTATATCCAACAAAAATACATTTGACAGCTTTGTCATCCAATTTTCTGCGATGTTGCACAGGCACTAATGCATATGCCAGGCAACCAAAAACACGTAAATGGCCAACAGATGGCTTGCGGCTATGCCAAGCCTCATATGGAGTGACAACCTGTAATGCTTTGGTGGGACACCTGTTTAGTACATAAGTGGCACACATGACAGCCTCAAGCCAAAAACCATGTGGTAGACTTTGACTCTTAACCATACATCTTGCCATTTCCATGAGAGACCTGTTTTTTCTCTCAGCCACACCATTTTGCTGTGGTGTATACGGCACTGTACATTGGTGTTTTATCCCACGCTCAGCCAGAAATGCATTAAATTCTGAAGACATATACTCCCCCCCTCGATCTGAACGGAGGGTGCCCATCTTACTTTCTGACACATTTTCAGCCATAACCAAAAAATGTTTGAAGCACAAAAACACTTCGGACTTTGCCTTCAAAGGATATACCCATGCATGCCTGGTAAAATCATCAATGAAAGTCACGAAGTAAAGGTAGTTTCCAAATGATGGAGTTTGCATGGGACCACAAACATCACTGTGAACAAGCTGCAATCTGCGTTCAGCTCTCACTGATCCATCTTTGGGAAAGGAAGCACGCTGCATTTTACCCAATATGCAGCCCTCACAAACATGCTTGACAGGTGCCTCAAGCTTAGGCAAAGAAGACACCATTTCAGATTTCTGCAGGCGCAGCAAACTTGCAAAATTCAGATGACCAAAACGTGCATGCCACAGTTTTGCATCTGAAATAGCCTGCGTATCCATAATAGCACATGCTGAATCCTCTACACATTTGCCATCCATATTGAGCTTATACAGCCCTCGACATAGTGAACCAGATGCTACAATGATGTCACCACAAGAGAGATCATGAACAGTACATCTGTCATCCACAAATTTTACAACCAAACCTGTTTTGGCAAATGCGGAGACTGACAGCAGATTCTTTTTGATCCCTGGCACATACAATGCATCAAAAAGTGTAAAGGTGTTGCCATTTGCAACATTCAGCATAATCTGTCCAACTCCTTCAACGGGATAAGAGGAGTTATTGGCACAAGTGACAGTATTCCCTGTGGGAGCAGACTCAAGGAAAGTGAATAAACTGCGCTGCGAGGTGATATGCTTAGTGGCACCACTGTCAAAGTACCATACATCTGAATCTACTGCAGACATACATGTGTCATGCAAAGATGGGTCATAACTGCACTGCGCATTGAATGCCCATTCTGTATCTAGCACAACATTAGCAGATTCATTGTTAGAAGGAGAGGCATCTGCAACAGCCATACCAGCCTCTTTCTTCTTAGCCTCTTTCGCAGCCAGCTTAGGACACGCTTTGATGACATGATCATTTCCCTTACAGTACTTGCAAAATGTCTTCTGTTTGTCACCCTTCTTCTCATCTTTGTCTTCCTTCTTTGGTTGCGCAGCATTTGCAGATTTCTGCTTACTAGAAGAAAAGCCAGCTTTACCTTTCCCGCTTCTCTGACTAGCAACGAAAGCTTGATCTGCGACACGCATAATATTCCTGTTTTGCCTTGACTGGTCTTCTTGCAGCAAAACAGAAACTAACTCCTCAAATGATAAGGCATTGGGATTGCCTTTCATCATCAAGCGAAGAGTGGAAGCAAAACCCTGATAAGAATCTGGTAGACCATTCAAAACAGTCTGCACAAGTGAACTGTCTGACAGGATTTCATCTGCAGAAATGAGCTGCTCTTTGAAATCCTTGATCTTTGTCAAAAAGCTATCCATAGAATCACCTTCGTTCATATGCTCACTCTCCAACTGTTTTCGGAGATAAGCAACACGAGCCTCATTTCTTGCCTGATACAATGTGGCAAGTACATCCCAAGCATCCTTAGAAGTCCTGCAGGAGCGAATATGTGGGATAATGGTACGTTTGACAGACAGCGCAATCAAGGCATGAGCCTGCGCATCTCTACCATCCCAACGAATCTGCTCTGCTGAAAGTGGTGGTTCTCGAACAGCTGCTACAGCACTTGTGCCTGCACCATCATCAACAGTACCTGTTTCTGATGTGTTTGCAGCATTCCCAGCCACAATAGGACGTGCATCAATACCCTGCACAATGTTCCATAACCCCTTTGCTACCAATACATGTCGCATCATATATGCCCACAATGGATAGTTGGTGCCATCCAACTTATCCTCAGCAGCCAACATGCGGAATACATCATTGTTGTCAGCCATGGCCAATGACTGTACTACTAGATGTAAATGCTGTCTGTAAGAGGTAAACCTGTATAAAATCGACCTGTGCTATGTAGCACAGCCCAAAACAGACGAATGGGCACCTGTCCTGCAGATTTTAATCTTGACAGAAAATCTGCACAGTAGGACGATTTTGCCTGCGCAGTACTTGGAATGCAAAAACGGAGGGCGAAATGACTTCAGATCAAAATTCTGAAACGGGCTTTCCCACGGCATATACTAACCTGCAGACGCTCGTGAAACCTCGTTGCAATCGGAGGAGATGAAGCGGCAGGTGCCGGTGATGCTACCCGGGAGGAGGAAGCCTGCTCTGATACCAATTGTTGGAATTAGGGTTGCAGGAATGCACACACAACTTCAAGAAGATGAGGAAGCTTGAGCACAACACTGTAGTGTATTATGAGTGCCAAAAATGAAAGATAACCAACCCTAAAAGATAATGGGCGTATATACAATGCACGGGGGAAAAAACCTCCTAGTGAGGGAAAAAGTGCCCCGGCGGTCCTAAGTGTGTTCACACACATCACTACTATAATATGGTAACAGTGAAGATGCAGGGGAAGATGAAGATGAACATGAAGTACTCATGGTGTATGTGGTGAAGATGCAGATGAAGATGAACATGAAGATGCACCACAATGAATTAATTTACTTATTGACTTCGTCTTTATTCATTTTAGGGACATCAAAACTTTATGTATTTTTACAACTTTGTATATAATTTGCAAGTAATAAAAACCATGGCATTGTTGTTTTGCAAATTTTAGGTGTTTTAAGTGTTTTAAGTGTTTTAAGTGTTTTTTGTGTTTTTCTTAAAAAGAAGATTAAATTATGTGATTGTTTCAAAATAAATGGGAACAAAATGGGTGACATATGTGTGGACACGTCCCCAAATATCTCACCCATTTTGTCCCTTTTGTTTTCTTTGTAGAAGATAGTATGCGGCTATAGCTGCCTAGTGCTATATACGTAGCTATATGGCATGACTATACGTGCTACTCAACACCTGGCTATGTATGTAGCTATACGTGCTGTTGTAGCCCATCTATAAGCATGGTTATTTGCATGGCTAAATCCACATTCTAGTAGCCGCGCATATAGTAGCAGGAATGTTTTTTTCCAATTTTACATCCTTCGATATTTTCGCGGTTCTTCATGCGACTGTACTCTTCATTTGTTGTAGTGATACATACATATATATGTATGTATGCGCATGCATACATACGTACACACATACACACATACATATACAGATACATACATACATACATATGCGCATGTATGTATATAAGTATATCTATATGTATGTACTACATACATGTATGTGCATGTATATATGTGTGTGTGTGTGTGTGTGTGTGTGTGTGCATGTATGATTATATATATGTATATATATAGATATATATACATGAATACAAACATATAAGATATGTATGTATATATATATATAGATGTGAATACAAATAAGGCTATAAATATATATGTGCACACACATACACACATATATATGTATGTGGACATATATATAAGCGCACACACAAACACACACACATGTATGTATGTACATACATATATATGTTTGTACGTATGTATGTATCTCTAAATGGACACACACATGTGTGTATATGTGTATGTGCATCTATATGTTTATATATATACATACATACATATATACATGCACATATAGATGCATACATATATAACATATGTACATCTATATGTATGAAATATACAATATAATAATATAAGCACACACTTACACACAAATATAGATGTAAATACATATAAAACATATGTATATCTGTATGTATATACAAATATAAAATATAAAAATATAAGCGCACGCACACACACACACACACAAATATAAATGTGTATGTATGTACGTATGTATAAATGTGAATGAAAATACTATAAATATATATATATGCACACACACACATATGTTTGACACATATGTATGTGTGTACGTATGTATGCTTATATGTATACATATACAAACATATATACATATAACGCATGTATATAAAAAATATATATAAATAAATAAAACTATAAAAAAACATATGTGTATATGTAACATGTACATATATGCATGTATGTATGTACATACATGCATATATGTATGTATGTGCACACACAAAAACACACACATACAGACACATCCAAAATATTTAAGGCATCTGGTATGGCCGAATGCAAGTTAGTTATCATCCCTATGGATGTTGATGTGAAGATGTCTACATACGATTGTGTATAGAAAACACTTCTCCACTTGTGGATGTGAAGGGGTACAAGAAGTTGGTAGAGAGTTTGGATGTGGGTGTATTAAACACAAACATGTTGAATGAGTCTATAGAGATCCATTAGTCATAAGGGATGTGGGTATTGAATATATATAAAGTACAGTTGAGTACACAGTTGAGAACAACATCATCTATAAGTTGGGAAGGTATGTGATCAGATATTATGACTCAAATCCAAAAGGAAATTATGATGGTAGAAAATTACTTTTTGATTATTGTTCTCTTTGTTTACATATGGAGTATCTCTTATATCAATAAGAAATAGCCTACAATGGCCCTTTCTTTCTCTTGGTAGAGACATGATGCTTTACTTCATGTGAAGTAGTTTAGTTGAGGAGAACTTGAGAGACATGAGTTTAGAGTCCAATGGCAAGAATTGTGGTCATTCCTTCACTCCAGGTACCTAATCCTCTTCCTCACCACTTTACCTCACGACACTCGACAAGGAAGATTCAAGACATGCTCCCCCCGGCCTCTCCTACAATTGGCGAGGTATCCTCACACATCACTTGAATACTAAGAATTGAGATGTGAGTACAAAGTGATGTGAGGTGTGATTCGAACTTCAAAAATATGGGTAGGATGACTTACAATGGTTGGTAATGTTTTGCATGAACTCGTGCACAATATCATAATGTCAATCCCATCATGTACAATTTCTTCCATAACACCATATAGCTCCAAAATTATCAATCAAAACACATGTATGCCTCTTACATAGGCATGTCAAAAACATGGGCAATTAGCACCTCCATGTACATGTGTATTAGGCATTCACATAAGCATACCATGTGCCATTACAAGTATTGATTCATGCCTTCAATGCCAATCAATACATTCCAATTTCACCAAGATGCGCCAATGCATCAAAATGCATTCGCATAAGCATATCATATGCCAATCCAAATATTGATTCAAGCCTCCAATGTCACTTAGTGCATTCTAATTTCATGAAGCCCCCACTTGCAAAAACAATTGAAGCATTGTTGCTCACAACTTAATGATGATCATCAAGCATCATTAGCATCATCTTAATGAATGTGAGGCATCATTTTCACATCTTTAATGATAAAACCCTTGTAGTCAAGAAATGAAGAAGTGGGAATCTTGTTAAGGCAATGGAAGAGCATTACCTTCACTATGGCAACCAATTCCTAGCAAGAGAGCTAGACCTTCATGTGATCAAACGGATCTTCATGTGATCAAACGGCTGCAGCTCCTCTTATGTTGCCAAGGTCCTTGGGAGTGTAGAAACAAGATTAATCAAAGAGGCTTGCACTCTAGAAAAACGCGCGAAATTCCTTGGGAGAAAACGCAACCAAAACGCCATTGGTTCACAGCCATCCATACGTTGCTATGCTTGCCTAAGCTTTAGGTAAAGCATAGGCTTTCTTAAGCTTGGATTCTAAGCTCCAAAACATGAAGGAAGAAGGCAAAATCATGCGTACGTAGCAGAAAACGGCGGCAAGATTCAGTCAGTCTCACAGTCCATCGACGCCCAGAAACACATGGAAATAAATCTAAGCCACCATTAGGTCATCTCAGAGTCATTCAATGCAGTGATTAGAGCAAATTTTGTGCAAGAAAATGGCTGTAGAAAAACTCAGAAATGACCATGGCCTTGACCTTGAATGCAACCGTTATGATACTCTATGTGAAGAGGAAGACTGGCTCAATCAAAACCCTAATGTTGGGGCAAGAAAATTTGAGAGAGGAAGGCAGGATAAGCTCCAAGGATCAAGCAAGGGTGAGGGATGAGGAAAATATTTTGATTAATATTCCCTAATCAAGATTAGTGGATTAATGGTTTTCTTCCCCAAGTTTGGTTCCGAATTTCAAATTTGATGAAGCCATCCCTAGATTTGATCCACCATAACCCATAGCCCCCCAAAATCACATGGAAATGTGCATCAAAAGGATCAAATGAATTCAAACAAACCACCATAGCCTATACTTGATCAAGAAAATAAAAAAAATATAGAAATTTTAAAAACTTCAAAAAACATGGGATCAATTCAAGGCTCTGATAGCAATGCAAGAATCTAGATTTGGTGTCACATGCACATGGGGGATGGGTCCTAGGAGGCACTTGGGGTCCTAGGAGGCACTTGGGTTTAGAGTTATTTACATATGTGCCCTTGGGGGCCTTGGCATATAGGATACATTGGGCTCATGGGCATTGTACACACAAATTATGATCATTTTTTTGAGTATTACTTTCTTGGAGCTCTGATGCCCAAGCTTTTATGGTGAACTTCTCCCATATGAGATGTGAGGAACTAGGGTTTGGCCACTCAAGGCATGGAGTGACAACATGGGTGTGGGTCACCATCCTCACATCTCATATGGGAGAAGTTCACCCATAAAAGCTTGGGCATCAAAGCTCCAAGAAAGTAATACTCAAAAAAATGATCATAATTTGTGTGTACAATGCCCATGAGCCCAATGTATCCTATATGCCAAGGCCCCCAAGGGCACATATGTAAATGCCTCTAAACCCAAGGTCCCCAAAGGCACATGGGTATATGCATGAATAGGTAGTACACTAGCTACCAGATTTTAGGGTTGGGAGCTGGGAGGTAGCTCAGTTGGTAGCCATAGGAGTGTTGGGAATTTTAAAAGACTTCTATAAGTTTTTTATTTTATTCAAAGGAGTGGGGGCACTACCTTTGCATGTCTCGCAACCATCATGAGGAGTGCTTGTCGGTTGCAGCAGCAGGGGCCCTCGTCTGGGGGGGAAGCCTGCCAGCGTGGAAATTTGAGGAGTGCCCGTCGGTTGCAGCAGCAGGGGCCCTCGTCTAGGGGGGGAAGCTTGCCAGCATGGAAATGCTAGAAGCTTGAGAGCAACAACAAAGCAGCCGAGAGGGAGGTCAGACAGCAGGACACACAGGGGAAATGCTGCAGGAGGCAGAACTTTCTCTCCCACTTCTTCTCCTGCTTTCTCAGGCTTTGAATCTTCTCCAGAGCCATCCTTAGCCAAGAAATCTCATAGGGTGCTAGCTTCCTCCTCTCCTTCCTCAGCTGCAGCAAAGGCCAAAGGAGCTATAAGAAAGGGGCATTATCCTCTTTCACCCAAATCACCTACTACACCAAGCAAGAAGTTCAACATGCAGCCGGGCTCAGATGCCACTCCAAGCACACAAGTGAGTATCTTTACACATGTTGTTGTGCGGCCAATTTTTGTTCAGGTGCTTGGCTTGTGTGAATTTTTCTAGAGGTGTGTTGCACATGCATGCTAGTCATGCTGTTCCAGGGGGTAATGGAGTGAGTGTGCTCACAATGTCATCCATGAAACAATGTCCCTATTGAATACCTTACAAAATAAATTTTTTGCTTCAATGATGACTCCTCACTTGTCGTGTATTGTAATAAGTGTGTTGCATACCAAAACATCCCTAGAAAAATTCAAGTTGTGGGCAATAGTGCTTTATTGAGTTTTAGTAACACTACATGCGGCATATTGCATGCTGACAACACACTGTAGAATACATTTTCTACACCTTTGATACTCCCACACTTTCTATACATGCGCACAAGCATTGTTAACATAAGCATACTTGTAGCCTCATGCATATATATGGAAGGTGATGTCCAAAGCAAGCAGCTCATACATGAAAATATGTTAGCAAAATGTGTTGGACTGATTCTAGTTGTGCTATGGAATGTTGCAGGGTAAATCGTGTTGGTACCCTCCATATGTCCAGTTTGAAAGAAAGTCAGTTTTCTGTATGACCAAAGCCCAAGCACATGAAGTCCGGTCTTTCAGATTTTGGAGTGGATGCGCGAACATTGGGTGAGGCTAATTTTACAAATGCAGATTGGCTATCATGTTTTGATGAGGTGCCAAGAAGGGGCAGTAAAGTAAAATGGAGGACTTTGAAGCTAGAGTTGTGGCCCAGGTTCTACACCCTTTTTCCTTCGGTATATCAGGAACCTCCCAGCACTATGGGATGCAGGTGACCAAGGCATCTGCAAGAGGTTTTCTGCATGAGTGTACAAAAGGGCCAGTCGATTGGGCTTTATTTTCTGAGAGCATGATAGCAGCTATGGATGCAAAGAAGCTACAAGCAAAGAAGCACCGATGGTCTATTTTCCATGCTTCCTCTGCACTGCATACCTCCAGGTTTGAACAGGCGAAGCCTCTTGAGCAATCGGAGACAGTACAAAATATGCATGTGGACTTAGAGGCAATTGCTGTGTTGGACGGAATAATTGAGGTGCTTGAAAGGAAATATGCTCATGCCCTCAGAGCTCAACGAAGCTACGAGAAAAGTTGAGAAGTACAAAGCGGATATGCATCGAGATGAAGGGGCACAGCTCCTGGTTAGTAGTTTGAAAAGACAGTTGGAAGATACACAATCTGAGTTGCAAAAGGTTGAAAATGCATCAGACCTAGTAGATGCTGGGAAGTTACAGGAGCTGAGGATGAAAGTGGAGAGATTGTCGCTGACCATCCAAACTCTGGATGGAGTTGATATGGGTACTGTTCCTGCTAGTGCGGGCTATGAAAGTCAAGTGTTTCTAGAAAATGCAAAACAAATAGAGATGCATGTGTGTGCTCAGGTGGATTTTGTGAAAGACATGCAGGCAAGAAGGAACAAAGTGTTCCTATCCTTGCTAACACCTAAATTACCACATGCAGATTTGGGCTTATCGGATGCGCACAATATTTGTTTTGCTTGTGTATTGGTCATGTATGATGCAGATGGTCTTTGCATGTTTATACTTCCTTGTGGTCATGCTTATCATATTTATTGTTTTGCTCACCTTGCCAAGCAAAGAGATTTGCATGGCTATGGGATGCACGCAAATGATCTCGCCTGCTACAAGGTCTTTGCTGATGCTTGGCCACATTGATGCCCTCGGTTATGCAAGGGAGTCACGAAGCACAGTACCCTCCATGCTTCCAAACACTGCTACCAAATTGTGCTTTTTCCACGGTACGTAGCATACCGTTATGCTCTCTAACCCTTATCTTCATTACTAGTTTTTGTTGTGTACCTTTTTGTAAGGTGGGTGAGGGTAAGATGCATGTGGATAAATGGTACCACCTAGAGTTGTCATCTGTAGCATGGCAGCTGATTCTGGTAGCAAGGTAGCTATCTTATGCTGCTTGGGAGCTACTTAGATTCCTGGTAGCTACCTGGAAAGGCTGTCAGCTACCCTTAAAAGCCTGATAGCTACCCTTTCAAGCCTGATAGCTACTCTTTGAAGACTGGTGTTAACCCTTGAAAGCTTGGTAGCTACCTTCAAAGCCTGTCAGCTACCCTTAAAAGCCTGATAGCTACCCTTTCAAGCCTGATAGCTACTCTTTGAAGACTGGTGTTAACCCTTGAAAGCTTGGTAGCTACCTTCAAAGCCTGTCAGCTATCCTTAATATCCTAAAAGTTACATTTGGAATCGTGGTAGTTACCTGGTAGCTACCTTCCTGCTTTTCAGCTACCCTTAAAAGCCTGAGAGCTTCCCCATGGAAGCTTGGTAGGTACTTGGTAACTATCCTTGAAGCCTCTCAACTATCCTTAAAAGCCTGATAGCTACCCTTTGAAGCCTGGTAGCTACCTTAGGAAGCCTAACAGCTACCCTTGGAAGCTTGGTAGCTACCAAGGGATGCCTAAAAGCTACCAAGATATGCTTGAGACTTCCATGCTAAAAGCTACCAAGATGTTAAGGCATGCTGAAAGCTACCAAGGCCTCCAAGGCAAGGTTTGAAGGTAAGTATGATAGCTTCTAGTATGTAACTTTTGTAGCTGGAATCAATAGAGCTTGTGTTAAGTTGTGAGGGTTTACTTTCAATTTGGTATGGTTTACTGTCTACTAAGGTGGGAAAATATTTTCTAATGATTGAATTTATTGCAGATAATGAGGATGCCAAAAATATTCAGCCAATGGATGAAGTTTTTTCAACACCAGGTTGTAATGTAAAATATATACAGTTGGACACGGAACTTGAGACTGGCAGATTTCCGTGGAAAAAACAAGGAACATGATCCAAAGGATGACACTATCAAGGAGAGAGAACTTGTGGACTTGGGTGTAGAAAGTCCTGTAGATAGTGACATGGACAAGGAGAATCATCAAGAAGAGAGTCCTTCACTGCTACAAGCCTTTAAAATGTTGAAAAGGGGAAGAAAGAGGAAAACGAAAGGTTGTGTTCACTTTTATAATTGAATGTAGACTAATATGTTTTCACTTGCTAATGATTGTTTTCCATGCAGGAGGATCTTCTAGCCAGCATCCTCCAACTTGAAGCAATAAGGACCTAGATAAAGCTTCCAATATAACATATGATCAACCGGACAAGGAGGAACCTGCCAATATCTCTGAAGGATCGAGATGAAAAGGTGCTACTGCCAAAGTCAAAAAAAGATTGCAACCCTAAATTCTGCTAGTTCTCCCCATGAATGCATGTCAACCCCCTTTTTGGGTTTGTCCCATCAATAGCCATTCTGGCTCTGTAACCAAATTGTTGACATTTTAAATTTAATGAATGAAAAGAGTCCAACTATTTTGTTTCTTATATATCTCTCATTGTTATGTATTTCATTCAGTTCTTTTCCAGTGTATGAAATTTATCATTGCAGACACTGTCAGTGTGGATGGAGTAGCTGAAATATCTGGCAATGTCCTCACAAGCCAGAATGGTGATACACTGCAAGATAGTGATAAAGTGCATGATGGTGTAAATAAAGTGGAGGATGGTGATAAAAAGTAGGATGGTGGTGATAAAGTGCAGGATGATAAAAGTGCAGGATGGTGGTAATAAAGTGCAGGATGGTGATAAAAAGCATGATGGTGGTGATAAAGTGCAGGATGATGGTGAAAAAGTGCAGGATGGTGGTGATAAAGTGCAGGATGGTGAAAAAGTGCAGGATGTTGATACAGTGCAGGATGGTAATAAAGTCATAAAGGAGGATAATGATGTTTGGGAAAAGGCGGGTTTTTGGTGTTTTGTCCAGACATCATGCCTTGTAGCCATAGTACAGAATGCAAGGAAAACACGGGATTGTGGTGTTCCTATAAACAATGCTGCTGACATGCTAAGACAGATTAAAGCACAGGCTGTTAGTTTTTATGATGCATTCCAGGGGAAAAGTGAGGTAAAAGGTGAATGTGGGACTGAAAAGGACAGCTCTCAGAGCTCAAGAAATGACCCAGCAAAGAACTATGTGTTCAAGGAGCATTATGAGGCACAAGACACAGCTTCAGTGGAGGGTGATGTAAGTGCCCATATTGCTATTGATCAGAAAGCATCATAGTTGTTTGAAAAGCATGAGAGTAATCAGAGAACTGAACTGAGAGATGGTATCGAATCGATTGTAGTAGGTGAAAAGATGCAGGGGGGAAGAGAGCTTGAGCTCTTGCAAGCACACACACACACTAACAAAACCCTAATACAGAACACACAAGGTGAGAAGCTGAAAATCTTCTCTTACTTCACTCAACACTCAACACACCATATACAAGAATAAGAGAGTACTCCAAAATGTGAAAGGTACTCAACCAATACATATACGGGTTCTCTATAGTGTGAACCCGACTAAATGAGCTGGCGCTATAACTATGCCAGTCTCTAGAATGGCTGTCACACAGCCTGTCATCCCACTGGCTGCATATCACCCAAGATCTCACCAACCATGCCAGTGGTGTAAGTGTGGGGCCTATCCCCCAGGCGGGTCATCAGTGGCCACCGCCTCACTAGACAAGCTCGATATCTCAACACTCCCCCTCGAGCTCAACTCCATCTCATGTACACCAAGCGAAGCCCTGAATCTGCGGAGCTTCTCTGTACCCAATGCTTTGGTGAAGATGTCAGCTACCTGATCCTCTGTGCTGACATAAACAAGGTCAAGATCTCCTGCCAAGACCTCTCTGATGAAGTGGTAGTGGACCTCTATGTGCTTCGTATGAGCATGAAAGACTGGGTTCCTGGCCAACTGTATACTGCTAATGTTGTCACAAAAAATGACAACTTGTCTATCCACTGATAGACCCAAATCTGCAAGTAGCTTTCTCAACCAAGCTACCTCACATGCTGCCATAGCAGCTCCTCTGTACTCGGCCTCTGTACTAGATAGGGCAACCGTAGGCTGCTTCTTGCTGCTCCAAGTCACAGCAGCACTCCCCAAAGAAAACATGAATCCACTGGTAGATCTTCTATCTGAGATACTACCAGCCCAATCAGCATCTGTGTACCCATGTACACATATCTCTGTCCCAGTCTCATAGAATAGTCCACAATGCAAAGTAGACTTCACATACCTCAGTATGCGTCTCACTGCATCCAAATGCGGTTTCCGTGGAACCTGCATAAACTGACTCACCAACCCAACAGCATAGCTCAAATCTGGTCTGGTGATCGTCATGTAGATCAAACTTCCTACTATGCGCCTGTACATAGTAGGATCCTCCAAGATCTCTCCTGAATCTGCACTCAACTTGCCATTCTGATCCAATGGCACAGAAATAGGCTTACAGCCTGTCATACCATACTTGGACAACATGTCCAAGCCATACTGTCTCTGCAGTAATCCAATACCATGTGGTGACCTAATCACCTCAATGCCCAAGAAATATCTGAGCTCCCCCAGATCCTTCATCTCGAACTTCTGTCTAAGCAAGATCTTTACATCAAAGATCTCTGCATCATGGTCCCCCGTAATGATCAAGTCATCTACATAGATGACAACAAGCACAACCCCTCTATCACCATGTCACACATACAGCGACAAATCTGCGTTGGCTACATGAAAGCCAATAGTGACAAGATATTCAAAAATCTTGTCAGACCATGCTCTTGGTGCTTGCTTTAAGCCATACAAGGCTTTCTTCAACCTGCAAACATGCTCGGGGTGACCCACATCCTCATAACCAGGTGGCTACAACATATACACCTCTTCTTGCAAATCCCCATGCAAGAATGCATTCTTTACATCCATCTGATGTAAAGACCATTACTTTGATGCAGCCACTGCTATCACAACTCTTACCGTTGCCATCATGGCAACTAGGCTGAAAGTTTCCTCATAATCAATCCCATATGTCTGTGCATATCCTTTGGCTACCAATCTAGCCTTGTACCTGTTTATGCTTCCATCGCTGTTATGTTTTACTTTGTACACCCACTTGCATCCAATGGCTTTCTTACCTTCAGGCAATTGCACTAAATCCCAAGTTTCATTTCCATATAGTGCATCCATCTCCTCATCCATAGCTTTCTCCCAATACACATTTCCAACAGCCTCATCAATGCATGTGGGCTCTACAACCTGCACAACCTTTGCCATATATGCATAGTGATGTGCTACATAACCATCATAAGTAAACCTCTGCACAAGGTTCTTCACTCTACCAGATCTTCGCAGCTTTTCATTCATGGCTTCCATAGCCTTCTTTACACCAGGTGTTCTCATAGCTGGGATCCCAAGCTCCTCATCAAGGCTCATATCTGAGCCACTAGACTCTCCATCAACATGAGAATGCCCTACAGAAATGTCAGGCATACCAAGGGGCTCAACCACTTTCTCTTTTCCTTTACGTGATGTAGTAATCACATTTGCAGGACCGGTATTATGACGCAGCCTGCCACTCCATGGTCTATCAACAACAGACCCAGTAGATGAGGACTCTCCTGGTCCACTCAAAGACTGTGATTGCTGACCTGCATTCTGTGCAACCACACTTCCACTCACATCAGCCCCGACAGCTTCTTTTTCAGCAACATACCAGCTACTCATCTCATCAAAGACAACATCCCTGCTTACCGTCAACTCACGTGTAGCAGGGTTATAACACCTGTATCCCTTTTGCTCAAGGGAGTATCCAATAAACACACATTTTTCAGCTTTTGGATCCAGCTTAGTTCTCAGCTCATCTGGCACATGCACATATGCAATGCATCCAAAAACTTTCAAATGAGACAAATCTGGTTTTCTGCCAGTAAACCTCTCCTCTGGGGTTACATCATGTATGGCTGTAGTTGGAGTCCTGTTCATGATGTATACTGTTGTAGAAACAGCCTCAGCCCAATAGCAATGCGGCATATTTTTCTCTTCCATCAATGCTCGCGCAATCTCAGCAATGTGCCTGTTTTTCCACTCAGCAACTCCATTTTGCTGCGGAGTGTATCTGCATGTAAACTGTCTCCGAATACCATTCTTTTTCAAAAATTCAGAGAACTCATTGGAGAAGTACTCTCCCCCTCCATCTGACCTTAGGCACTTTACATATTTTCCTGTTTGCTTTTCAACCAAAACTCTGAAATTCTAAAAGTGAGTGAACACCTCACTCTTCTCCTTCATGAAATATACCCACACTTTCCTTGTGTGGTCATCAATGAAAGTCACATAGTACCTGCAGTCTCCCATAGATATGGTCTTCGTAGGACCCCATACATCGGAATGCACAACATCTAGTGCATTTCTGCTCACATATCTGTTACGTGGAAACACATGCTTTGTTTGCTTCCCAAATTGGCATGCTTCACATATTTTCTGCATACCTTCCACTTTAAATTTTGGCAGCCCTGTCACAATTCCTTTTGTCTGCATAGACTTCAATCTCTGCACATTTACATGTCCAATCCTTTTATGCCAAATGTCTGTGTGTGCAACAATTCCTGAACCATTTGCAAACATCGTAGTACTCATTTCAGGCATGTCTACATTTAATGTAAACATTCTGCCCACTCTGTTGCCTTTTGCAACCAACCTGCACTTGTCTTTAAAATCTTCAACATAACATCCATCAGGGTTAAACCGAACTTGCAAACCCTGCTCAATCATTTGGCCAACTGAAACCAGATTCTTTGTTATGTTCGGTACATGAAGTACATCTGCAAGGTACTTCACTTTGCCATCCTGCATAGACAATGGCACATCTCCAACGTGGGCAATTGGATGAGCAGTGTCATCCCCTGTTTCCACAAAACCTGGTCTTTCCGGGTTTTCATCTCCTTGAACCACTCCCCATGACTCGTCATGTGGTTCGAAGCACCTGAATCCACATACCATACATTATCTTTTTGTGCTGCATCAAAATTTTCAGACATGGCATTCACGACATGCTACATAACAAACAACCTTTCATTATCCTCATTATTTCTGCTTGAGGATGCATAGTTGTTTTGCTGCACTTTCCCATTTTGCATGTCAGCCTACTTCTTATAACATTCTGCTTGCACATGTCCAGGCTTACCACAATAATAGCATTCACGTGCATCATTATATTGCCTTTGCCAGTTTCCACGGCCTCTTTGACTCCCCCTGCCTCTGAATTTGCCTCTTCCACCTGCGTGTTGTTGTTGTTGATGATTCTGGGACTGTTGTTGTTGTTGCTGCTGCTGGCCATAATTCTGATTACCTGTTCGGCCACCTCCTTGACCGTGTCCACCACGGCCTCCTCTACCTCGTCCTCTTCCTGAACTCGTGTAGAAGGCCTGTTGCTCTGAACTGTTTTTACTTTGTGAAGACTGTTGGTCTTCACCCAAGTTCTTCTCTTCGATAATCAGCATAAACACCAAATCTGTAAAGTTGGGAATGTTTTCCCGAGTCTGAATAGACGTCTTGAACGCCTTGTATTGTGGCCCAAGACCACGTAGACAGACCTCCACCTTATCATCATCATCTACTGACACACTAATAGATGCAAGGGATTCCACAATACCCTTTATCTTCAGTGCATAGTCATTCACAGACATGCTCTTTTTCTCCACAGTATGAAGTTCATTCTTCAACTGTATCTTACGTGCCTTGGTATTTGTTTCATAAAGCTTTACCAAGGTATCCCACGCCTCCTTGGGGGACTTGGCATCCTGAATGTGCCCAATCATGGTGTCCTGTATACTAATGGAGAGCTAATACATAACCTTCCTGGCTCCTTGGTTCCAGTCTTTAAATTCTTTCACATCTGCAGCAGTCGGATTTATATCCGGTATCTCCGGTGCCTCTTCATGCTCACCTTCTATGTAGTCCCAATAGCCTTTTCCCATCAAGAAATTCGTTAACCTAAACCTCCAAGCATGGAAGTTATTCTTATCAAGCTTCTCAGCCACAATCTAGGTTATCCCATCATTTGACATCTTGCCAAACACACAATTTTACCAGAAACAGCACTCTGGTTTTTTTGCACAAACTGCTGTATTTTCTGCAGCGGTACTGTAGTACTCTCAAATGTCACAACCAGTGACTTCAATGTGCATACATACACCCAATGGCAATTGTAGACCTCTTTGCAGCACCCACAGTGTCTGCACAGTCAATCTGTCTTCCTGCAGTTCTTAAAACAGAGTTCTGCAGAGAATCGATGACTTACCCACAGTGCTCGAAATCGCCTACTTTCTGAAAAACGGAGGTCCAGATGTGCCCGAAACACGTTTTCGCCTCGGAAATCATAGTTCGATAGGACTGTATAGTTGCCCTATAGCTTTACTCCCGCGAAGAAAGCTCCTCAATCAGAGACCGTTTGCCGGTGCCTCCCGTAGAGCTCCCGACAAGGGTGTAGTCACCAACACAATAGGGAAGAGTAGTTGAAGCTCTTACCCTCGTACCACTTCCTATGGTTCTCTTGCTTGTAGCTCAGCCCTTAGCACGAACCGGGCTCTGATACCATGAAAAGATGCAGGGGGAAGAGAGCTTGAGCTCTTGCAAGCACACACACACACTAACAAAACCCTAATAGAGAACACACAAGGTGAGAGGCTGAAAATCTTCTCTTACTTCACTCAACACTCAACACACCATATACAAGAATAAGAGAGTACTCCAAAATGTGAAAGGTACTCAACCAATACATATACGGGTTCTCTATAGTGTGAACCCGACTAAATGAGCTGGCGCTATAACTATGCCAGTCTCTAGAATGGCTGTCACACAGCCTGTCATCCCACTGGCCGCATATCACCCAAGATCTCACCAACCATGGGCGGGTCATCAGTGGCCACCGCTTCACTAGACGAGCTCGATATCTCAACAGTAGGTAGTGTGAGACATCCTAATGCAAAGATGTATCGCGCCTAGGAGGATCCAACCAGCCCTTCATTTCATTTCAATTACGGCCAGCTTTAATTTTGGATCTCAATGGAGTGCTACTCACAACGGTTGACTGCAGATATGCACAAACCCCCCCTATTGGAATATGCTTGAAGTGACAGATATGGGTGGTAGGAAACTGTTAGGGCAAAAGCATGATGCTGAGAGGTTTGTGCATTGCTGATTGGAACGCTTTGATGTCTTTATATGGACTTGTGCTAACAAGGTCAATGCAAAAAAAAATTTGAGGTGCTTTATGCCTTTTCACGTCCACTGGTTCAAAGGCATGCTTACGCAAGAGTTCTGCACAAAGGAGACTAAGTTCTAGAGAATTACCAAGAAACCAGTGTTTTATAAGAAGTTGACCGTGTTTTGGGAGGCTTATCCTCAGTATTCACCAACAAACACTATCATGGTGGATGATAGCGAGTACAAAACTTTATGGAATCCTCAAGGAACCGCATGTATAGTAAAGAAAATGGAAGATCAAGACCCTGGGAAAATGCAGGATTATCTTACGACAGTCCTCAGAGGCTGGCTTGATACATGGCTTGGTGTCGAGGATCGCGTCACCTATACTATAGATACGTGGCTACCAATCATGAAAGATGATGACAGCATAGCTGTGCGAAGGAAGTGGATGGACAAACATATGAACGAACTGTAGTATAGCGAGACTTGTGATCATCCCATTATGTTCCCAATAAACTAAATGTAAATTTTTATTATGGAGTCCACTTTGGAACCTTGTATATGTTGTAGAAGTGTTCTAACTGACATAATGCGATGGTCGTTTTTGCACTCTTGCAAAGCTATAGACTAGATATATAAGTTATTGTCTTGATTATAGGTATAATTTAGTCTAAATTTGAAACACTGGTATAATGTAAAGTTTTTCAATTTTTGCTCTAGAATGTTTTTGCAGTACTAAATTTGAAACACTAGTATAATTTGAAGACTGCTACCTTGGTGCTACCTAGGTGTTTGCAGGCTACTACCAAGTGCTACCAAGTTCCTACTGCTAGGTATTGGTATACTGGTGGGTGATAGATTTATTTCCAGATGCTGCTAGGTTAGTATGCAGATGCTTGGTTTATTCCCAAGTGTTGCCAGGCTAGTATACAGGTGCTACCATACTACTACCTGCTTGATACCATATCACTATTTTCTGCTATCTTGGTGCTACCTAGATGCTTGTAGCCTACTACCAACTGCTACCAAGGTCCTCTTGCTAGGTATTGGTATAGTGGTATACTTTAGAAGCTTATTAATTGTGCATCTTGAGCAATATGGTCATGCCATATCATAAGACCCATACTGTAAAAGAATACCTTGACATGTATGGAATGTGCCTAGTAAGATTTACCATGTACCACAATTTGAGCATCCCTAAGAAAGATCAGGCAAGTTTAATTATCATTCACAGACACCCACAAGCCTGGTGTGGCTCTTGGTGACCCTTGCCTACAAGAGATCAGCATGAGTAGACGAGGATCCAAAAAAAACAAGTATGTCCAAAAGAAATAGCTTGAATTATTTTCAGCAAGCTTTAACCCTGTGAGAGTCCCATACCGGGCAACAAAGTAGAAAGGCATCTTTGCCTTAAACTGCGAGGCTACCCCGTCTGACCACAGCCAATGCTCCTTGAGGGATAAGCCTAGCTCTTTCAACCATCCATGATGGAGCATGAAGCAATGTTGAACAAAAAGAGTATCATGAGTTTTATCATCAGAAATGTAAAAATGATAATACTTTTGACAACTTCCTGCAATCTGCACATATGTGATATGGACAAATATTGTAACTTGGCAAGAAAACCAATGCATTGATTGAATCTCATTTTGTTCTTTGAATGTATAATTTTCAGCAAAGTCTACAACTAAAACAACCACATCGGGAAATACACAGACACTCTTTAAATTGCTTAGCTTGCCATCTGTAGATAAAGTTGTGCTTTATGAACTTTTGTAAGTGATCCCTAAAGAGGTCAAATAGTTCCCCAGGTTGCATCTCCTTGTGGGAGAGAACTTTTCTTTTCTTTTTCTTGCCAAAATCTGTTTCACCAACTTGAATGTCTTCAAAAATCTTCACCTTTATTGTGCGTACGCTACTTGTTGATTCCTCCATAGGACATGTCGAAAGCTTCTTTGAGGGTCCACAAGATGGGCACTCTCCCATCAAACACTTCAAAGCAAAGAAATCTGAATTGCTAGGCTTCAAACACAATACTGATTCCCACAAATTTGTAAGGCTTGAGTAAGTTTGTGTGTGAGCTATGCATTTTTCTCCAACACCACAAATGTTACATTGACATATACACTCTTTTCCATGCACACCTAGACCAGCTTGGCGTAAATGCACACCTGGACCAGCTTGGCGTAAATGGTTGATAGCATCTCGTAAGAATGACATCTGGACATGTGTGATGCAACAACAAGTGTACCGATCTCGAAGCTTGCGTACAAAATAAGGCTTCAGCTTTTCAAATGCTCTTTGGTGAATCTGTACCTCTGGATGACTCTGTTTGAAAGCAAGAAAGAATTCTACCTGCAATAAATCAGGACAAGAAATCAACCTATGAACAACATATATAGCTTATAGAAGTCAAAGAATTAGAACTAACTTGGTAATTTAGAAAATTTTCATGCCAGAAATAAACAATAGTTTTTAGGTTAAAGGTTTGGAACAATAGCTGCCATGTTAAGAGTGGTAGCTATTTGGTTAGAGTGGACGCCACTAGGTAGATAAGGTAGCAACCATGTTAAGAGTGGAAGCTACTAGGTGAACAATGGTGGCTTTTAGGGACAGAAAGGTAACTACCAGCTTTGGAACAGTAGCTGCCATGTTAACAGTCGTAGCTACCTATTAAGAGTGAAAGCCACCAGGTAGGTAAGGTAGCAATCATGTTAAGAGTGGAAGCTACCCGGGTTGACAATAGTGGCTTTTAAAGACAGAAAGGTAACTACCAGCTTTGGAACAGTAGCTGCCATGTTAACAGTGGTAGCTACCTGTATAGAGTGAGAGCCACCAGCTAGGTAAGGTAGCAACCATGTTAAGAGTGGAAGCTACCAGGTTGACAATGGTGGCTTTTAAAGGCAGAAAGGTAACTACCAAGTTTGGAACAGTAGCTACTTGTATAGAGTGAAAGCCAGTAAGTAGGTAAGGTAGCAACCATCTTAAGAGTGGAAACTAGCAGGTTGACAATGGTGGCTTTTAGGGATAGAAAGGTAACTACCAGCTTTGGAACAGTAGCTGCAATGTAAACAGTGGTGGCTACCTTAACTCTTAGCATAGTACCTATCATCAAGATACCACTTGAATCACTCCCAGCCTCATGCCTATGAGCTCCAAGCTTGGTAACTGAGCTCCAAGCCTGGGAGCCACCACTCTTAGCATAGTACCTACCATGAAGATACCACTCTTATCAGCTCCCAGGCTTGGAGTTCATTGGTATGATAGAAATCCTAACCTGATGCTTCTAGTGCTGGCCTAATAACATATCAGCTTGAGCAAAACCTTTGCTACCAATCTGTGAGCCTACCACCACCTTCGTGGCTTCCTTTGCTAGCCACCTTTACGAGGATGAAACTGTAATTGAAAGTGTTAGCTATTTATCTACAAGGATTACCATGGTAGACTAGTATTACACACTATGAAGCTGGTGCTAACTTCAGCCCTGCACTACCGACCAATGTACAACCAAGAGGTAATTAGGGACATTTAAAAAGTATGGCATAACAAGGAAGACAAACCTGAGGTTGTTCAAGCAGATGCACCGGGTGCTTCTCATACAGCTTTCATCCAACACGCTTTCGACATACATCCTTTTTGTTCGGCGACACACGTGTATTGTTTGTCCAATATGCAATGACTCTGTGATTATACTTCTATGTTGTCGTTGTCTCTCACACAAATGCAATGGCAGCTGTGAGTCATGTTGCTTCATTTGAGATCTAGCTGCATAAAAATTCCTTCGATGAACTCCAAGTAGCCTTGATGCAGCTGCTATATTTGGTTTTCTACTTGTGAAATTCATGACCATCATGATACTTGCCCGTTTAACAAACAATTCCCTAGAGCTTTTTGGTCTTTTGACAGCCTTGAGGGTATTGTGTAATCCATGGAGCAAGATCTTATGATCCTGTGTGGATTCCTCAGCTTTGTGACAATTAAGAGATGCACAATTAAATTGCACATCTCTTAAAGCTCGATGGTTGAGTATACTTGTGACAATCTCACCCTTTGCTTTATTGTCAAGATCCTGTGTGTAATCCGTGAAACAATTAATCACTTTTGAAGTAATCACCTTCTGTTTTGTGATGCTGAGCCTGAGTTGTTTCACTGGTGACTTCCTTGACTTTAACTTCTCATGATAAGCACGCTTCCGGTCTGTTTCGTACTCCCTGATTAATTTTGATTTGCATGGTGCACACTTGAAGGAGCCAGCACATGTACATAAGCTACTTTGAACATCTTCTACTTGTGCAATTGGAACTATTTCCATGTTGAAAAAACTCCTTTTGATCAGTTCAACAAGTTGAATGTGCTCACTTTGTGGATAGCATGAGGCTCTTAAGAGAGTCAGACCTGTCCACCATCAAAACTTCGAAGACACTGTAAGATGAGATGAAGGTAGCTGTCCACAAGCCCCGTACGCAGCTACTGCAATGCTTCTAATTTTTGAGAAGGGCTGCTTGTAACATTGTCTATTTTTTCGATCTGGCGGGCTGCGACTGGTGGCTTGGGCCGCCCTAGCTTGGCTGGTGCCTTGGCCGAGCCTTGGATTGTTGGGCCCTTAGTTAAGAAATCTAGGAAACCTGTAATGCAAAAACACACACAAACGTGGTCACCGTGGAGGCTTGTTTAAAGCAGAGAGAGAGAGAGAGAGAGAGAGGAGAGAGAGAGAGAGAGAGAGATTCTTCTATAGAGAGAAGGCTTACCACCAGCAATCACAAGACACACACACACACATATGAAGTCGCCATCGAAGGTTGTTCAGAGAGAGAGAGAGAGAGAGAGAGAGAGAGAGATTCTGCTATAGAGGGTAAGCCTTACCATCAATCACAAGACACACACAGACATGAAGTCGCCATGGAAGCTTGTTCATAGCAGAGAGAGAGAGAGAGAGAGAGAGAGAGAGAGAGAACGTGGGGAGTACCGAAAAATGGTTCTTTTTCTTTTTCTTTTTTAAAACATCCCACTTTTTGCTTCGAAAAATAGTTCTTCTTCTTTTTCTTTTTTTAAACAACCCACTTTTTGCTTTGTATTAGATGGTTACTATCAGTGTACTGGCTATGTCCCGGACATAGGTATTAAGTCCACCTATTTATGCATACACCCACATATGTAAATGACTCTAAGCCCAAGTGCCGAGGCCCCGTCCCCCATGTGAATGTGACACAAAATCTACTTCATGACATTAAGTCCCTTTATATGAAAAGTAAGTATTGAGCACCTGAGCACCTAACCCAGCTTAGACGCTAGGCCATCTATGTACATATAGTTAGGAGATAACTTATGTAGACTTGGAACCATGCTAAGTATGATGCATGTAAGTGCAAGCTGATTGGACATGCTCTTAGGTGGAAGCATATTTTTTGGAGACACATAGTCCTCAAGTTGAGGGACCAAAATGCATGCATCAAGACCATATGTTGTGTTTATTATGAAATGGTCCCAACCAAGTGATGTGGCTAGTTTGGTCTATCTTGGACTAGATATAGGGTGGTGGTGTGACCGAATGTAGGCTTGGCCAATGACAATGACTAAACTTTTATACTATATACATAGAGATTTGGTACAATCCTTGGTTACATATTGAGATCACTATGATTACATTTATCGTCACTCCATTGAGCATCATCCTTGTTGTGCATGTGACATCATCCATCATCTAGAGTTCACTTAGATTTCCATCAAAGCTTCTTGCTAGAGTGCAGAGGTGCGCAGATGCCATCCATTTATAACTTTGGTTTGTGGCAATAATTAAATATTATTCTACATCTCTCTTTCATCAACAAGAAGCATCTTAAGGTAGAAAAAAAATACCTATAACTAGTAACCAATACCTTGACTTCTAGCTAGCTTTGGAAAGCTAACTCTTTTTAGCTTGACTAACATCTAGTACTACAAGCAAAATCTTCAAAGAGCTAACTAGAAATGGTTAGAAATTAGCTTGAAAAGTAGCTTGATTAATATATCTAGTACTACAAGAAAAATCTTCACTCCTAGATACCATTAGAGAAAATTGACTATAAAAGTAACTACTAGTGCTAGGAGGAAAACTAGCGTAACTGCTAGCTACCATTAGAAAAAGTTGACTGTAAAAGTAATAACTACTCTCTAGCTACTAGTTCTAGTCTACTACCACTAGAAAAAATTTACTATAACGTTGTCACTTTTGAAAGCTACTGAAACTAGTACTAGTTACTAGTGGTAGATAATGATGTCACCACTAACAGTTGGAAGTAATTGGTGGTACCTTGACTATTAATTGTTATTGGTAAAATTAACTTTAAAGTGGCTTAACTAGACCTCGCACACACTACTACTAGCTAACTAGCACACACTACTAGTACTAGCTAACTAGCACAAATTGCAACAAATTAGTTTGACTACCAGTAGTACTAATAGCAGTGTTAGTAATAATTTGGCATAGCTAGTATATGTTGAAATTTTTAACCAATTGGTTTAACTACTAGAAATTATAAACTACCAATTCTAACTAGTAATTATATTAATCACTACTA
The DNA here is from genome assembly GCF_041138505.1 of Cibotium barometz. Classification (NCBI taxonomy): domain Eukaryota; kingdom Viridiplantae; phylum Streptophyta; class Polypodiopsida; order Cyatheales; family Cibotiaceae; genus Cibotium; species Cibotium barometz. The sequence continues at coordinate 30,076,409 of NC_141071.1, forward strand.
AATAGTATATGTTAGCAATAATTTCATTGCTTCTAGGATATCAAAAAGTTATCAATAAACTAGCTTGGCTACTAGTAACCACACAAACTATTAGTGCCAAGTGGAACTACTTATCTCTTTTACTTGGTGTGTCATTGTCTCCACATTGGCTAGTATTTCACTATCAATCTCACTTCTTATTCTACAAATAGAAAAATGGTAATAAGTCAAATGAGGAGCATAAATTTAAATCATGTTTACATAATTAGTTTACAATAAGTATATTCAAAACTTGGGGTCTATTAATAAAGTGAACAAGATGCTTTATGAAAATTTTCATCCCTATCCTCTTTTAACACACATCTTTATTATTAGGGGATACAAAACGGAATCAATTTTGCAACCACTTTTGACGACATGTCAATGGACTAGTTCTTCATGTAGCTTGATGATGATCATTTGTAGGCCTAAAAAGCCCTATATAAGACATGTTCTTGAAAAGGTTCAATAAGGTCAAGATATCATCGGGGAGTTGAAACAATGTGATATGGATGTAGAGGCATGCATAGCCAAGTTCAAGTCTCTCAGGAAGACTAGATGAGGACAACATGCCCTCCGAGGGAGCTCATGTGAGAGTGGTTTATGAGGGGGCTAAATGCCGAGCTCTTTGACAGCAATCTTGCGCAACAACCATGTCCAAGAGTATGAACAAAAATGTTAGGGGTTTGGATCACTTGAGATTCCTTGAAGGAGTCCTGAAGGAGTTTACAGTGGACAATGCATGGCGAGAACGGCACCTCAAGGAAGAGTGCACCACAAAGCTAAAGTGCTAGATCTGTCAGACATGGAATGATTGAACGAGGAACTATAGATACAATAACAAAAATAGAACCCTTGCTGTAAATCAAGTAGCACCACATGATGATAATATGTCATAAACACGTTATTAAGGCATAGCTACAAGATAAGGCATCGAGAAGGGTGCAAAGCAGATCTAAGGTGAGGGTGCTAGCATGGACAAAGGGAGAACATAAATGTTTGAAGAGAGCCAGTAGGATCAACTAAAGTAGGTTGTTGAAGGATTATAAGATCCAGAGAATGCAAAGGATGACACCCTACATCGTACATCTTAGGAAGGCCCAAATTTGAATTAGAGGGTGCGCTATAAGAATCAACATGGTTCCGTTGTACATGATGATTGCTTGAGAAATATAATTTTGTGTGTGTAACTCTTAAGATAAGCTAGAAAATGTGTGCATGTTTATGAATGAATAGATATATAATATGAGCATTCAATAACACTCTATTCAAAGGATGCCATTAACACTCCATGAAATAAGGGTGTCTTAGGTTTCACATGATTATAAACCAAAGAGGAATTTAATCACTATCCAATATGCCAGACATTTTCGGATCCAGCTGATCATAGGCTTGAAACATTGTGTAACAAAAACCATATTTGAAAGTAGACACAACACAAAAAGGGGAGTTTGGAGATCATAAAATAATAGCCTTGGGACAACCCTTGACATGCAAAGTATGGTTACATGCAGCATACATATGGATTGTACTACGTTATCCCCGAGTTTCGATGCCATCTCGAGCTCCTCGAGCTCCTCGGGGCTATGCTTTCAATGGCACTTCTTTCAATGGAACCTTAGCCATGCACCTTTGGCTTTGAGAGGCCCAAGTGCTCTAGGTTCTTGGAGTTGTGGGTTCAAATTTAACTCCTGGCAGTCAGCTGAGACTCGACAATAATGAGTCATGCTGCCAACTCGAACCCACTTAACACAATTGTTAATTGCTGAGGCATCGCACAGACCCCTGAGGGCGCCCACTCTTGGATGGACCTTCGTAATTTTTCCGTAACTTCTTCTGTAATCCTAACACTATCATTAATTAACTAACACAAACCCACCGTAGAACCCTAGCACCTGATCGTTATAGAAAGCTTGCTGTTAGTTGATGAGGCTCAGAAGCTGCTCGAACGCGCGGGCATCGCAGGGAAGCCTGAGGGCGCCCGCGTGGGAGTAGCCGAACTCATCGGCGGAGCTTTGTAAAAGCTCTGCAAAGAGAGGGTGCCCAAGGAGGTTGGCCGGTATCACGTACCGACTGCGGTAATCCTCTCCCACCAGCACCGGCAAATAGCCCTTGGGCGCCTTGAGTACACCCTTTTTCTTGCCACAATATCTATACTGATGTGCTGCGTTGCCGCAGCATTCAACTCTCAACCCAAGCAGAGCTTTAACAACAGAAATAGAGGCGGACTCTGCAATCTTTGGAAGCTTTCTGATCAATTTGGCCATCATATGGCAGCACAATTACTTGAAATTGGGACGTCAGAAGAACGAACCTAGCTTGCCCATGTAACATCCAATTGATCCGAATCGGAAGACTCGACATTTTCTTGTACGCAACCATTTTGGACCGCTTTGGTGAACTGTGGCTTACATCACAATGATCGCTTTTTTTTTTTTTTTCCATGTAGACAGCCACAAGTGAGCCGCAACACGTGAACCTCAACTGAACTATTCACCATGCCACATGACCGTTTCAAAATATATAAATTCAAAACATGCCCTAAAATGTATATTCAAAACATGCAAATCATCCTTCTCAAGGGTCATTATGGGGAAATTGTAACTCCTCTCTGCCTCTCTCTCTCTCTCTCTCTCTCACACACACACACACACATATGACACATTGCCTCTCTCTCTCTCTCTCTCTCTCTCTCTCTCTCACACACACACACACACACACACACATATGACACATCTGCACAAGTATTCGGTATAATTCAATGCTCTCTCTCTCTCTCTCTCTCTCTCTCTCTCTCTCTCTCTCTCACACACACACACACACACATGTGTAATCTAAGGGCTCACTATATTTAAACTCTCTATATCACGTGTATTCAAGGCCTAATTTAAAACCCCTCATCTGTAAATTTTTCATGAATAAACGCACCCTTTTTCTATTCAATATGTAAATATGCCCTTTAAATGGTACCCTTCCGTATGTAAAAAATGTGTAAAAAAGAGATTTAAAAAACCCCTTCTATTGAACGTTAACCCACGTGCTACACATATATTTATGAGTGATCCCCCTGAGCACGTAATAGGCCCAATTCAAGCTAGAGGCAATGAAGCAACGAAACTCGACATGGTTACTCTCTCTCTCTCTCTATTTATTTTCTAGCTCACTATGGAAATTGAATTTTCAACCACCTATGTAACCCTCTTGCACACTACAATATTTTTTTTAAAAAAAGACATCAAATCACTAAAATTATATTATATTTTGGGTTCATGTTCAAGCATATGGTATGTTTACATGACTTTCGTAATCTAACGGCGGTCAACACTTTTCTCAATGTGAGTTATATACTTTCATATTTAAAACCTTTGACTTTGAAGGGTTCAAATATCCATCTACTTTTGACAAGTCTACAACAAAAACAGTACATGTTATGCGTAAGTTATGTTATGTTCAAATGTGCAAATCGAAAACACTTCAACTAATAAATAAAATATTGATTTCAAGTGTAAGGAAAAGTGATGTCTTTTAGTGCTTGTGATGTTAATCTCTTTAGTTTCTCAATTCTAAGTTTTGGATGTGATTTGAATGAAATCTGGGTTCATTTTATTATGTTGTCATGGTGGCTGTATATAGCTAAGACTTGAAAAATGAAGATATTGGTGACAATGAATTTAACATGAATGTAAATTTGGAGTTTATCTTGTTAAACTTGCATTTTTTCATGATGGCTTGTAATTCTTTAATCATATCTTTATAGAACATAAAAAATTTCAATTCTCACAATGTAACTGTAAAAATTTAAACAACTTCATGTACATTAGTACTAAATCAAAGAAAATGTAAGGTTTCATCAGGAAGGAAATTTTCAAATTTTGTAAGACACTTTTAGTTAAGCTCCAACATAGCAACTAAGCAATTGTTCTAGTACAAAAAATATGATTTTAAACCAAAAGTCAATAAAAGAAAAAGAGCTAAAAGGGCTGCCAAAACCAGTTTCTTGACTGCCATTTTGGATGAATCTTTTTTTTAAAGGTGGTGGCAACCATTTATCCCTTTCTTGGGATATGCACAAACAGGGTTGCTATGCATTAAATAAACTCTTTTTGACTAGATGGAAGAAAAGGTTGGCTAGTTTACAATCCCTCTTTTTGTTAACCATATGAGATAAAATAGAACGGCCAATATGGGCCTTGTAAACTTCTGCTTTCAGATAGAAAAAAAATGGTAGCAAATACATGTGGTCACCCAAGATGTATTATATATAAACACACACACACACACACACACACAAACACACACACACATATATATATATGCATACACACACACACACACACACACACACACACAATTTTAAAAGTAAGACCTTAAGAGTTCCTTTTAAAATTGACTCTAAAAAATTATGTCATTTTTTGTAAAAATGTTTTAAAAAAACTCAATGTATAATTTTGGTATGTTTGAATAAAGTGATTTATAAAAGGAACATGGCGTAAATGGCCTCTAATATAATGATGTAAAAATATTTAAAGACACAATGTGCAAATTTTTGTATGTTTGAATAAGGTGAACTATAAAGTGAACATGATGTAAATGGCCTATAATATAAAGACTCCTTATCTAATACATTTGAAACATAATTGTATGCATTTAATACTTCTGACAAGTTCAATAAAAACTATAAAGTTAATCAACTAAAACATTATAGATTCAAGGTAGATATGAAAATTTTTATTAGTCACTTTTTTCCAAGTTTTAGAATATCTTTTTTGAATTTTTCTTTTCGATGGCAAGCATTGTACGAGGACCTTATATTGAATCCAATCACTCATTTTGGTCAAAGCTACATAAAAAATAGTACGTATTCAGGTGCATGCACATGCACATGTACTACACTTACTCAAATAACTTAGATATTTGAGAAATATAAGTCTAATCACTCATTTTTTTATGAAACTTGAAGAAAAGAAAAGAATAGTAGTACGTGTTAAAACTTAAGGTGCATATGCATGTACAATACTTTCTCAAATATCTTATTTAACTAGTTTCTCTAGCGTGAGTACATGCACATACTTCATAAGTAATTCTTTTGTAAAGGCACCAGAGCGTGTTTGTGGTGTATATTTTTTGCCTTAACTTAATTGTCGTGAGTAGGTGAGACGAACAAGCAACACATACTAGGATTATAAAGGATTCCTATTTTATGTCTTGTATTTATGGGTTTTCTTTATAGACAGGGAATCTAGGGCCTAGGCCAATGCTTGAAATGGTTCCCAAGAACTAGAAATGCTAAGGGGATGGAAAACATAACAGAAATAGCTTTTCTTTAAATTTGTTTAAATATTACAAACATGGCATTGTTGAAGGATCACATAGATTAATTGTAGCTAAAATGTATATATTTTCTAATGCTAACTAGAAAGTCATCTTTCTAGGGCAAACAATGATCCAACAATAAAATTAGGTTATTATCCTACCTATTTAGAATCAATATGATATATTATACTAACTTGATGAGGGAGAAATTACTTTGATCTTATCTTGCATGTGATTTATCTAATTTGGCTAGTGATAAAGCTTATGCACTCAGTGGATTCTCCTCACTACTAGGTTGTGAAGACCACCTTACAATTTCACATAACCAATTTATAATATTAACAAGGATTTTTAATACAGACATTGGACCCATGTTAACTAAAAATTATTAGCATACTCCATTATGTTGTCAATCATGTCCTTGAGATTAATTAAAGAATTTGGTTTAGGAAGTGGGGAGGTTTTCTCACTTGGACTGGAGATTGTAGCATTTGAGATATGATTTATGATATTTGGTCTTTCATGCCTTAGGAAGAGATAAGATGAGAGTGTTAGTGTGAGGAAGAGAAGTTAGAGGAGTACTAGTGTGATCAAATATCCACCTAGTCACCTAATGTGTAGGCTGTTGAGATTATGCTTTTGATTTCTAGCCTGCTTATTGAAAGGAAGGGAGAAAGAGGGAGACTCATCAATATGGAGTCTAGGGACACATAGACCTCATTTACATGGATGTCTATGACATGAGAGAGTTCTCCCTGGAAGCTTTCTAAGCAATTCTTGATCAGTAATATCAAAAAGGTGTCAAAAAGGTATACAAGTTATCCCAACAGTGACTTTCATAGTCACTTACTCCTAGGACTATTCACATATGGCTTCCCATAAACCCAAAGGGGGTCACTTTTAGTGTAAGATGTCTATATAATGTGTGTTCAAGGCCTCTTTTATAAACCCCTCTATAACCACTTTATGGTAATTTTTATTATCCACTCTATAATTTTTTACAAAATTATGAAATTATAAATTCCATTTTTGTAAATGTATTTTTTTTAAGAGACCTTAAGAGGTAAGTGACAAACACACTTCAAGCATCTAGGTAGTATTATTTGGCCTTAATCTTAGATGCAAATTTTACAAGGGTGGAGTGCATGGATTCTGTAAATTCCTTTCTATGAATGTTTTTTTTGAACAGAACTTAAAAAATATCCTTCTATAAGAGGTAAGTGACAAACACACTTCAAGCATCCAGGTAGTGTTATTTGGCCTTAATCTTAGATGCAAATTTTGCGAGCGTGGAGTGCATGGATCTCCACATGGAGCGCGTTTGGTGAGACCAAAAAATGAGGTAAACAAGGGAAACCTAGAGTAAACTCCCACCCACCTCCCCCTCCCTTTTTATACTTGGTGGGATTAAAATTCGTCTTACCTACTTTGAGGGAGCCTAACGCACAACCAATATGCCCACAACACTTTGGGCCTAAGCCTACCCTTTTTTACCCTATATCCAAGTAGATTGTTGAGAAAGTAGTTTAAGGAGAAGGCGTAGGGCAAGACCATAGACAATTAGGATATGGAGCTATGGGTAAACCCTATGAAACTGGAAGACAAAGACTCATGAGCTGTAGGAGAACCCCATAATTTTTTCTTGATAATGTAATGATAAGAAAGCACAACTATATAAAACTAAGTAACAGAGCTGTCTAATAAACTAAAGGTGAAATTGATGTGTATCACATCAGATGGCATGCTTGCCATGTAATATAATGTCTGTAGATATCTGGCATGTCATGGCTTCAGGAGTAAGTTGCAAAAACCTAGCATATCAAATGTGTCCTGTAGTTTGGCATGGTGTTAGTTTGAGCTTTCTATCTCAACATTCTATCTCAACACTCCCCCTCAAGCTCAAATACATCTATTTAACCTAAATGGTGTCTGAAATACTCAAATTTTTCTTTGCCCAATGCTTTAGTAAAGATCTATGCCAACTGCTCATTTGTGTGTACATAAACAAGATCTATCTCGCCCACAATCACTTTTTCTCAGATGAAGTGATAGTGCACTTCTATGTGTTTTTTCCTTGCATGAAATAGTGGGTTATTTTCCAATTTTATGCTACTCATATTATGAGATTAAAGTGTGATGTAAAACTTGTCCCAAATCAGCCACCATAAGATGCTCCAACCAAACTATCTCATTAGCAGCTATTTGCAGCTCCTCTCTACTCAGCTTCTACTCAAGGAAAAAAATAAGGGCTAATCTTTGCCAATCGTCTATTTTTTGGGCTTTATCTGCAAAAACATTTGCATCTTAAAACATTCGCCCAAACTTTGGCCGTTTTGAAGGGTTTAAGAAAATATTCGCCCAATTTTTGACATTCTAGGGTATTTTTTGCAAACATTCACCCCATTTTCTATATAAAGAAAAAATTCTCCCCATTTTCTATAATTTTTATATTTAAATAGGAGGAATAATCACCAAATCACCTACACTTATATGTTCATGGAGACATCTTTTTTTAAAACCCTACTTTTGTTGTTGAAGACAATACCATTATAGGTTTCTTTTTAGATGACCAACTCACCAAGGCTAAATACATATCCTGATGTAGATCTCCTATCAGGAAGCTACCTGCCCAATTAACATCTGTATATCCTAATAAATCCAACTCACAAACAACTATGTAACTAATCCCATACTCTAGTATGGTTTTCACATATCTTAGAATCCTTCTCACTTCATCCAAGTGAGGCTTCTTGGGCTCTTGCATAGAGAACTGGCTAATAAATCCAACTGTGTAACTCAGATCTGGTATGTTTATGGTGGTCAAATAAATGAGTTTTTCTACCATCTATTTATACATGGTAGGATCATCCCAGCAACTCATTAATATTAGCTCCAAGATTCAAATTTTGATCCGAGGGTGTGGTGATTAGTTTACACCCTATCATACCATACTTTGCAATCCTATATATTGCATATTTCCTCTGACAACCATGCATATTCTAATATTAGACTTAAGAATCTCTATCCCAAGAAAGTACTTCAATTCACTTGCATCTTTCATCTCAAACTCTACTTGTAACATTTCTTTAACCTACTCCTACTCCTAGTCAAAATCAGGTCATCCACATATATGATGATGATAGTGATGTCATGTGCTAATGACATGCAATATAGAGAACTACCTGAGTCACATGACCTAAAAATAATACCATGTAGAAACCTGTTAATCCTACCATATCAAGCCCTTGGGGCTTGCTTCAGTCCATACAATGTTTTTTAAGTCTACACACCCTGTCTAGATACATAGGCTATACATATCCTAGAGGCTACTGCATTTACACCACTTCTGAGCGATCACCAATTAGAAATGCATTTTTAACATGCATCTAATATAAATTCCAAATTTTTCTTGTAGCCAATGGAATGAATGTTTCCTCATAATAAATGCCATGCTTCTGGGCATACCCTTTGGCAACCAAACTGTCTTTGTGTCTGATGGTTGTACCATCAACATTGTACTTAATCTTATAAACCCATTTGCAACCAATGAAATGCTTCCCTTATGGCAAATCCACCAATGTCCATGTCTGGTTACTCTAAAGAGCATTCGTTTCTTCATCCATGGCCAAATCCCACTCCGAGATACCTACAGATTTCTCAAATGTATATGGATCATGATGCTAAATCACTTTATCCATGTAAGCATGATGCTCCTCTATGAAACCATCATATGTGAGCTTGTGGATTGGGTATGTGACCCTACTTGACCTTCTCAGACTAGGTTGTTGCTTAGTGATCTGAGATGTACATGTAGGACCCACACGTCCAACACTATACACACTTAATGGCTCACATGTATAAATGGTGGATGTACTCATCCCATCATCAAAACCCATGTTAAAGTCATCTGTTACATCAAAATCATCAAAATAGGGCTGTTATAAATTGCACCCTGCATAGCTCTGCTGCCACCCAAACCTAGTCTGTAGATGGGTCCAAACATCTTAGCTTTTTATGGGGCTTGACATGGTGATTTTCCAACATATCTACTACAACTTGATGAAGTCATTTGTCCAATATTTTCTTGGTGTGATTTTTAAAAGTAGGTGAAAATGGCAACTTTGCCCTCCGTGAACTATGCACACTTTGACCTATAGCCATCTATACACTTGTTTTTACATGTGTTCCGCCTTTCATACTTGGTCCTGAGCTTAGCTTAAGTCTTATAGACCATCGAGGCACTTCACTTGACCTTTATGTCACATCTCCTAACCCATAGCTAGTGATATTTCCTCTACTTGCATTTACATGTGTTCCGCCTTTCATACTTGGTCCTGAGCTTAGCTTAAGTCTTATAGACCATCGAGGCACTTCACTTGACCTTTATGTCACATCTCCTAACCCATAGCTAGTGATATTTCCTCTACTTGCATCATATGACCCACTAGCCCTTAACTCATTCTCTCAGGCCCAACATCTGCCATGCCAGTAGCATGTCCACTAGGGGGTGCACTATTAAGAGACCCTATGTATCATGTGCATTGAAGAGGTATTTAAAAAACCCCTTATCTATGATCTTTTCATGAATAAAATGACCCCTTTTTCTTTAGACTTATGGGTTCTCTTCCAAATTTTATAAAAAAACTTCTTTTGTACATGTATTTCTATAAATATACCTTAAATTTTTAAATTAAAAACCCATTTATCCAAACTCATGTGGTATACTTACATATTTTTAGGTGAACCTCTCCAGCATCATCTAATTCATATCCAATTGGCTTGTACCAGTTATTCAATTCATCAAAGACTACATATCTACTAGTGTAAAACTATCTATTGGATGGGTTGTAGCACCTATAGGCCTTGCTTTATGTTGAGTATCCTATGAAGATACACTTGTCTACTTTAGGGTCTAGCTTTGTTCTCACATTATCTAGGATGTGTACATAACAAATACATCCAAAAACTTTTAAATGGGATATGTACATAACAAATGCATCCAAAAACTTTCAAATGGGATATGTACATAACAAATGCATCAAAAAACTTTCATATGTGCAATGTGTGGCTTATTTCTAAGTCTATATGTTATGTACACATCCTAGATGATGTGAGACAACAACTTTTATATGTACACATCATTTGGGATGTGTACATATAACAAATACATACAAAAACTTTCAAATGTGCAATGTATGGCTTATTTCCACTATATGCCTACTATGGGGTCATGTTATGGAGTGACCCTGTAGGTGTCTTGTTCATGATGATGTTGTAGCACATGATTTAGCCCAATAAAATAATGACATACTCTTCTCATTCATCATGGCTCTACGAATCTAAGCTATGTACCTATTTCTTCTTCCAACCACTCCATTTTGCTTAGGTATGTAGTTGCATGTGACTTGCCTTGTGATACCTTCTTGCTCCCTAAGGTATCCCTTGACTCTTGAGATTTGTTGGCCTTGCTATTGGACACTTTGTGCACCCTATCCTTTTCCACCTTGACCACTATTGTATTGATTTGACCATCCACTTTACTGCTAGTTATACCTTCCAAAACATTTACCTCTTTGGCCTCCTCTAGACCTTCCACCCTTGCTGCCACCTCTTCCTATGTTGCCTATAACAAAAGCTTTTTCTCCACATGCTTTGGGATAACTATTCTTTATCAACCTCATCTCCTCTACCATCATAAGAGGTATCAACTCCTAGAAGTTGGGAAACCTATCTTTAACTGTAATAGATGTCTCAAATGGCTTGTATTCTTTGACCAAGCCTCTGAGTGTGACCAACACAAGATCATCATCCTAAACTGCAACACCAATGGATCCCAATTGATCCACTATCTTCCTAATCTTCAAGACATAATCATTTATGTTGAGGTTACCTTTCTTGACCTCATGCAGCTCATGCTTGATCTGAAGTTTCTTGAGCTTGGAAGAGGATTCAAAAAGTGAAGCCAAGGTATCCCATGCTACCTTCATCTGGACCAACCCCCATAACTCCTTGCTCATCAAGAAGTTATTCATCCTGAACTTCTAGGCTTGATAGTTGTTCTTGTCAAGCTTGTCTCCTTCCAATAGATTGGATGTCTTTTGCATCTCTACTGTTTACACAACAATGACAATAAGATCTACAAAAACATGCAATTAACCTATCAAAACCTTGCTACTCCTAATCAAGTTTGTACATTCACATTCATTGTTTCAAATTTATCCACTTTGCACAATCAGATTACAGAGCTGATTTAACTAACCAAATGTAATTCTCCTTTGTACATGGCTTCTCCATAGTGTTTCGTATACCTGTATACAAGATCTGAATAAAAAATGACAAGTGGAAGGGGTTCTCAGAAATAAACCTAGAATTTTTCTACATTGTCACTATTGTTAAAATAGGACACTATTGAACTAATTTTGTTGCTACAAGCAATTGCGGTGTCTCCAATTGATGCCCTCTAGTACAATGGTACTCTAGTATTTACTCTTGATTCCTACCAATTTTGGTAGCAAAAATCCAAGTGAAAGATACTCTACAGACCAGTTTTGTGTTTTCCAATAGATAGACAACCTATCCTAAAAAGTCAAGGGATTCATGTAGAATGAGAACTATTTTAGGGTTTTGATGATAATGCATGTTTGGAATAGTGTGGGGAAGATCTCTACTCACTATCTTCTTAGCTACACTCAGTGTCGGGTTTCATGGCTTTGATACCATGTTGCAAAACTAGGTCAAGGAGCAGGAGAAGGGAAAGACCATAGACAAGTAGGCTATGGAGTTGTGGCAAAACCTAAGAACTGGAAGAGAACGGCTGCAAAGAAAGGGCCTCACTACTACAGATGCATTTGGAAAAGGATTTTCAAGTGGGGAAGGCTGAGAAATTAATGACATTTGGCATACACATTCCACCAAATCATGTTTGTCATGCGATTGAATCGCCTTGTCAGTGCTTTCTCATCTTCACCATGTACAATATGTCCTATAATAAGTGCATCCCAGGTTATGACACGTCATGTGAGGGATGCTCTTAGAAGACAAATGCCATCTCATATGGAGTGATACCCTTCCACTACATGTGCTCATAACAATTCACCTCAATGAAACCCTTGTCATGTTCACACCATTTGTGCATTCCAAGTAATAATGGGCAGAAACGGAGCTGTTGAAATATACAAGTGAATGGGTGTGTGTGGGAACAAGCACTTAGCAAGAGGCTATAAAAGAGAGTCTATAATTGAGTGGGTAGCAGTGAAAAGGTGAGAGGTGTCTACTGATGAGAGAATCAAGGGCAGCATGAGTGAATATAGGGGTGTGGAAAGATTCTAGGAAAAGGTGCCTCTAGAGATGTAGGGGAGGTGGCATAAATCAAGGAGAAATCAGTGGGATTCCTTGAGCGGATTGTAGGTGCAAAAACATAAACAACATCAGATTTGAGTTACCCAAAGCAAAGAAAAATTTCTGTTGTGTAAGCTCTCCATTGAAGCTTGAGTGTGGTGAATGTATGAGGTAAATGGTTGCAAATCTGACAAAGAATCATGTATCTAGAAAATGGGAATGTATTGGCAACTTATGTGTAAGCCCTACAATGAATTTGGAGCAATTTTGTTGCATTTGAGTGATTGAAAAATTATTGTTTTGAAACCCTCACAAAAACAAAGAAGAGAGGTCCATTGTTGATGAAATTGAAGTCGGTCTTTTGAAAAAATCACCTCATTGGTGGATTATGTGCATGCCTAGGAGTGTTGGGTATCTACATATACCCTCAATAGCCACAACAAACCACTCAAATCACCCCTACAACAAGCGGCGCAGCCTGAAGGGCAAAAATAGAGCAGAAATTTCAATACCTAGCAAAGTGGAGGCCAAATTCAAGTCTAGTGATTGATTAAAACCAAAATCTCCTTAGGAATTTTGTGATACACATAGACGAGAAGGTTTCTATGTGATTGATTGGAGAAATTATGCATTTTGGACCTGATTATGAGCTGATTAAATAGGATGTATAAAGTGATTAGTGAACACAGAGGGTCATTAATTGGTTAATTACTCTCTCGACTTTTACAATTGGTCTGATTCCTTTTACATGGAGTTAGTAGACATCATTGCTAAGCTAATGAATTCCTGGTCTCTCAATTTGGACAAGAATCAAAGGAATTAGAGCATTTTTCCTACTGGTTTTTATTGGTTTTTCTCAAAACAAAAAAGGAGATTTGATATTTTTGGTATGTACACACCTTGGTTGGTGTTGATATGCAACATTGAGCTTCTTAGGTGTCAATGCAAGTTATCCACACTTGATTGAACCACTACGGTGAAATTTGAAGCCTTGGAAAGCACCTTTGGACTGCGTATATGCCAGTTCAAGTTGAATGCAATCAGAGTGTTTTTCTCCATCAACAGTGAAGTTCGTTGAGAACTTTGGAGTATCTGGAACAATTATTAGAGTGTGGTTGTGCTGAGGAAGGCTCAGTTATAGAATTGGATGTGTGCGGAAGGTGCATTTGCATTTTTGAGAAAATATGTCAGACAACCCAGTACAGATTGTGGGTGAGAAGTTGGATAAAAAGAACTTCCAGGCATGGAAGTACAGGATTAAAAGCTTTCTGAAAGGAAAAGGATTTTGGAACCTTGTTTTACAGGTGTGGAGCTAGGAACTACCCCGACAAGCTACACAACAACAAGTTGTAGCTCATAAACAGTGGTCAGAGAGAGCATACAAAGTTTTGCATTAATTGTCAATATATATCTCGGATGCTATACTCATACATATACATGATGCTAAGAATCACAAGGATGCATGGGATACATTGGTAAAGCCATTTGATACAAATACTAGTGCTCGTAAGTCTCAATTGTTGAGACAACAGATTCATAATGTGAAGCGAAAAGGAAGGAGCATCCATGATTATGTACAAGAGATAAAGAAGTATGCAGATGCATTGGCAACTATCAATGCCCCCATGCCTAATGATGATTTGGTAGACATTACCCTGCGTGGTCTTGGTAAGGAGTACAAGTCTTTTATGCTTGACATGAGAGTGTGAGCATTGGGAGTAGTGTTGTGGATAAAGGGAAAAAGAAAGTTGAAGGAATTGGCATTACAGGCTATGAGTCATCAAGTTCATAAAGTTTGGATGAGGAACTTGGCATACTAGTTTTACGCACACCAGGTGCAAGGCAGGATAGATATGTGCCCACATGCTAGAGTGATAGGTGTTGAGAGTAATCTGCATGCATTGCAGAGATCCCAAAGGGTCAAGTATCCAATTTGACAGGTTGACATATCGTGACTTTGCTATGCATTACGCATATATGACCTCTTTGGTGAAGCATGTGGAACCTACATGCTATCCAGAAGCTATTGGGAAGCATGTATGGGAGAAGGCAATGGATGTTTAGATGGATGCATTGGTTCATAATGAAACTTGGGATTTGGTTGCCTTACCACAAGGCAAAAATGTCATTGGTTGTGCAAATGGGTTTATAATGTGAAATGCAAATCAGATGGTTCCATTGAGCGCAATAAAGTGCGGTTGGTAGCTAAGGGTTATGCACAAACCCAAGGCTTGGACTATGATGAAACATTTAGTTGCAAAGATGAGAACATTGAGAGCAATCATTGCTATGGTTGCAGCAAATGGTTGGGAAATGCATCAAATGGATGTGAAAAATGCATTTCTAAATGGTGATTTACAAGAAGAAGTTTATATGGCACAGCCAGAAGGATATGTACACGTGAGGTACCCCACTCATGTATGCAGGTTAAAGAAAGCATTATATGGTTTGAAGCAAGAACCTCGTGCTTGGAGTGATAAAATAAGCCGATATCTTATCTCCCTTGGATTTCATGTTTCTTCAGCAGATTCTTCACTCTATGTGAAGAAAACAGATCATGGGATTGTCTTGCTTGTCATCTATGTGGATGACTTGATTGTCACAGGAGATCATGCTATAGATGTTATGCTTGTCAAGAAGGCATTGAGTGGGCAGTTTGACATGAAAGACCTAGGTGGATTGATATATTTTCTTGGGATTGAAGTGATCAAAGACCATGCAGGGACATGGTTAGTGCAATGCCAATATGCATTGGATATGTTGGCAAAATATGGGATGACAGGGTGTAAGCCAATGAGTACACCTTTGGAGCAGAATGTGAAGCTGCAGGCTGATTTTGGTGAAGAGTTTGATGATCCATCTATGTATAGAAAGATGGTTGGCAGTCTTATTTACATGACTATGACACGACCGGCGGATCTCAGTTATGCTGTGGGGCTAGTAAGCCAATTCATGCAAAGCCCCAGAAAACCTCATTTGGATGTAGTGAGACGCATTATGCGCTATGTAAAGACCACTACACAATATGGTCTTCTTTATGAGCATGGTAAAGGCTTGGATGTACACGGCTACACAGACATAGATTGGGCAGGTAGCTTGTATGATAGGAGGTCTACTAGTGGTTATGCCTTTACATTTGGAAGTGTAGTGGTGAGTTGGAGTAGCAAGAAGCAACCTATTGTTGCTTTATCTAGTACAGAGGCTGAATACAGGGGTGCAGCCATTGCTACATGTGAAGGAGTATGGTTAAAGAGTTTCTTTGGCTGATTTGGGTGAGCCTATTGATGGCAAGGTTGTCATTCATTGTGACAACATGAGAAGCATACAGTTGGCCAAGAATCTAGTTTTTCATGTGAGGACCAAACATATAGAGGTCGACTATCATTTTGTCAGAGAGAAAGTGTTGGATGGTACATCGGTAGTACGTGAAGACTGAAGAGCAGGTGGCCGACATCTTTACAAAGCCACTTAGCAGCAGGGAGAAGTTTGAGTAAATCTGTACTATGTTGGGAGTACATGGGATGAGCTTGAGGGGGATTGTTGAGAGCTTTGATAGCCCAAGCTCATCTACATCTTCATCTATGGCAATACATCATGAGCTTGAGAGGGACTGTTGAGATTCAAGTTCGATGTCAGCTTGTGCCAGTTGCACTATGTGCTAGCATGTAAGGTAGTAACATGTGTGAGACATAAATGACCGCGTCTAGCTGGTCATAGTGTGTGGACATTAGCTAGGGTTAGTAGTGTGTGGGCACAACACATGTAGTTTATTGTAGCTTATGGATTATGGCTCTTTACGCATTATGTGAGAAGGGACGTGGCTTCCCTCTATGGTTAGGGTTTGCATAATACATTAGGGTTTTCTCCTGTAAGTGTGTCTCCTCTCCAAAAATGTTTTTCATCAGGAGAGGTACACCCTTGGGATTGTACATCAATGTGGTATAATTTAGCTTTGCTCATGTGGCTTCTTGTTGGATCATATCTTCTTTGTATTACTCAACTCACTCCCTATCTCTTCCTTGTACTCAATGGCACCACATTTCTTAACAATAGGTCTCGTATTGCAATGCGATGGTGTGAAATTGCGCTCACAAGAGAAGTTCAATGGTAAGGTACCCATGGCAATAAGCTTGGAGACCTCATGGGTTAAAAGCTCCACCACTATCGAAAAGATCCCTACCCCATGAGACGTTGACGTGAGTAGAAGTGAGTGGTTCTCTCTTAAAGATATCTCTTAGCATTAAAATGTTTAGCACCGCTACCATGGGGAGGAACCTCTTGATAAAATGCAAGCAAGGTGATGAGTTATGGTGGATCAAATGCAAGAATCAACATCATTAGCATGTAATTAAGATGATGATTAAGATGAGATTAGTGACCAATTAAGCTAATAGGATAATGTAGGCATGGATACTCAAGAAACCAACAAATACTCATTAGGCCAATGCCCCAATTTATAGGGTTTACATCCACAAGATGCCAACCTCGGGCACCCTCTCTTTGCAAAGCTTTTACAAAGCTCCGCCCATGAGTTCGACTCCCACGCGGGTGCCTTGAGGCTTCCCTGTGATGCTCGCTCGTTCGGGCGACTCCTGAGCCTCATCAACTAACAGCAAGCTTTCTATAATGATCAGGTGCTAGGGTTCTACGGTGGGTTTGTGTTAGCATAATGGTAGTGTTAGGTTTCTACAGTGGATTGTGTTAGGATTACAGAAGTGACGGACACCCTCCTTGAAGAGCTTTGTGTTAGGCTTCTGTGCGATGCCTCATCAATTCTCAGAGCTAGCTTTCTACAATTATAATTGTGTTAAGTGGGTTGGATTTGAACCCAAAATAGAGCACTTGGGTAAAATATAACTTCTCAAGTATATTTAAGCCAAAGGTGCCATTCAAGGAAGGGCCATTGAAAGCATGGCATTGAGGAGCTCTCGAATAACATAATTCATGGCAAAGTTGCAAGTGACATCAAAACTCTAGAATAACATCAGGCAATCCATATGCATGCATGTGACCATAAGTTGCACTCCAAGGATTGTACCAAAGCTATTACCTAATGATATCCAAATTCGAAGTAGTAGAACCCTTTTTGCATCATGTGTACTTTTGTTACAACATTTCAAGACTCTTAGGTGGATCAGGACCAAAGCTGTTACCTAATGATAACTAAATTCCAAGTAGTAGAACCCTTTTTGCATCATGTGTAAGTCTCACAGAAATATCTATGTATGCAAGGAGATCATAGAGATATCTTTCAATGCATAGAGAGATATATCCATACACGTTGATCATAGGGAGGCCTATGCATGAGACCCACTTAGAGGATCTTCCTTCCTGTTACCTCCCCTCCTGCAAAGTACCACAGAGCAGCTGATCCCTTGATGGGATTATCGGAGGACAACTTCTTGCTCATGAGGTGGAATGAACCTTCAGAGGATCAGATCAATTCCCCTCTTGTATAGCTGTTTGGCTATTACTTGGAAATACATGCTTCGAACAGCTATCCACTTTCTTTAATCGCTTGAGAAAGATTATCCTTCATCAAACTTGAGGCCACAAAATCCATTCGGGGTAGTATTCCACCACTGTATGGTTGGTTCCTAGAGTGTGCACAATGTTGAATTCAAACTCCTGAAGGATCAGCATCCCACCGAGCCATCTTTTCTGCCAATACAAACTCTACTTATCAACAAGATAAAGCAAGGCCAGGTCATCCACATGGAATGTGAACTTGTTGCCCAAGGTAGTGGTGGAACTTGCGGACTGAGTAGGTCATGCCTAGCATCTTCCTATTATGGGTGGTGGATTAGTTCTTTGCGTCTGATAGTCTTCGACTTACATAGTAGATAGGGAAAAACCACTTCTTTCTAGCTTCCTACATCAGGACATTCCTGAATTGCCTCATCTGATGCATCCACAAAGACATGAAATAGCAATTCCCAATTACATGCATGGACTATAGGGGCTTTTGTCAGCAACATTAGCTTGAGTCCCTAAAGGCAATGGCACTTTGGAACCACGATGCATCTTGCTACTTGTTTCACTTGCTACTTGATTTCCTTCATGTTCGAGTCAATCATCCACACGTGAACTATCCTACTACTTGGCATGGCTAGAAGCTTGGGAACTTCAGTTTTCTGTCTCCAGCTTGGAATCACAAGGCACTTTTGTTCATTCTCTGTATAGTAAAATAAACCATTCACTATATAATTTCCTAGATATAAATGAGCATATCTAGGGAAAGTGCAAACTAGAGAAAATGAAACACTTTCCTAGATAGCTAACTAGGAAATACAATGCATGGATTTTTCTATATAGGAAAATTTATCTATATAGTAAAAATTTCCTATATAACAAATTTTCCTACAAAGGAAAAAATCTCCTATGTAGGAAGATTTTCTCTATATAGAAAAATTTGCTTACATAGGAAAAATTTTCCTATATATGTACATTTATCTATGTAGAGAAATCCATGCATTGTATTTTCTAGGTAGCCTATCTAGGAAACTATTACATTTTCCCTAGTTTGCACTTTTCCTAGATATCCTTATTTGTATCTAGGAAATTACATAGTAAATCCATTGTATCTCTATATAGAGAATGCTTAGTAGCTTATCCCCTAGATAGTTCTATGAATCGTGCTAATATACTACTTACAACATGCTAATATACTACTTACAACATAATAGATTAAGTAGTTCTATAAAGCATTATAAAATAAAAATCTCTTTATTTATCAAAGATTAAGCAAAAAAGTCTTGAGAGGGCCAAAAGTAATCAACGTACCTCATGTTCAAAATAAATAGTACTTCAAGATTATCTAAATGTCATGGGATTATGTTTACATCTTCTAAACTAATAGGTGTGGATTGTGCATTGAATTTGACTTTCTTATTGGCAATAAGCCAATGCACAATGTCACGAATCATAATGTCACTCCCAGGCCTTTTCGTATCCTTTGAGTAGTTTTTGAAACTAATATTCTCCTTCTTTAGATTGACATATGTACTCTTGAGAGAAAAGTACATGTCTTGGATCGTATGCACTCTCATGTACTTTAATAAGACTGTCTCCATATCCTCCTCTGAAATGTGGCTCACGTACATTCATGATAATAAAATATATAAAATTTTAAATCATATTCAATTTACCTGAATAAAAAGATTCAAAATAATAAACTTATCAATGATAAATTTCTCTAATATAATATCACTTACTTGTAAAGATTCACATGATGCCTCTACATTTGATTTTCCAACGTGTTCTAAATCCTATTTGAAACAACAAAATTAAACCCATCATGTTAAAAATAGAAAAATCAAATCCATTACGTTAAAAATAGGAGAATCATAACATTATACATCTATCTAACAATGCCTTTAAAATGGTTGTTGGTATAATATTTTCACCCTTTTGGTGACTTCTTTCTTCCAAGTGAGTTTTCATCTTCTCACTTACCTTTGGAACAAGCCAAAAACTAGCATTAATAATCACAAAAGTAAAAAGAGAAAGAGAAAAAAATAGGAGTACAAAGAGATAGTAGAAAACTTTTGTAAGTTTTGCATTACCTTTCTCTTTCTTTGACTTTTTCTTGAAACCTCATTCGTATACTTAGCCAGATTCAACATTGGATCGCACAGAGGCAGTTATCATAGTGTCACAATGTTCAGAAGAAGCTGTCAGAAAGACTAATGAGTCAGATATCCTCATGAGAGACCTCATCGTCGTGCAGATCTGGGAAAATGCACAGCGTAGTCTCTCAGATGTGAAGGCAACGCTGAATTGTGTGAAAGACGGAAGTTAGTTGACTTTGACTACCAGCACAGGATACGCACTATCTTGGGGAGTATGCGTTCGGCATACGAGGATCTCAGAGATGCCGCACAACCTTCTGCCGACTTACACCGTCTACAACTGTGGGACGCAACATGGAACGAGCAGAAGGTGAAGAGCAAACGTATGAGAGTTCTTTCTACAAACACTTCCCAAAAGAGTGCGCATCGCCCAAGATATAGCCGCTGCACCGTCCGGACAACCGGATGTGACAAGGACGCGCGCAATCATGCGTACCATTTTCAACGAGCGATGTACACACCTTATCGGCGTTCCGCACGAGGCCTTGATCGAGGGGCAAACAAAAGGGTCAGGAGCTTTTGGCACAGTGAAGGAGTATAAAGTCCAAGGCATCTCATTTCTTCCATAGCACGTTACTTTTTGCGGAAAGCTTTACAAGGGAGAAGGCAGCTCAAGATTTGAGAGCTTTCAGGCACATGCACGTTCTACACCCGTCCATCGTGCGATGCATAGCCTTCACCAAGGAATCGCCGTGGATCACTATTTTTCCGTTATATAACGGTGACTCCCTGGGTGACACACTCTTGAAGGTTTCTTTCAGATACAGTGAGTTTACTAGAGCGATGTACCGCTTGGATCAGGGATGGAAAAAGCCCCCGCCTGCTGACATACAATTAAGCCAGGTGCAGCTCGCTCAGATAAAGGAGGTGGCTTTGAATATGCCTCACATTATGCATGCCCTAGTGGATGGCCTAGCAGCCGCACACATGGCTAGCATCATTCACACTGACCTACATCCCTTCAATGTTGTGCTAGATTTTACAAAGGATTTAAAAGCACGCATTGGTATCATTGACTGGGGCCTTTTGCTGAGAGCGCCCAAAAAGCGAGTATCGCTCAATTTTGTATTCGAAGCCAGTTAAAATCCAAAAAGGTGGCACATGCTCAAGCTTATGCCGACAGGGAGTGGAACAAGCGACCATGGATAGCTCCAGAGATTTTTGATCCTCTCTTGGAAGATGCATACACTCCTACGAGCGATGTTTTCGCCTTGGGAAACAAAGAATCCCGGCGGGTTTATAGGAATAGTAAGTTTTGGCCGGTAAGAGATCAAGTCTTGTGAATATATGTTGTGATCACATGTTTTAGAATGTTAATAACACGTTTTGTTAACGTGATCATGAATTTGTGAACACGTTTATGAAATCCCTGCTCTTCATCCACTCCTCAAAGAAGAAAAGTCATGCATGTGGACTGGCGAACTCTACCTTGATCACATCAATGACATATCGCTTTATCATCTTGTGCTTTCCACTATTTAAAGGAGTTCCTAAACTCAAGGTTAGAAAAAGTATGTACATGTGATTCATGACTTACTTCCCTCATGCATCCACCATCAGAAGGGCAGTGTTGATATCCACGTTGTATGGTAGGGTGCGTGGATCAAATGGTGGGATGGGTCTCCTAGGGGTGGCTCAAAATGAGCGGATGAAGTGCCCCATGTTGGGGGAGAAGCTTCCAAAACTTAGCGGCATAGTCTTTGACCGTGAGGTTCTTCTAGTTCATCGAGCATAGCTTGTAAAGGACATGCACATATGTTTTATCTTCCTAGAATCTTTGAAGAAAGGCATCTCTGATTGCATCGTATGTTCAAAAATGAGCATACAAATACTGAGCAACCCAGAGAGTTGTACGTTTTATAAAGTTGGTACAAAAGTTGATTTCTTGACGTTTTGATCAACAAGCTCAGGGACGTTCACCTGCCAAGCACTGTCAAAGAGAAGGATGTGGGGCATTTGCATACTCCGAGGATTTTGTGGAGAATTTTAGATACTTCACCGCCGTGAGACAATTGGTCGCTAAAGCATGTTATATTGTAGAAACTAGGGAGGCAGTGGTTGGGGCGGGGGTGGTGGTATGAACAGTGGTTGTTGGCGAAGTTATCGATTCTTTGATTTGTGATGATTCACAAGGAACTTTTGGTCGTTCCCTATATAGTGAAATTCATGATATATAGGAAATTTTGAAAGATTTCCTAGTTATGTAGATGAAAATTTTCTATATTTAACTAGGTAATCTTATTCTCTATTTCCATATCTAGGAAATATGGGTTAATATCTAGGTAATTCATTTTTCTATATAGGAAATATGGGCAAATAAATAGGAAATTCAATTTCTTACATAGAGAATGTGAGTCGATATCTAGGTAATTCAATTTCCTATATAAGAAATATGGGCCAGTATGTAGATAATTAAATTTCTTATATAGAGAATGAATAAGAAATATGGGCTATTATTGAGGTATTTCCATTTCTTATATAGATAATGGATTTCCTATGTGGAGAATCGAACCACAAATGATTAAATGGTTATTAAAAATTATACTTTACAACTTTTATACTTAATATTTATGCATTAATATTATTACAAATTGAAATACTTAAATTCTGCTCTCTCTCTCTCTCTCTCTCTCTCTCTCTCTCTCTCTCTCTCACACACACACACACACACACACACACACACAATATACGTTAAATATGCTCTCATCTTATATGAAAAAGTACGAGAATGGTTTTACCAATCCTCGTGTGACTTAAATTAGGCTTGCACTAAGTTAAAATATTTGCCAAAGGAGAGAAGATCTGTGTTGATATTGGCAAATCATGGGAAAGAAAATTTTATTGGTAGCACCTTGATCATTATGAATGCTAAATGTGGCGGCTTAGTTTCAAAAGGAGAGCAAGTTTTGAGTTCAAAACAATAATCAAATGAACCTACAAGCATAGGAAGAAAGAGTGAATGCTTTGATAGAAGCTACCTACATAGCTTCGAAGGGTTAGTTTGAAGATGTATGTAGATTTTTTAAAAGGGTTTATGTTATATGTAGCCTTTAAAGATTAGTTATAGGATCCTAACAGTGCTTAGTTTAACATTGTGTAAGGGAAGTTTCAACTAATATATTTTCGAAGAGTCATTCACACAAAAGACCATAACTTTAAACTATATTTTCAAGGAGTAATTCATTACAAGTATTATAATATCAAGAAAGGAGTAAACATGTAGAGACATGTCAAGTGAGGAGGAAAGAAGGTGTGTCAGACACTATCTTTACTTTGTTATAAGAAAAGTAGAAGTTGATGATAAATTATTTTCTCTTGATCACATTTCTTTTTCTAATAATGCATGGACTACAAAGCAACCCGTAAATGGTGCTTAAAGATATCAAAAGAAAGATAGAAGATTCCCACTATGGATGGCTGTTCTTAAAGACTCAAGAGAAAAAAGCATAAATGGTGGATCCCAGTATGTAAGGTCATGATTATGGCTATTTCATGTGCACACATAAGGCACTTAGTTGTAAATTTTTTTAAAAGAGCTCAATCAAAGTCTTCAAGATATGTGCATGATTAAGAAGGGGCATTTACAGAAGGTAATATTACACTCTTTTTCGAGTTAAGAATCATACATTATTTCAAAAACGTAATTGCATTTGCTATTGAAAATCATGACATGCTTTTTGGTTTATTACGAGCATTGTCTTCATTTTGATTGGTTAAATGTTGGGTTTAGTGAGGTTAGGCCTTTGATCTACAAGCTAAACATTGCCATGAGTTTAGACATCATAGATCTCTTTGGTAAAGTGATTCAATGGAGTATCTTTGACCTCAAATTGCATCTTCACATGGTATGTATGTTGTGTAGCTTGGTGGTCAGGGATTTCACTGACGTAAATGAGAACATGTGAATATGTTAATAACATATATTAATAACACAAAAAATCTTGTGATCACATGTTATATTCACAAAGCTTTCACAAGGGCCTAAAAAATTTATCTTTGTCGGGCATAAAAAATCTTCTTAGGTGGCCATTGACCTGCTATTATGTGAAGATGGTAACATGCATTTGTTTCAGTCGAGAGTTGGCTTTGAATGCCTTTATTGTCCTTTGCTTTGTATTTGTAGGTATTTGCAACAGTGGCCCACCACTGGGTGGAATTTGGGCATCCATACTGTTGTATTGCCCTAGTAATAGCCTTGTGCCACTAGCAATTCCTTTTGGGTCCATTGCTTACGAGGGCTTTGTGTCCACTGCCTCACTAGACGAGCTCGATATCTCAACAAGGTTCACATTTCATTAATGAGGTGATTGATCAATTACGTGTTGGATTCCTTGTAGTCCACCCGAAGTCATCACCTTATTATCCATAGACTAATGGTCAAGCGGAGAGTATAAACAAGATTTTGTGTACTATCTTGACAAAAACATTGGAAGCAAGTCGAACGGATTTGGAACATAAGCTAACATCAGCCTTATGGGCATATCGAACACCGTATAAGGTAGCGACGAGATATACTCCCTTCCGTTTAACTTATGGTGATTAAGAAGTAATGCCTATGGAGTACCTAGTTCCAAGCTTGAGAATTGTAGTGCAAGAATGTTTGACAGAGAATGCATTAGTTGAAAGGCTAATAGATTTAGAAAAGCTTGATGAAACCAGACTAATTGCATCACATGAACTTATGGTCGAAAAACTACAAAGAAAACATTGGTTCAATAATAACTTAAAACGAAAAGAATTAGAAACGAGAGACCTTGTCCTCATGTATGGTGTAGGGAGCACCAAAAAATGAAACTCAAGTACAGTGCGCTAGGACCTTTCCAAGTTTCCGAGATCACACCTCAGGGGTCGATTAGAATTGAGACAATTGAGGGCATACAAATGGAGGGTTACGTCAATGGAAGCAAACTTAAAAAATATTTTGGACCACTGACCCAATAGATGCTCTTTGCAAGAACATCTTTTAAAACAATGGAAGGAGCTTGCAAAAGAAAAAAACCAGCAAGCTCAATAAGATGCTAAAGCAAGGGAGTCCAAGGCCAAATAGATACTCCAGAAAAGGATATTACATGGGAACATGGCTTCACTAACTCTCCTTGACGAAGATGAACTAAACATTAAGCTGGCACGGCTCAAGGTGGGAGTCTCTACAGCTAATTGTCATGCAACGAGCATTGCATTGATAGATACATGATCAAGTTATAACCTGATCTCATATGAGACATGGGTAGCTCTAGGTAAACCGCACCTTGAGGCCACCAATGCACAAGTACGAAGTGTACACTTGACAACTATGAAAGTGGAGGGATTTCTAAGTGTTAATGTTTCCATCAGAAATAATTCCTTGGTTGGAAAAAGCCATGAAGTGGTCATGGAAAGAGATATCCCATGATCTCGGCAGGGCAACCTGGTGAGTCTCTAAACTTGATTTTACATTATACACCCAACTTGTTTTGGTTGTGGCTAACATGTTTGCATTGTATCACTATTTAATCTAGGAAGATGAGGATGCAGAAAGTGGTAGTGGTGCATGTGGTGAAGATGGAGGCGAAGATGAAGATGAAGATCAACACAAATATGTTGGAGAAGATGAAGATGAAGATGAACACAAAGTGGTGGTGGTGCACATGGTGAATATGCAAGAGACGAGGAAGATGAGGATGGACATGAAGCGGTGGTGGTGCACGAGGTGAAGATGCAGGCAAAGATAAAGATGAACACGAAGTGGTGGTGGTGCATGTGGTGAAGATGTGGGCAAAGATGAAGATGAAGATAAACACGAAGATGCATGCGAAGATGAAGATGAAGATAAACACGAAGTGGTTGTAGTGCACATGGTGAAGATGCAGGGGAAGATGAAGATGAACATGAAGTACTCATGGTGTATGTGGTGAAGATGCAGATGAAGATGAACATGAAGATGCACCACAATGAATTAATTTAATTATTGACTTCGTCTTTATTCATTTTAGGGACATCAAAACTTTATGTATTTTTACAACTTTGTATATAATTTGCAAGTAATAAAAACCATGGCATTGTTGTTTTGCAAATTTTAGGTGTTTTAAGTGTTTTAAGTGTTTTAAGTGTTTTTTTGTGTTTTTCTTAAAAAGAAGATTAAATTATGTGATTGTTTCAAAATAAATGGGAACAAAATGGGTGACATATGTGTGGACACGTCCCCAAATATCTCACCCATTTTGTCCCTTTTGTTTTCTTTGTAGAAGATAGTATGCGGCTATAGCTGCCTAGTGCTATATACGTAGCTATATGGCATGACTATACGTGCTACTCAACACCTGGCTATGTATGTAGCTATACGTGCTATTGTAGCCCATCTATAAGCATGGTTATTTGCATGGCTAAATCCACATTCTAGTAGCCGCGCATATAGTAGCAGGAATGTTTTTTTCCAACTTTACATCCTTCGATATTTTCGCGGTTCTTCATGCGACTCTACTAGCTCTTCATTTGTTGTAGTGATACATACATATATATGTATGTATGCGCATGCATACATACGTACACACATACACACATACATATACAGATACATACATACATACATATGCGCATGTATGTATATAAGTATATCTATATGTATGTACTACATACATGTATGTGCATGTATATATGTGTGTGTGTGTGTGTGTGTGTGTGTGTGCATGTATGATTATATATATGTATATATATAGATATATATACATGAATACAAACATATAAGATATGTATGTATATATATATATAGATGTGAATACAAATAAGGCTATAAATATATATGTGCACACACATACACACATATATATGTATGTGGACATATATATAAGCGCACACACAAACACACACACATGTATGTATGTACATACATATATATGTTTGTACGTATGTATGTATCTCTAAATGGACACACACATGTGTGTATATGTGTATGTGCATCTATATGTTTATATATATACATACATACATATATACATGCACATATAGATGCATACATATATAACATATGTACATCTATATGTATGAAATATACAATATAATAATATAAGCACACACTTACACACAAATATAGATGTAAATACATATATAACATATGTATATCTGTATGTATATACAAATATAAAATATAAAAATATAAGCGCACGCACACACACACACACACAAATATAAATGTGTATGTATGTACGTATGTATAAATGTGAATGAAAATACTATAAATATATATATATGCACACACACACATATGTTTGACACATATGTATGTGTGTACGTATGTATGCTTATATGTATACATATACAAACATATATACATATAACGCATGTATATAAAAAATATATATAAATAAATAAAACTATAAAAAAACATATGTGTATATGTAACATGTACATATATGCATGTATGTATGTACATACATGCATATATGTATGTATGTGCACACACAAAAACACACACATACAGACACATCCAAAATATTTAAGGCATCTGGTATGGCCGAATGCAAGTTAGTTATCATCCCTATGGATGTTGATGTGAAGATGTCTACATACGATTGTGTATAGAAAACACTTCTCCACTTGTGGATGTGAAGGGGTACAAGAAGTTGGTAGAGAGTTTGGATGTGGGTGTATTAAACACAAACATGTTGAATGAGTCTATAGAGATCCATTAGTCATAAGGGATGTGGGTATTGAATATATATAAAGTACAGTTGAGTACACAGTTGAGAACAACATCATCTATAAGTTGGGAAGGTATGTGATCAGATATTATGACTCAAATCCAAAAGGAAATTATGATGGTAGAAAATTACTTTTTGATTATTGTTCTCTTTGTTTACATATGGAGTATCTCTTATATCAATAAGAAATAGCCTACAATGGCCCTTTCTTTCTCTTGGTAGAGACATGATGCTTTACTTCATGTGAAGTAGTTTAGTTGAGGAGAACTTGAGAGACATGAGTTTAGAGTCCAATGGCAAGAATTGTGGTCATTCCTTCACTCCAGGTACCTAATCCTCTTCCTCACCACTTTACCTCACGACACTCGACAAGGAAGATTCAAGACATGCTCCCCCCGGCCTCTCCTACAATTGGCGAGGTATCCTCACACATCACTTGAATACTAAGAATTGAGATGTGAGTACAAAGTGATGTGAGGTGTGATTCGAACTTCAAAAATATGGGTAGGATGACTTACAATGGTTGGTAATGTTTTGCATGAACTCGTGCACAATATCATAATGTCAATCCCATCATGTACAATTTCTTCCATAACACCATATAGCTCCAAAATTATCAATCAAAACACATGTATGCCTCTTACATAGGCATGTCAAAAACATGGGCAATTAGCACCTCCATGTACATGTGTATTAGGCATTCACATAAGCATACCATGTGCCATTACAAGTATTGATTCATGCCTTCAATGCCAATCAATACATTCCAATTTCACCAAGATGCGCCAATGCATCAAAATGCATTCTCATAAGCATATCATATGCCAATCCAAATATTGATTCAAGCCTCCAATGTCACTTAGTGCATTCTAATTTCATGAAGCCCCCACTTGCAAAAACAATTGAAGCATTGTTGCTCACAACTTAATGATGATCATCAAGCATCATTAGCATCATCTTAATGAATGTGAGGCATCATTTTCACATCTTTAATGATAAAACCCTTGTAGTCAAGAAATGAAGAAGTGGGAATCTTGTTAAGGCAATGGAAGAGCATTACCTTCACTATGGCAACCAATTCCTAGCAAGAGAGCTAGACCTTCATGTGATCAAACGGATCTTCATGTGATCAAACGGCTGCAGCTCCTCTTATGTTGCCAAGGTCCTTGGGAGTGTAGAAACAAGATTAATCAAAGAGGCTTGCACTCTAGAAAAACGCGCGAAATTCCTTGTGAGAAAACGCAACCAAAACGCCATTGGTTCACAGCCATCCATACGTTGCTATGCTTGCCTAAGCTTTAGGTAAAGCATAGGCTTTCTTAAGCTTGGATTCTAAGCTCCAAAACATGAAGGAAGAAGGCAAAATCATGCGTACATAGCAGAAAACGGCGGCAAGATTCAGTCAGTCTCACAGTCCATCGACGCCCAGAAACACATGGAAATAAATCTAAGCCACCATTAGGTCATCTCAGAGTCATTCAATGCAGTGATTAGAGCAAATTTTGTGCAAGAAAATGGCTGTAGAAAAACTCAGAAATGACCATGGCCTTGACCTTGAATGCAACCATTATGATACTCTATGTGAAGAGGAAGACTGGCTCAATCAAAACCCTAATGTTGGGGCAAGAAAATTTGAGAGAGGAAGGCAGGATAAGCTCCAAGGATCAAGCAAGGGTGAGGGATGAGGAAAATATTTTGATTAATATTCCCTAATCAAGATTAGTGGATTAATGGTTTTCTTCCCCAAGTTTGGTTCCGAATTTCAAATTTGATGAAGCCATCCCTAGATTTGATCCACCATAACCCATAGCCCCCCAAAATCACATGGAAATGTGCATCAAAAGGATCAAATGAATTCAAACAAACCACCATAGCCTATACTTGATCAAGAAAATAAAAAAAATATAGAAATTTTAAAAACTTCAAAAAACATGGGATCAATTCAAGGCTCTGATAGCAATGCAAGAATCTAGATTTGGTGTCACATGCACATGGGGGATGGGTCCTAGGAGGCACTTGGGTTTAGAGTTATTTACATATGTGCCCTTGGGGGCCTTGGCATATAGGATACATTGGGCTCATGGGCATTGTACACACAAATTATGATCATTTTTTTGAGTATTACTTTCTTGGAGCTCTGATGCCCAAGCTTTTATGGTGAACTTCTCCCATATGAGATGTGAGGAACTAGGGTTTGGCCACTCAAGGCATGGAGTGACAACATGGGTGTGGGTCACCATCCTCACATCTCATATGGGAGAAGTTCACCCATAAAAGCTTGGGCATCAAAGCTCCAAGAAAGTAATACTCAAAAAAATGATCATAATTTGTGTGTACAATGCCCATGAGCCCAATGTATCCTATATGCCAAGGCCCCCAAGGGCACATATGTAAATGCCTCTAAACCCAAGGTCCCCAAAGGCACATGGGTATATGCATGAATAGGTAGTACACTAGCTACCAGATTTTAGGGTTGGGAGCTGGGAGGTAGCTCAGTTGGTAGCCATAGGAGTGTTGGGAATTTTAAAAGACTTCTATAAGTTTTTTATTTTATTCAAAGGAGTGGGGGCACTACCTTTGCATGTCTCGCAACCATCATGAGGAGTGCTTGTCGGTTGCAGCAGAGCAGGGGCCCTCGTCTGGGGGGGAAGCCTGCCAGCGTGGAAATTTGAGGAGTGCCCGTCGGTTGCAGCAGCAGGGGCCCTCGTCTAGGGGGGGAAGCTTGCCAGCATGGAAATGCTAGAAGCTTGAGAGCAACAACAAAGCAGCCGAGAGGGAGGTCAGACAGCAGGACACACAGGGGAAATGCTGCAGGAGGCAGAACTTTCTCTCCCACTTCTTCTCCTGCTTTCTCAGGCTTTGAATCTTCTCCAGAGCCATCCTTAGCCAAGAAATCTCATAGGGTGCTAGCTTCCTCCTCTCCTTCCTCAGCTGCAGCAAAGGCCAAAGGAGCTATAAGAAAGGGGCATTATCCTCTTTCACCCAAATCACCTACTACACCAAGCAAGAAGTTCAACATGCAGCCGGGCTCAGATGCCACCCCAAGCACACAAGTGAGTATCTTTACACATGTTGTTGTGCAGCCAATTTTTGTTCAGGTGCTTGGCTTGTGTGAATTTTTCTAGAGGTGTGTTGCACATGCATGCTAGTCATGCTGTTCCAGGGGGTAATGGAGTGAGTGTGCTCACAATGTCATCCATGAAACAATGTCCCTATTGAATACCTTACAAAATAAATTTTTTGCTTCAATGATGACTCCTCACTTGTCGTGTATTGTAATAAGTGTGTTGCATACCAAAACATCCCTAGAAAAATTCAAGTTGTGGGCAATAGTGCTTTATTGAGTTTTAGTAACACTACATGCGGCATATTGCATGCTGACAACACACTGTAGAATACATTTTCTACACCTTTGATACTCCCACACTTTCTATACATGCGCACAAGCATTGTTAACATAAGCATACTTGTAGCCTCATGCATATATATGGAAGGTGATGTCCAAAGCAAGCAGCTCATACATGAAAATATGTTAGCAAAATGTGTTGGACTGATTCTAGTTGTGCTATGGAATGTTGCAGGGTAAATCGTGTTGGTACCCTCCATATGTCCAGTTTGAAAGAAAGTCAGTTTTCTGTATGACCAAAGCCCAAGCACATGAAGTCCGGTCTTTCAGATTTTGGAGTGGATGCGCAAACATTGGGTGAGGCTAATTTTACAAATGCAGATTGGCTATCATGTTTTGATGAGGTGCCAAGAAGGGGCAGTAAAGTAAAATGGAGGACTTTGAAGCTAGAGTTGTGGCCCAGGTTCTACACCCTTTTTCCTTCGGTATATCAGGAACCTCCCAGCACTATGGGATGCAGGAGACCAAGGCATCTGCAAGAGGTTTTCTGCATGAGTGTACAAAAGGGCCAGTCGATTGGGCTTTATTTTCTGAGAGCATGATAGCAGCTATGGATGCAAAGAAGCTACAAGCAAAGAAGCACCGATGGTCTATTTTCCATGCTTCCTCTGCACTGCATACCTCCAGGTTTGAACAGGCGAAGCCTCTTGAGCAATCAGAGACAGTACAAAATATGCATGTGGACTTAGAGGCAATTGCTGTGTTGGACGGAATAATTGAGGTGCTTGAAAGGAAATATGCTCATGCCCTCAGAGCTCAACGAAGCTACGAGAAAAGTTGAGAAGTACAAAGCGGATATGCATCGAGATGAAGGGGCACAGCTCCTGGTTAGTAGTTTGAAAAGACAGTTGGAAGATACACAATCTGAGTTGCAAAAGGTTGAAAATGCATCAGACCTAGTAGATGCTGGGAAGTTACAGGAGCTGAGGATGAAAGTGGAGAGATTGTCGCTGACCATCCAAACTCTGGATGGAGTTGATATGGGTACTGTTCCTGCTAGTGCGGGCTATGAAAGTCAAGTGTTTCTAGAAAATGCAAAACAAATAGAGATGCATGTGTGTGCTCAGGTGGATTTTGTGAAAGACATGCAGGCAAGAAGGAACAAAGTGTTCCTATCCTTGCTAACACCTAAATTACCACATGCAGATTTGGGCTTATCGGATGCGCACAATATTTGTTTTGCTTGTGTATTGGTCATGTATGATGCAGATGGTCTTTGCATGTTTATACTTCCTTGTGGTCATGCTTATCATATTTATTGTTTTGCTCACCTTGCCAAGCAAAGAGATTTGCATGGCTATGGGATGCACGCAAATGATCTCGCCTGCTACAAGGTCTTTGCTGATGCTTGGCCACATTGATGCCCTCGGTTATGCAAGGGAGTCACGAAGCACAGTACCCTCCATGCTTCCAAACACTGCTACCAAATTGTGCTTTTTCCACGGTACGTAGCATACCGTTATGCTCTCTAACCCTTATCTTCATTACTGGTTTTTGTTGTGTACCTTTTTGTAAGGTGGGTGAGGGTAAGATGCATGTGGATAAATGGTACCACCTAGAGTTGTCATCTGTAGCATGGCAGCTGATTCTGGTAGCAAGGTAGCTATCTTATGCTTCTTGGGAGCTACTTAGATTCCTGGTAGCTACCTGGAAAGGCTGTCAGCTACCCTTAAAAGCCTGATAGCTACCCTTTCAAGCCTGATAGCTACTCTTTGAAGACTGGTGTTAACCCTTGAAAGCTTGGTAGCTACCTTCAAAGCCTGTCAGCTACCCTTAAAAGCCTGATAGCTACCCTTTCAAGCTTGATAGCTACTCTTTGAAGACTGGTGTTAACCCTTGAAAGCTTGGTAGCTACCTTCAAAGCCTGTCAGCTACCCTTAATATCCTAAAAGTTACATTTGGAATCGTGGTAGTTACCTGGTAGCTACCTTCCTGCTTTTCAGCTACCCTTAAAAGCCTGAGAGCTTCCCCATGGAAGCCTGGTAGGTACTTGGTAACTATCCTTGAAGCCTCTCAACTATCCTTAAAAGCCTGATAGCTACCCTTTGAAGCCTGGTAGCTACCTTAGGAAGCCTAACAGCTACCCTTGGAAGCTTGGTAGCTGCCAAGGGATGCCTAAAAGCTACCAAGATATGCTTGAGACTTCCATGCTAAAAGCTACCAAGGGATACCAAGATGTTAAGACATGCTGAAAGCTACCAAGGCCTCCAAGGCAAGGTTTGAAGGTAAGTATGATAGCTTCTAGTATGTAACTTTTGTAGCTGGAATCAATAGAGCTTGTGTTAAGTTGTGAGGGTTTACTTTCAATTTGGTATGGTTTACTGTCTACTAAGGTGGGAAAATATTTTCTAATGATTGAATTTATTGCAGATAATGAGGATGCCAAAAATATTCAGCCAATGGATGAAGTTTTTTCAACACCAGGTTGTAATGTAGAATATATACAGTTGGACACGGAACTTGAGACTGGCAGATTTCCGTGGAAAAAACAAGGAACATGATCCAAAGGATGACACTATCAAGGAGAGAGAACTTGTGGACTTGGGTGTAGAAAGTCCTGTAGATAGTGACATGGACAAGGAGAATCATCAAGAAGAGAGTCCTTCACTGCTACAAGCCTTTAAAATGTTGAAAAGGGGAAGAAAGAGGAAAACGAAAGGTTGTGTTCACTTTTATAATTGAATGTAGACTAATATGTTTTCACTTGCTAATGATTGTTTTCCATGCAGGAGGATCTTCTAGCCAGCATCCTCCAACTTGAAGCAATAAGGACCTAGATAAAGCTTCCAATATAACATATGATCAACCGGACAAGGAGGAACCTGCCAATATCTCTGAAGGATCGAGATGAAAAGGTGCTACTGCCAAAGTCAAAAAAAGATTGCAACCCTAAATTCTGCTAGTTCTCCCCATGAATGCATGTCAACCCCCTTTTTGGGTTTGTCCCATCAATAGCCATTCTGGCTCTGTAACCAAATTGTTGACATTTTAAATTTAATGAATGAAAAGAGTCCAACTATTTTGTTTCTTATATATCTCTCATTGTTATGTATTTCATTCAGTTCTTTTCCAGTGTATGAAATTTATCATTGCAGACACTGTCAGTGTGGATGGAGTAGCTGAAATATCTGGCAATGTCCTCACAAGCCAGAATGGTGATACACTGCAAGATAGTGATAAAGTGCATGATGGTGTAAATAAAGTGGAGGATGGTGATAAAAAGTAGGATGGTGGTGATAAAGTGCAGGATGATAAAAGTGCAGGATGGTGGTAATAAAGTGCAAGATGGTGATAAAAAGCATGATGGTGGTGATAAAGTGCAGGATGATGGTGAAAAAGTGCAGGATGGTGGTGATAAAGTGCAGGATGGTGAAAAAGTGCAGGATGTTGATACAGTGCAGGATGGTAATAAAGTCATAAAGGAGGATAATGATGTTTGGGAAAAGGCGGGTTTTTGGTGTTTTGTCCAGACATCATGCCTTGTAGCCATAGTACAGAATGCAAGGAAAACACGGGATTGTGGTGTTCCTGTGAACAATGCTGCTGACATGCTAAGACAGATTAAAGCACAGGCTGTTAGTTTTTATGATGCATTCCAGGGGAAAAGTGAGGTAAAAGGTGAATGTGGGACTGAAAAGGACAGCTCTCAGAGCTCAAGAAATGACCCAGCAAAGAACTATGTGTTCAAGGAGCATTATGAGGCACAAGACACAGCTTCAGTGGAGGGTGATGTAAGTGCCCATATTGCTATTGATCAGAAAGCATCATAGTTGTTTGAAAAGCATGAGAGTAATCAGAGAACTGAACTGAGAGATGATATCGAATCGATTGTAGTAGGTGAAAAGATGCAGGGGGGAAGAGAGCTTGAGCTCTTGCAAGCACACACACACACTAACAAAACCCTAATACAGAACACACAAGGTGAGAGGCTGAAAATCTTCTCTTACTTCACTCAACACTCAACACACCATATACAAGAATAAGAAAGTACTCCAAAATGTGAAAGGTACTCAACCAATACATATACGGGTTCTCTATAGTGTGAACCCGACTAAATGAGCTGGCGCTATAACTATGCCAGTCTCTAGAATGGCTGTCACACAGCCTGTCATCCCACTGGCTGCATATCACCCAAGATCTCACCAACCATGCCAGTGGTGTAAGTGTGGGGCCTATCCCCCAGGCGGGTCATCAGTGGCCACCGCCTCACTAGACAAGCTCGATATCTCAACACTCCCCCTCGAGCTCAACTCCATCTCATGTACACCAAGCGAAGCCCTGAATCTGCGGAGCTTCTCTGTACCCAATGCTTTGGTGAAGATGTCAGCTACCTGATCCTCTGTGCTGACATAAACAAGGTCAAGATCTCCTGCCAAGACCTCTCTGATGAAGTGGTAGTGGACCTCTATGTGCTTCGTACGAGCATGAAAGATTGGGTTCCTGGCCAACTGTATACTGCTAATGTTGTCACAAAAAATGACAACTTGTCTATCCACTGATAGACCCAAATTTGCAAGTAGCTTTCTCAACCAAGCTACCTCACATGCTGCCATAGCAGCTCCTCTGTACTCGGCCTCTGTACTAGATAGGGCAACCGTAGGCTGCTTCTTGCTGCTCCAAGTCACAGCAGCACTCCCCAAAGAAAACATGAATCCACTGGTAGATCTTCTATCTGAGATACTACCAGCCCAATCAGCATCTGTGTACCCATGTACACATATCTCTGTCCCAGTCTCATAGAATAGTCCACAATGCAAAGTAGACTTCACATACCTCAGTATGCGTCTCACTGCATCCAAATGCGGTTTCCATGGAACCTGCATAAACTGACTCACCAACCCAACAGCATAGCTCAAATCTGGTCTGGTGATCGTCATGTAGATCAAACTTCCTACTATGCGCCTGTACATAGTAGGATCCTCCAAGATCTCTCCTGAATCTGCACTCAACTTGCCATTCTGATCCAATGGCACAGAAATAGGCTTACAGCCTGTCATACCATACTTGGACAACATGTCCAAGCCATACTATCTCTGCAGTAATCCAATACCATGTGGTGACCTAATCACCTCAATGCCCAAGAAATATCTGAGCTCCCCCAGATCCTTCATCTCGAACTTCTGTCTAAGCAAGATCTTTACATCAAAGATCTCTGCATCATGGTCCCCCGTAATGATCAAGTCATCTACATAGATGACAACAAGCACAACCCCTCTATCACCATGTCACACATACAGCGACAAATCTGCGTTGGCTACATGAAAGCCAATAGTGACAAGATATTCAAAAATCTTGTCAGACCATGCTCTTGGTGCTTGCTTTAAGCCATACAAGGCTTTCTTCAACCTGCAAACATGCTCGGGGTGACCCACATCCTCATAACCAGGTGGCTACAACATATACACCTCTTCTTGCAAATCCCCATGCAAGAATGCATTCTTTACATCCATCTGATATAAAGACCATTACTTTGATGCAGCCACTGCTCTCACAACTCTTACCGTTGCCATCATGGCAACTAGGCTGAAAGTTTCCTCATAATCAATCCCATATGTCTGTGCATATCCTTTGGCTACCAATCTAGCCTTGTACCTGTTTATGCTTCCATCACTGTTATGTTTTACTTTGTACACCCACTTGCATCCAATGGCTTTCTTACCTTCAGGCAATTGCACTAAATCCCAAGTTTCATTTCCATATAGTGCATCCATCTCCTCATCCATAGCTTTCTCCCAATACACATTTCCAACAGCCTCATCGATGCATGTGGGCTCTACAACCTGCACAACCTTTGCCATATATGCATAGTGATGTGCTACATAACCATCATAAGTAAACCTCTGCACAAGGTTCTTCACTCTACCAGATCTTCGCAGCTTTTCATTCATGGCTTCCATAGCCTTCTTTACACCAGGTGTTCTCATAGCTGGGATCCCAAGCTCCTCATCAAGGCTCATATCTGAGCCACTAGACTCTCCATCAACATGAGAATGCCCTACAGAAATGTCATGCATACCAAGGGGCTCAACCACTTTCTCTTTTCCTTTACGTGATGTAGTAATCACATTTGCAGGACCGGTATTATGACGCAGCCTGCCACTCCATGGTCTATCAACAGACCCAGTAGATGAGGACTCTCCTGGTCCACTCAAAGACTGTGATTGCTGACCTGCATTCTGTGCAACCACACTTCCACTCACATCAGCCCCGACAGCTTCTTTTTCAGCAACATACCAGCTACTCATCTCATCAAAGACAACATCCCTGCTTACCCTCAACTCACGTGTAGCAGGGTTATAACACCTGTATCCCTTTTGCTCAAGGGAGTATCCAATAAACACACATTTTTCAGCTTTTGGATCCAGCTTAGTTCTCAGCTCATCTGGCACATGCACATATGCAATGCATCCAAAAACTTTCAAATGAG
This sequence comes from Cibotium barometz, assembly GCF_041138505.1. Taxonomy (NCBI): domain Eukaryota; kingdom Viridiplantae; phylum Streptophyta; class Polypodiopsida; order Cyatheales; family Cibotiaceae; genus Cibotium; species Cibotium barometz. The sequence goes on from NC_141071.1 coordinate 30,114,218, forward strand.
ACAAATCTGGTTTTCTGCCAGTAAACCTCTCCTCTGGGGTTACATCATGTATGGCTGTAGTTGGAGTCCTGTTCATGATGTATACTGTTGTAGAAACAGCCTCAGCCCAATAGCAATGCGGCATATTTTTCTCTTCCATCAATGCTCGCGCAATCTCAGCAATGTGCCTGTTTTTCCACTCAGCAACTCCATTTTGCTGCGGAGTGTATCTGCATGTAAACTGTCTCCGAATACCATTCTTTTTCAAAAATTCAGAGAACTCATTGGAGAAGTACTCTCCCCCTCCATCTGACCTTAGGCACTTTACATATTTTCCTGTTTGCTTTTCAACCAAAACTCTGAAATTCTAAAAGTGAGTGAACACCTCACTCTTCTCCTTCATGAAATATACCCACACTTTCCTTGTGTGGTCATCAATGAAAGTCACATAGTACCTGCAGTCTCCCATAGATATGGTCTTCGTAGGACCCCATACATCAGAATGCACAACATCTAGTGCATTTCTGCTCACATATCTGTTACGTGGAAACACATGCTTTGTTTGCTTCCCAAATTGGCATGCTTCACATATTTTCTGCATACCTTCCACTTTAAATTTTGGCAGCCCTGTCACAATTCCTTTTGTCTGCATAGACTTCAATCTCTGCACATTTACATGTCCAATCCTTTTATGCCAAATGTCTGTGTCTGCAACAATTCCTGAACCATTTGCAAACATCGTAGTACTCATTTCAGGCATGTCTACATTTAATGTAAACATTCTGCCCACTCTGTTGCCTTTTGCAACCAACCTGCACTTGTCTTTAAAATCTTCAACATAACATCCATCAGGGTTAAACCGAACTTGCAAACCCTGCTCAATCATTTGGCCAACTGAAACCAGATTCTTTGTTATGTTCAGTACATGAAGTACATCTGCAAGGTACTTCACTTTGCCATCCTGCATAGACAATGGCACATCTCCAACGTGGGCAATTGGATGAGCAGTGTCATCCCCTGTTTCCACAAAACCTGGTCTTTCCGGGTTTTTCATCTCCTTGAACCACTCCCCATGACTCGTCATGTGGTTCGAAGCGCCTGAATCCACATACCATACATTATCTTTTTGTGCTGCATCAAAATTTTCAGACATGGCATTCACGACATGCTGCATAACAAACAACCTTTCATTATCCTCATTATTTCTGCTTGAGGATGCATAGTTGTTTTGCTGCACTTTCCCATTTTGCATGTCAGCCTACTTCTTATAACATTCTGCTTGCACATGTCCAGGCTTACCACAATAATAGCATTCACGTGCATCATTATATTGCCTTTGCCAGTTTCCACGGCCTCTTTGACTCCCCCTGCCTCTGAATTTGCCTCTTCCACCTGCGTGTTGTTGTTGTTGATGATTCTGGGACTGTTGTTGTTGTTGCTGCTGCTGGCCATAATTCTGATTACCTGTTCGGCCACCTCCTTGACCGTGTCCACCACGGCCTCCTCTACCTCGTCCTCTTCCTGAACTCGTGTAGAAGGCCTGTTGCTCTGAATTGTTTTTACTTTGTGAAGACTGTTGGTCTTCACCCAAGTTCTTCTCTTCGATAATCAGCATAAACACCAAATCTGTAAAGTTGGAAATGTTTTCCCGAGTCTGAATAGACGTCTTGAACGCCTTGTATTGTGGCCCAAGACCACGTAGACAGACCTCCACCTTATCATCATCATCTACTGACACACTAATAGATGCAAGGGATTCCACAATACCCTTTATCTTCAGTGCATAGTCATTCACAGACATGCTCTTTTTCTCCACAGTATGAAGTTCATTCTTCAACTGTATCTTACGTGCCTTGGTATTTGTTTCATAAAGCTTTACCAAGGTGTCCCACGCCTCCTTGGGGGACTTGGCATCCTGAATGTGCCCAATCATGGTGTCCTGTATACTAATGGAGAGCTAATACATAACCTTCCTGGCTCCTTGGTTCCAGTCTTTAAATTCTTTCACATCTGCAGCAGTCGGATTTATATCCGGTATCTCCGGTGCCTCTTCATGCTCACCTTCTATGTAGTCCCAATAGCCTTTTCCCATCAAGAAATTCGTTAACCTAAACCTCCAAGCATGGAAGTTATTCTTATCAAGCTTCTCAGCCACAATCTAGGTTATCCCATCATTTGACATCTTGCCAAACACACAATTTTACCAGAAACAGCACTCTGGTTTTTTTGCACAAACTGCTGTATTTTCTGCAGCGGTACTGTAGTACTCTCAAATGTCACAACCAGTGACTTCAATGTGCATACATACACCCAATGGCAACTGTAGACCTCTTTGCAGCACCCACAGTGTCTGCACAGTCAATCTGTCTTCCTGCAGTTCTTAAAACAGAGTTCTGCAGAGAATCGATGACTTACCCACAGTGCTCGAAATCGCCTACTTTCTGAAAAACGGAGGTCCAGATGTGCCCGAAACACGTTTTCGCCCCGGAAATCATAGTTCGATAGGACTGTATAGTTGCCCTATAGCTTTACTCCCGCGAAGAAAGCTCCTCAATCAGAGACCGTTTGCCGGTGCCTCCCGTAGAGCTCCCGACAAGGGTGTAGTCACCAACACAATAGGGAAGAGTAGTTGAAGCTCTTACCCTCGTACCACTTCCTGTGGTTCTCTTGCTTGTAGCTCAGCCCTTAGCACGAACCGGGCTCTGATACCATGAAAAGATGCAGGGGGAAGAGAGCTTGAGCTCTTGCAAGCACACACACACACACTAACAAAACCCTAATAGAGAACACACAAGGTGAGAGGCTGAAAATCTTCTCTTACTTCACTCAACACTCAACACACCATATACAAGAATAAGAGAGTACTCCAAAATGTGAAAGGTACTCAACCAATACATATACGGGTTCTCTATAGTGTGAACCCGACTAAATGAGCTGGCGCTATAACTATGCCAGTCTCTAGAATGGCTGTCACACAGCCTGTCATCCCACTGGCCGCATATCACCCAAGATCTCACCAACCATGGGCGGGTCATCAGTGGCCACCGCTTCACTAGACGAGCTCGATATCTCAACAGTAGGTAGTGTGAGACATCCTAATGCAAAGATGTATCGCGCCTAGGAGGATCCAACCAGCCCTTCATTTCATTTCAATTACAGCCAGCTTTAATTTTGGATCTCAATGGAGTGCTACTCACAACGGTTGACTGCAGATATTCACAAACCCCCCTATTGGAATATGCTTGAAGTGACAGATATGGGTGGTAGGAAACTGTTAGGGCAAAAGCATGATGCTGAGAGGTTTGTGCATTGCTGATTGGAACGCTTTGATGTCTTTATATGGACTTGTGCTAACAAGGTCAATGCAAAAAAAATTTTGAGGTGCTTTATGCCTTTTCACGTCCACTGGTTCAAAGGCATGCTTACGCAAGAGTTCTGCACAAAGGAGACTAAGTTCCAGAGAATTACCAAGAAACCAGTGTTTTATAAGAAGTTGACCGTGTTTTGGGAGGCTTATCCTCAGTATTCACCAACAAACACTATCATGGTGGATGATAGCGAGTACAAAACTTTATGGAATCCTCAAGGAACCGCATGTATAGTAAAGAAAATGGAAGATCAAGACCCTGGGGAAATGCAGGATTATCTTACGACAGTCCTCAGAGGCTGGCTTGATACATGGCTTGGTGTCGAGGATCGCGTCACCTATACTATAGATACGTGGCTACCAATCATGAAAGATGATGATAGCATAGCTGTGCGAAGGAAGTGGATGGACAAACATATGAACGAACTGTAGTATAGCGAGACTTGTGATCATCCCATTATGTTTCCAATAAACTAAATGTAAATTTTTATTATGGAGTCCACTTTGGAACCTTGTATATGTTGTAGAAGTGTTCTAACTGACATAATGCGATGGTCGTTTTTGCACTCTTGCAAAGCTATAGACTAGATATATAAGTTATTGTCTTGATTATAGGTATAATTTAGTCTAAATTTGAAACACTGGTATAATGTAAAGTTTTTCAATTTTTGCTCTAGAATGTTTTTGCAGTACTAAATTTGAAACACTAGTATAATCTGAAGACTGCTACCTTGGTGCTACCTAGGTGTTTGCAGGCTACTACCAAGTGCTACCAAGTTCCTACTGCTAGGTATTGGTATACTGGTGGGTGATAGATTTATTTCCAGATGCTGCTAGATTAGTATGCAGATTCTTGGTTTATTCCCAAGTGTTGCCAGGCTAGTATACAGGTGCTACCATACTACTACCTGCTTGATACCATATCACTATTTTTTGCTATCTTGGTGCTACCTAGATGCTTGTAGCCTACTACCAACTGCTACCAAGGTCCTCTTGCTAGGTATTGGTATAGTGGTATACTTTAGAAGCTTATTAATTGTGCATCTTGAGCAATATGGTCATGCCATATCATAAGACCCATACTGTAAAAGAATACCTTGACATGTATGGAATGTGCCTAGTAAGATTTACCATGTACCACAATTTGAGCATCCCTAAGAAAGATCAGGCAAGTTTAATTATCATTCACAGACACCCACAAGCCTGGTGTGGCTCTTGGTGACCCTTGCCTACAAGAGATCAGCATGAGTAGACGAGGATCCAAAAAAAACAAGTATGTCCAAAAGAAATAGCTTGAATTATTTTCAGCAAGCTATACATCAAAGGGAGTGGTATTGTAAATAGCCTCATATGCTTCTGGGGAAATCAAAAATCTCATCCCACATCCTTGAACCTTTTCCATTCGAAACTTGATGGATCTTACAAGGTGGGATGGCAAAATAGCTTCAGGCTTGCGTTGTAATAGCTTATACTCATAGGGATTTCCTTTCGCTTGTTTGTACCATATTCCCTTGACAACAAATGAACGAGCAAGGCAAACATTCCCCCAGCCATCTGTTAGCTTAGTATCAGATTTTTGCTTCTGAGCTGTGCATTTCAAGACATAAAAATCTGCAAGCTCCTCATTGTCATCATGAGGAGCTATGACAGCAAAATTGTCACCAATGCAAAGTGCATCACTCAAAGCATCATGGTGTCCTTCGTATGCAAAATCTTCAACTTCATTAGCATCTCTGACATCTTCTGAAGGTTCAAGAGTAACATACTCCCACTTCTTGACATGTGACTTCCTAGAGCACCTCCTCCAAAGGCCTTGCATACAAGAATTGCAAAAGCATGATAGCTGCCTGCATCTGAGAGCTTTTCCATTTGTTAAAGAGTAACCTGAGACACAATGTATCCCATGAGTGCCATCCATAGATTTGCAGTCCCACTTCTTACTTCTATCCACGTCGCCTTCCTTAACTTCCCAAAACACCCTCGTAACTGGTCTTACTTTGGATGCATATGTGGCAGCAGCCCCATCACACATGGTTTGTCTTAAAAAGGCAACCACATCCTCTGCACATTGCAATTTTCTATAGTCTGGCTTAAGCTGCTCTTGAGTCAAATGTCTTTTGATAACAACACCTGCACCATCATGTTCACCCTTCCCATGACCAGATCCCAAGAAATGAAGTGTTATCTTTAACCCTGTGAGAGTCCCATACCGGGCAACAAAGTAGAAAGGCCTCTTTGCCTTAAACTGCGAGGCTACCCCGTCTGACCACAGCCAATGCTCCTTGAGGGATAAGCCTAGCTCTTTCAACCATCCATGATGGAGCATGAAGCAATGTTGAACAAAAAGAGTATCATGAGTTTTATCATCAGAAATGTAAAAATGATAATACTTTTGACGACTTCCTGCAATCTGCACATATGTGATATGGACAAATATTGTAACTTGGCAAGAAAACCAATGCATTGATTGAATCTCATTTTGTTCTTTGAATGTATAATTTTCAGCAAAGTCTACAACTGAAACAACCACATCGGGAAATACACAGACACTCTTTAAATTGCTTAGCTTGCCATCTGTAGATAAAGTTGTGCTTTATGAACTTTTGTAAGTGATCCCTAAAGAGGTCAAATAGTTCCCCAGGTTGCATCTCCTTGTGGGAGAGAACTTTTCTTTTCTTTTTCTTGCCAGAATCTGTTTCACCAACTTGAATGTCTTTAAAAATCTTCACCTTTATTGTGCGTACGCTACTTGTTGATTCCTCCATAGGACATGTCGAAAGCTTCTTTGAGGGTCCACAAGATGGGCACTCTCCCATCAAACACTTCAAAGCAAAGAAATCTGAATTGCTAGGCTTCAAACACAATACTGATTCCCACAAATTTGTAAGGCTTGAGTAAGTTTGTGTGTGAGCTGTGCATTTTTCTCCAACACCACAAATGTTACATTGACATATACACTCTTTTCCATGCACACCTAGACCAGCTTGGCGTAAATGCACACCTGGACCAGCTTGGCGTAAATGGTTGATAGCATCTCGTAAGAATGACATCTGGACATGTGTGATGCAACAACAAGTGTACCGATCTCGAAGCTTGCGTACAAAATAAGGCTTTAGCTTTTCAAATGCTCTTTGGTGAATCTGTACCTCTGGATGACTCTGTTTGAAAGCAAGAAAGAATTCTACCTGCAATAAATCAGGACAAGAAATCAACCTATGAACAACATATATAGCTTATAGAAGTCAAAGAATTAGAACTAACTTGGTAATTTAGAAAATTTTCATGCCAGAAATAAACAATAGTTTTTAGGTTAAAGGTTTGGAACAATAGCTGCCATGTTAAGAGTGGTAGCTATTTGGTTAGAGTGGACGCCACTAGGTAGATAAGGTAGCAACCATGTTAAGAGTGGAAGCTACTAGGTGAACAATGGTGGCTTTTAGGGACAGAAAGGTAACTACCAGCTTTGGAACAGTAGCTGCCATGTTAACAGTCGTAGCTACCTATTAAGAGTGAAAGCCACCAGGTAGGTAAGGTAGCAATCATGTTAAGAGTGGAAGCTACCCGGGTTGACAATAGTGGCTTTTAAAGACAGAAAGGTAACTACCAGCTTTGGAACAGTAGCTGCCATGTTAACAGTGGTAGCTACCTGTATAGAGTGAGAGCCACCAGCTAGGTAAGGTAGCAACCATGTTAAGAGTGGAAGCTACCAGGTTGACAATGGTGGCTTTTAAAGGCAGAAAGGTAACTACCAAGTTTGGAACAGTAGCTACTTGTATAGAGTGAAAGCCAGTAAGTAGGTAAGGTAGCAACCATCTTAAGAGTGGAAGCTACCAGGTTGACAATGGTGGCTTTTAGGGATAGAAAGGTAACTACCAGCTTTGGAATAGTAGCTGCAATGTAAACAGTGGTGGCTACCTTAACTCTTAGCATAGTACCTATCATCAAGATACCACTTGAATCACTCCCAGCCTCATGCCTATGAGCTCCAAGCTTGGTAACTGAGCTCCAAGCCTGGGAGCCACCACTCTTAGCATAGTACCTACCATGAAGATACCACTCTTATCAGCTCCCAGGCTTGGAGTTCATTGGTATGATAGAAATCCTAACCTGATGCTTCTAGTGCTGGCCTAATAACATATCAGCTTGAGCAAAACCTTTGCTACCAATCTGTGAGCCTACCACCACCTTCGTGGCTTCCTTTGCTAGCCACCTTTACGAGGATGAAACTGTAATTGAAAGTGTTAGCTATTTATCTACAAGGATTACCATGGTAGACTAGTATTACACACTATGAAGCTGGTGCTAACTTCAGCCCTGCACTACCGACCAATGTACAACCAAGAGGTAATTAGGGACATTTAAAAAGTATGGCATAACAAGGAAGACAAACCTGAGGTTGTTCAAGCAGATGCACCGGGTGCTTCTCATACAGCTTTCATCCAACACGCTTTCGACATACATCCTTTTTGTTCGGCGACACACGTGTATTGTTTGTCCAATATGCAATGACTCTGTGATTATACTTCTATGTTGTCGTTGTCTCTCACACAAATGCAATGGCAGCTGTGAGTCATGTTGCTTCATTTGAGATCTAGCTGCATAAAAATTCCTTCGATGAACTCCAAGTAGCCTTGATGCAGCTGCTATATTTGGTTTTCTACTTGTGAAATTCATGACCATCATGATACTTGCCCGTTTAACAAACAATTCCCTAGAGCTTTTTGGTCTTTTGACAGCCTTGAGGGTATTGTGTAATCCATGGAGCAAGATCTTATGATCCTGTGTGGATTCCTCAGCTTTGTGACAATTAAGAGATGCACAATTAAATTGCACATCTCTTAAAGCTCGATGGTTGAGTATACTTGTGACAATCTCACCCTTTGCTTTATTGTCAAGACCCTGTGTGTAATCCGTGAAACAATTAATCACTTTTGAAGTAATCACCTTCTGTTTTGTGATGCTGAGCCTGAGTTGTTTCACTGGTGACTTCCTTGACTTTAACTTCTCATGATAAGCACGCTTCCGGTCTGTTTCGTACTCCCTGATTAATTTTGATTTGCATGGTGCACACTTGAAGGAGCCAGCACATGTACATAAGCTACTTTGAACATCTTCTACTTGTGCAATTGGAACTATTTCCATGTTGAAAAAACTCTTTTTGATCAGTTCAACAAGTTGAATGTGCTCACTTTGTGGATAGCATGAGGCTCTTAAGAGAGTCAGACCTGTCCACCATCAAAACTTCGAAGACACTGTAAGATGAGATGAAGGTAGCTGTCCACAAGCCCCGTACGCAGCTACTGCAATGCTTCTAATTTTTGAGAAGGGCTGCTTGTAACATTGTCTATTTTTTTGATCTGGCGGGCTGCGACTGGTGGCTTGGGCCGCCCTAGCTTGGCTGGTGCCTTGGCCGAGCCTTGGATTGTTGGGCCCTCAGTTAAGAAATCTAGGAAACCTGCAATGCAAAAACACACACAAACGTGGTCACCGTGGAGGCTTGTTTAAAGCAGAGAGAGAGAGAGAGAGAGAGAGAGAGAGAGAGAGAGATTCTTCTATAGAGAGAAGGCTTACCACTAGCAATCACAAGACACACACACACACATATGAAGTCGCCATCGAAGGTTGTTCAGAGAGAGAGAGAGAGAGAGAGAGAGAGAGATTCTGCTATAGAGGGTAAGCCTTACCATCAATCACAAGACACACACAGACATGAAGTCGCCATGGAAGCTTGTTCATAGCAGAGAGAGAGAGAGAGAGAGAGAGAGAGAGAGAGAGAGAGAGAGAGAGAGAGAGAGAGAGAGAGAGAGGACGTGGGGAGTACCGAAAAATGGTTCTTTTTCTTTTTCTTTTTTAAAACATCCCACTTTTTGCTTCGAAAAATAGTTCTTCTTCTTTTTCTTTTTTTAAACAACCCACTTTTTGCTTTGTATTAGATGGTTACTATCAGTGTACTGGCTATGTCCCGGACATAGGTATTAAGTCCACCTATTTATGCATACACCCACATATGTAAATGACTCTAAGCCCAAGTGCCGAGGCCCCGTCCCCCATGTGAATGTGACACAAAATCTACTTCATGACATTAAGTCCCTTTATATGAAAAGTAAGTATTGAGCACCTGAGCACCTAACCCAGCTTAGACGCTAGGCCATCTATGTACGGATGGTTAGGAGATAACTTATGTAGACTTGGAACCATGCTAAGTATGATGCATGTAAGTGCAAGCTAATTGGACATGCTCTTAGGTGGAAGCATATTTTTTGGAGACACATAGTCCTCAAGTTGAGGGACCAAAATGCATGCATCAAGACCATATGTTGTGTTTATTATGAAATGGTCCCAACCAAGTGATGTGGCTAGTTTGGTCTATCTTGGACTAGATATAGGGTGGTGGTGTGACCGAATGTAGGCTTGGCCAATGACAATGACTAAACTTTTATACTATATACATAGAGATTTGGTACAATCCTTGGTTACATATTGAGATCACTATGATTACATTTATCGTCACTCCATTGAGCATCATCCTTGTTGTGCATGTGACATCATCCATCATCTAGAGTTCACTTAGATTTCCATCAAAGCTTCTTGCTAGAGTGCAGAGGTGCACAGATGCCATCCATTTATAACTTTGGTTTGTGGCAATAATTAAATATTATTCTACATCTCTCTTTCATCAACAAGAAGCATCTTAAGGTAGAAAAAAAATACCTATAACTAGTAACCAATACCTTGACTTCTAGCTAGCTTTGGAAAGCTAACTCTTTTTAGCTTGACTAACATCTAGTACTACAAGCAAAATCTTCAAAGAGCTAACTAGAAATGGTTAGAAATTAGCTTGAAAAGTAGCTTGATTAATATATCTAGTACTACAAGAAAAATCATCACTCCTAGATACCATTAGAGAAAATTGACTATAAAAGTAACTACTAGTGCTAGGAGGAAAACTAGCGTAACTGCTAGCTACCATTAGAAAAAGTTGACTGTAAAAGTAATAACTACTCTCTAGCTACTAGTTCTAGTCTACTACCACTAGAAAAAATTTACTATAACGTTGTCACTTTTGAAAGCTACTGAAACTAGTACTAGTTACTAGTGGTAGATAATGATGTCACCACTAACAGTTGGAAGTAATTGGTGGTACCTTGACTATTAATTGTTATTGGTAAAATTAACTTTAAAGTGGCTTAACTAGACCTCGCACACACTACTACTAGCTAACTAGCACACACTACTAGTACTAGCTAACTAGCACAAATTGCAACAAATTAGTTTGACTACCAGTAGTACTAATAGCAGTGTTAGTAATAATTTGGCATAGCTAGTATATGTTGAAATTTTTAACCAATTGGTTTAACTACTAGAAATTATAAACTACCAATTCTAACTAGTAATTATATTAATCACTACTAAATAGTATATGTTAGCAATAATTTCATTGCTTCTAGGATATCAAAAAGTTATCAATAAACTAGCTTGGCTACTAGTAACCACACAAACTATTAGTGCCAAGTGGAACTACTTATCTCTTTTACTTGGTGTGTCATTGTCTCCACATTGGCTAGTATTTCACTATCAATCTCACTTCTTATTCTACAAATAGAAAAATGGTAATAAGTCAAATGAGGAGCATAAATTTAAATCATGTTTACATAATTAGTTTACAATAAGTATATTCAAAACTTGGGGTCTATTAATAAAGTGAACAAGATGCTTTATGAAAATTTTCATCCCTATCCTCTTTTAACACACATCTTTATTATTAGGGGATACAAAACGGAATCAATTTTGCAACCACTTTTGACGACATGTCAATGGACTAGTTCTTCATGTAGTTTGATGATGATCATTTGTAGGCCTAAAAAGCCCTATATAAGACATGTTCTTGAAAAGGTTCAATAAGGTCAAGATATCATCGGGGAGTTGAAACAATGTGATATGGATGTAGAGGCATGCATAGCCAAGTTCAAGTCTCTCAGGAAGACTAGATGAGGACAACATGCCCTCCGAGGGAGCTCATGTGAGAGTGGTTTATGAGGGGGCTAAATGCCGAGCTCTTTGACAGCAATCTTGCGCAACAACCATGTCCAAGAGTATGAACAAAAATGTTAGGGGTTTGGATCACTTGAGATTCCTTGAAGGAGTCCTGAAGGAGTTTACAGTGGACAATGCATGGCGAGAACGGCACCTCAAGGAAGAGTGCACCACAAAGCTAAAGTGCTAGATCTGTCAGACATGGAATGATTGAACGAGGAACTATAGATACAATAACAAAAATAGAACCCTTGCTGTAAATCAAGTAGCACCACATGATGATAATATGTCATAAACACGTTATTAAGGCATAGCTACAAGATAAGGCATCGAGAAGGGTGCAAAGCAGATCTAAGGTGAGGGTGCTAGCATGGACAAAGGGAGAACATAAATGTTTGAAGAGAGCCAGTAGGATCAACTAAAGTAGGTTGTTGAAGGATTATAAGATCCAGAGAATGCAAAGGATGACACCCTACATCGTACATCTTAGCAAGGCCCAAATTTGAATTAGAGGGTGCGCTATAAGAATCAACATGGTTCCGTTGTACATGATGATTGCTTAGAAATATAATTTTGTGTGTGTAACTCTTAAGATAAGCTAGAAAATGTGTGCATGTTTATGAATGAATAGATATATAATATGAGCATTCAATAACACTCTATTCAAAGGATGCCATTAACACTCCATGAAATAAGGGTGTATTAGGTTTCACATGATTATAAACCAAAGAGGAATTTAATCACTATCCAATATGCCAGACATTTTCGGATCCAGCTGATCATAGGCTTGAAACATTGTGTAACAAAAACCATATTTGAAAGTAGACACAACACAAAAAGGGGAGTTTGGAGATCATAAAATAATAGCCTTGGGACAACCCTTGACATGCAAAGTATGGTTACATGCAGCATACATATGGATTGTACTACGTTATCCCCGAGTTTCGATGCCATCTCGAGCTCCTCGAGCTCCTCGGGGCTATGCTTTCAATGGCACTTCTTTCAATGGAACCTTAGCCATGCACCTTTGGCTTTGAGAGGCCCAAGTGCTCTAGGTTCTTGGAGTTGTGGGTTCAAATTTAACTCCTGGCAGTCAGCTGAGACTCGACAATAATGAGTCATGCTGCCAACTCGAACCCACTTAACACAATTGTTAATTGCTGAGGCATCGCACAGACCCCTGAGGGCGCCCACTCTTGGATGGACCTTCGTAATTTTTCCGTAACTTCTTCTGTAATCCTAACACTATCATTAATTAACTAACACAAACCCACCGTAGAACCCTAGCACCTGATCGTTATAGAAAGCTTGCTGTTAGTTGATGAGGCTCAGAAGCTGCTCGAACGCGCGGGCATCGCAGGGAAGCCTGAGGGCGCCCGCGTGGGAGTAGCCGAACTCATCGGCGGAGCTTTGTAAAAGCTCTGCAAAGAGAGGGTGCCCAAGGAGGTTGGCCGGTATCACGTACCGACTGCGGTAATCCTCTCCCACCAGCACCGGCAAATAGCCCTTGGGCGCCTTGAGTACACCCTTTTTCTTGCCACAATATCTATACTGATGTGCTGCGTTGCCGCAGCATTCAACTCTCAACCCAAGCAGAGCTTTAACAACAGAAATAGAGGCGGACTCTGCAATCTTTGGAAGCTTTCTGATCAATTTGGCCATCATATGGCAGCACAATTACTTGAAATTGGGACGTCAGAAGAACGAACCTAGCTTGCCCATGTAACATCCAATTGATCCGAATCGGAAGACTCGACATTTTCTTGTACGCAACCATTTTGGACCGCTTTGGTGAACTGTGGCTTACATCACAATGATCGCTTTTTTTTTTTTTCCCATGTAGACAGCCACAAGTGAGCCGCAACACGTGAACCTCAACTGAACTATTCACCATGCCACATGACCGTTTCAAAATATATAAATTCAAAACATGCCCTAAAATGTATATTCAAAACATGCAAATCATCCTTCTCAAGGTTCATTATGGGGAAATTGTAACTCCTCTCTGCCTCTCTCTCTCTCTCTCTCTCTCTCTCACACACACACACACACACATATGACACATTGCCTCTCTCTCTCTCTCTCTCTCTCTCTCTCTCTCACACACACACACACATATGACACATCTGCACAAGTATTCGGTATAATTCAATGCTCTCTCTCTCTCTCTCTCTCTCTCTCTCACACACACACACACACACACATGTGTAATCTAAGGGCTCACTATATTTAAACTCTCTATATCACGTGTATTCAAGGCCTAATTTAAAACCCCTCATCTGTAAATTTTTCATGAATAAACGCACCCTTTTTCTATTCAATATGTAAATATGCCCTTTAAACGGTACCCTTCTGTATGTAAAAAATGTGTAAAAAAGAGATTTAAAAAAACCCCTTCTATTGAACGTTAACCCACGTGCTACACATATATTTATGAGTGATCCCCCTGAGCACGTAATAGGCCCAATTCAAGCTAGAGGCAATGAAGCAACGAAACTCGACATGGTTACTCTCTCTCTCTCTCTATTTATTTTCTAGCTCACTATGGAAATTGAATTTTCAACCACCTATGTAACCCTCTTGCACACTACAATATTTTTTTTTAAAAAAAGACATCAAATCACTAAAATTATATTATATTTTGGGTTCATGTTCAAGCATATGGTATGTTTCCATGACTTTCGTAATCTAACGGCGGTCAACACTTTTCTCAATGTGAGTTACATACTTTCATATTTAAAACCTTTGACTTTGAAGGGTTCAAATATCCATCTACTTTTGACAAGTCTACAACAAAAACAGTACATGTTATGCGTAAGTTATGTTATGTTCAAATGTGCAAATCGAAAACACTTCAACTAATAAATAAAATATTGATTTCAAGTGTAAGGAAAAGTGATGTCTTTTAGTGCTTGTGATGTTAATCTCTTTAGTTTCTCAATTCCAAGTTTTGGATGTGATTTGAATGAAATCTGGGTTCATTTTATTATGTTGTCATGGTGGCTGTATATAGCTAAGACTTGAAAAATGAAGATATTGGTGACAATGAATTTAACATGAATGTAAATTTGGAGTTTATCTTGTTAAACTTGCATTTTTTCATGATGGCTTGTAATTCTTTAATCATATCTTTATAGAACATAAAAAATTTCAATTCTCACAATGTAACTGTAAAAATTTAAACAACTTCATGTACATTAGTACTAAATCAAAGAAAATGTAAGGTTTCATCAGGAAGGAAATTTTCAAATTTTGTAAGACACTTTTAGTTAAGCTCCAACATAGCAACTAAGCAATTGTTCTAGTACAAAAAATATGATTTTAAACCAAAAGTCAATAAAAGAAAAAGAGCTAAAAGGGCTGCCAAAACCAGTTTCTTGACTGCCATTTTGGATGAATCTTTTTTTTAAAGGTGGTGGCAACCATTTATCCCTTTCTTGGGATATGCACAAACAGGGTTGCTATGCATTAAATAAACTTTTTTTGACTAGATGGAAGAAAAGGTTGGCTAGTTTACAATCCCTCTTTTTGTTAACCATATGAGATAAAATAGAACGGTCAATATGGGCCTTGTAAACTTCTGCTTTCAGATAGAAAAAAAATGGTAGCAAATACATGTGGTCACCCAAGATGTATTATATATAAACACACACACACAAACACACACACACATATATATATATATGCATACACACACACACACACACACAATTTTAAAAGTAAGACCTTAAGAGTTCCTTTTAAAATTGACTCTAAAAAATTATGTCATTTTTTGTAAAAATGTTTTAAAAAAACTCAATGTATAATTTTGGTATGTTTGAATAAAGTGATTTATAAAAGGAACATGGCGTAAATGGCCTCCAATATAATGATGTAAAAATATTTAAAGACACAATGTGCAAATTTTTGTATGTTTGAATAAGGTGAACTATAAAGTGAACATGATGTAAATGGCCTATAATATAAAGACTCCTTATCTAATACATTTGAAACATAATTGTATGCATTTAATACTTCTGACAAGTTCAATAAAAACTATAAAGTTAATCAACTAAAACATTATAGATTCAAGGTAGATATGAAAATTTTTATTATTCACTTTTTTCCAAGTTTTAGAATATCTTTTTTGAATTTTTCTTTTCGATGGCAAGCATTGTACGAGGACCTTATATTGAATCCAATCACTCATTTTGGTCAAAGCTACATAAAAAATAGTACGTATTCAGGTGCATGCACATGCACATGTACTACACTTACTCAAATAACTTAGATATTTGAGAAATATAAGTCTAATCACTCATTTTTTTATGAAACTTGAAGAAAAGAAAAGAATAGTAGTACGTGTTAAAACTTAAGGTGCATATGCATGTACAATACTTTCTCAAATATCTTATTTAACTAGTTTCTCTAGCGTGAGTACATGCACATACTTCATAAGTAATTCTTTTGTAAAGGCACCAGAGCGTGTTTGTGGTGTATATTTTTTGCCTTAGCTTAATTGTCGTGAGTAGGTGAGACGAACAAGCAACACATACTAGGATTATAAAGGATTCCTATTTTATGTCTTGTATTTATGGGTTTTCTTTATAGACAGGGAATCTAGGGCCTAGGCCAATGCTTGAAATGGTTCCCAAGAACTAGAAATGCTAAGGGGATGGAAAACATAACAGAAATAGCTTTTCTTTAAATTTGTTTCAATATTACAAACACATAGATTAATTGTAGCTAAAATGTATATATTTTCTAATGCTAACTAGAAAGTCATCTTTCTAGGGCAAACAATGATCCAACAATAAAATTAGGTTATTATCCTACCTATTTAGAATCAATATGATATATTATACTAACTTGATGAGGGAGAAATTACTTTGATCTTATCTTGCATGTGATTTATCTAATTTGGCTAGTGATAAAGCTTACGCACTCAGTGGATTCTCCTCACTACTAGGTTGTGAAGACCACCTTACAATTTCACATAACCAATTTATAATATTAACAAGGATTTTTAATACAGACATTGGACCCATGTTAACTAAAAATTATTAGCATACTCCATTATGTTGTCAATCATGTCCTTGAGATTAATTAAAGAATTTGGTTCAGGAAGTGGGGAGGTTTTCTCACTTGGACTGGAGATTGTAGCATTTGAGATATGATTTATGATATTTGGTCTTTCATGCCTTAGGAAGAGATAAGATGAGAGTGTTAGTGTGAGGAAGAGAAGTTAGAGAAGTACTAGTGTGATCAAATATCCACCTAGTCACCTAATGTGTAGGCTGTTGAGATTATGCTTTTGATTTCTAGGCTGCTTATTGAAAGGAAGGGAGAAAGAGGGAGACTCATCAATATGGAGTCTAGGGACACATAGACCTCATTTACATGGATGTCTATGACATGAGAGAGTTCTCCCTGGAAGCTTTCTAAGCAATTCTTGATCAGTAATATCAAAAAGGTGTCAAAAAGGTATACAAGTTATCCCAACAGTGACTTTCATAGTCACTTACTCCTAGGACTATTCACATATGGCTTCCCATAAACCCAGAGGGGGTCACTTTTAGTGTAAGATGTCTATATAATGTGTGTTCAAGGCCTCTTTTATAAACCCCTCTATAACCACTTTATGGTAATTTTTATTATCCACTCTATAATTTTTTACAAAATTATGAAATTATAAATTCCATTTTTGTAAATGTATTTTTTTGAAGAGACCTTAAGAGGTAAGTGACAAACACACTTCAAGCATCTAGGTAGTATTATTTGGCCTTAATCTTAGATGCAAATTTTACAAGGGTGGAGTGCATGGATTCTGTAAATTCCTTTCTATGAATGTTTTTTTTGAACAGAACTTAAAAAATATCCTTCTATAAGAGGTAAGTGACAAACACACTTCAAGCATCCAGGTAGTGTTATTTGGCCTTAATCTTAGATGCAAATTTTGCGAGCGTGGAGTGCATGGATCTCCACATGGAGCGCGTTTGGTGAGACCAAAAAATGAGGTAAACAAGGGAAACCTAGAGTAAACTCCCACCCACCTCCCCCTCCCTTTTTATACTTGGTGGGATTAAAATTCGTCTTACCTACTTTGAGGGAGCCTAACGCACAACCAATATGCCCACAACACTTTGGGCCTAAGCCTACCCTTTTTTACCCTATATCCAAGTAGATTGTTGAGAAAGTAGTTTAAGGAGAAGGCGTAGGGCAAGACCATAGACAATTAGGATATGGAGCTATGGGTAAACCCTATGAAACTGGAAGACAAAGACTCATGAGCTGTAGGAGAACCCCATAATTTTTTCTTGATAATGTAATGATAAGAAAGCACAACTATATAAAACCAAGTAACAGAGCTGGCTAATAAACTAAAGGTGAAATTGATGTGTATCACATCAGATGGCATGCTTGCCATGTAATATAATGTCTGTAGATACCTGGCATGTCATGGCTTCAGGAGTAAGTTGCAAAAACCTAGCATATCAAATGTGTCCTGTAGTTTGGCATGGTGTTAGTTTGAGCTTTCTATCTCAACATTCTATCTCAACACTCCCCCTCAAGCTCAAATACATCTATTTAACCTAAATGGTGTCTGAAATACTCAAATTTTTCTTTGCCCAATGCTTTAGTAAAGATCTATACCAACTGCTCATTTGTGTGTACATAAACAAGATCTATCTCGCCCACAATCACTTTTTCTCAGATGAAGTGATAGTGCACTTCTATGTGTTTTTTCCTTGCATGAAATAGTGGGTTATTTTCCAATTTTATGCTACTCATATTATGAGATTAAAGTGTGATGTAAAACTTGTCCCAAATCAGCCACCATAAGATGCTCCAACCAAACTATCTCATTAGCAGCTATTTGCAGCTCCTCTCTACTCAGCTTCTACTCAAGGAAAAAAATAAGGGCTAATCTTCGCCAATCGTCTATTTTTTGGGCTTTATCTGCAAAAACATTTGCTAAGCATCTTAAAACATTCGCCCAAACTTTGGCCGTTTTGAAGGGTTTAAGAAAATATTCGCCCAATTTTTGACATTCTAGGGTATTTTTTGCAAACATTCACCCCATTTTCTATATAAAGAAAAAATTCTCCCCATTTTCTATAATTTTTATATTTAAATAGGAGGAATAATCACCAAATCACCTACACTTATATGTTCATGGAGACATCTTTTTTTAAAACCCTACTTTTGTTGTTGAAGACAATACCATTATAGGTTTCTTTTTAGATGACCAACTCACCAAGGCTGAATACATATCCTGATGTAGATCTCCTATCAGGAAGCTACCTGCCCAATTAACATCTGTATATCCTAATAAATCCAACTCACAAACAACTATGTAACTAATCCCATACTCTAGTATGGTTTTCACATATCTTAGAATCCTTCTCACTTCATCCAAGTGAGGCTTCTTGGGCTCTTGCATAGAGAACTGGCTAATAAATCCAACTGTGTAACTCAGATCTGGTATGTTTATGGTGGTCAAATAAATGAGTTTTTCTACCATCTATTTATACATGGCAGGATCATCCCAGCAACTCATTAATATTAGCTCCAAGATTCAAATTTTGATCCGAGGGTGTGGTGATTAGTTTACACCCTATCATACCATACTTTGCAATCCTATATATTGCATATTTCCTCTGACAACCATGCATATTCTAATATTAGACTTAAGAATCTCTATCCCAAGAAAGTACTTCAATTCACTTGCATCTTTCATCTCAAACTCTACTTGTAACATTTCTTTAACCTACTCCTACTCCTAGTCAAAATCAGGTCATCCACATATATGATGATGATAGTGATGTCATGTGCTAATGACATGCAATATAGAGAACTACCTGAGTCACATGACCTAAAAATAATACCATGTAGAAACCTGTTAATCCTACCATATCAAGCCCTTGGGGCTTGCTTCAGTCCATACAATGTTTTTTAAGTCTACACACCCTGTCTAGATACATAGGCTATACATATCCTAGAGGCTACTGCATTTACACCACTTCTGAGCGATCACCAATTAGAAATGCATTTTTAACATGCATCTAATATAAATTCCAAATTTTTCTTGTAGCCAATGGAATGAATGTTTCCTCATAATAAATGCCATGCTTCTGGGCATACCCTTTGGCAACCAAACTGTCTTTGTGTCTGATGGTTGTACCATCAACATTGTACTTAATCTTATAAACCCATTTGCAACCAATGAAATGCTTCCCTTATGGCAAATCCACCAATGTCCATGTCTGGTTACTCTAAAGAGCATTCGTTTCTTCATCCATGGCCAAATCCCACTCCGAGATACCTACAGATTTCTCAAATGTATATGGATCATGATGCTAAATCACTTTATCCATGTAAGCATGATGCTCCTCTATGAAACCATCATATGTGAGCTTGTGGATTGGGTATGTGACCCTACTTGACCTTCTCAGACTAGGTTGTTGCTTAGTGATCTGAGATGTACATGTAGGACCCACACGTCCAACACTATACACACTTAATGGCTCACATGTATAAATGGTGGATGTACTCATCCCATCATCAAAACCCATGTTAAAGTCATCTGTTACATCAAAATCATCAAAATAGGGCTGTTATAAATTGCACCCTGCATAGCTCTGCTGCCACCCAAACCTAGTCTGTAGATGGGTCCAAACATCTTAGCTTTTTATGGGGCTTGACATGGTGATTTTCCAACATATCTACTACAACCTGATGAAGTCATTTGTCCAATATTTTCTTGGTGTGATTTTTAAAAGTAGGTGAAAATGGCAACTTTGCCCTCCGTGAACTATGCACACTTTGACCTATAGCCATCTATACACTTGTTTTTACATGTGTTCCGCCTTTCATACTTGGTCCTGAGCTTAGCTTAAGTCTTATAGACCATCGAGGCACTTCACTTGACCTTTATGTCACATCTCCTAACCCATAGCTAGTGATATTTCCTCTACTTGCATTTACATGTGTTCCGCCTTTCATACTTGGTCCTGAGCTTAGCTTAAGTCTTATAGACCATCGAGGCACTTCACTTGACCTTTATGTCACATCTCCTAACCCATAGCTAGTGATATTTCCTCTACTTGCATCATATGACCCACTAGCCCTTAACTCATTCTCTCAGGCCCAACATCTGCCATGCCAGTAGCATGTCCACTAGGGGGTGCACTATTAAGAGACCCTATGTATCATGTGCATTGAAGAGGTATTTAAAAAACCCCTTATCTGTGATCTTTTCATGAATAAAATGACCCCTTTTTCTTTAGACTTATGGGTTCTCTTCCAAATTTTATAAAAAAACTTCTTTTGTACATGTATTTCTATAAATATACCTTAAATTTTTAAATTAAAAACCCATTTATCCAAACTCATGTGGTATACTTACATATTTTTAGGTGAACCTCTCCAGCATCATCTAATTCATATCCAATTGGCTTGTACCAGTTATTCAATTCATCAAAGACTACATATCTACTAGTGTAAAACTATCTATTGGATGGGTTGTAGCACCTATAGGCCTTGCTTTATGTTGAGTATCCTATGAAGATACACTTGTCTACTTTAGGGTCTAGCTTTGTTCTCACATTATCTAGGATGTGTACATAACAAATACATCCAAAAACTTTCAAATGGGATATGTACATAACAAATGCATCCAAAAACTTTCAAATGGGATATGTACATAACAAATGCATCAAAAAACTTTCATATGTGCAATGTGTGGCTTATTTCTAAGTCTATATGTTATGTACACATCCTAGATGATGTGAGACAACAACTTTTATATGTACACATCATTTGGGATGTGTACATATAACAAATACATACAAAAACTTTCAAATGTGCAATGTATGGCTTATTTCCACTATATGCCTACTATGGGGTCATGTTATGGAGTGATCCTGTAGGTGTCTTGTTCATGATGATGTTGTAGCACACGATTTAGCCCAATAAAATAATGACATACTCTTCTCATTCATCATGGCTCTACGAATCTAAGCTATGTACCTATTTCTTCTTCCAACCACTCCATTTTGCTTAGGTATGTAGTTGCATGTGACTTGCCTTGTGATACCTTCTTGCTCCCTAAGGTATCCCTTGACTCTTGAGATTTGTTGGCCTTGCTATTGGACACTTTGTGCACCCTATCCTTTTCCACCTTGACCACTATTGTATTGATTTGACCATCCACTTTACTGCTAGTTATACCTTCCAAAACATTTACCTCTTTGGCCTCCTCTAGACCTTCCACCCTTGCTGCCACCTCTTCCTATGTTGCCTATAACAAAAGCTTTTTCTCCACATGCTTTGGGATAACTATTCTTTATCAACCTCATCTCCTCTACCATCATAAGAGGTATCAACTCCTAGAAGTTGGGAAACCTATCTTTAACTGTAATAGATGTCTCAAATGGCTTGTATTCTTTGACCAAGCCTCTGAGTGTGACCAACACAAGATCATCATCCTAAACTGCAACACCAATGGATCCCAATTGATCCACTATCTTCCTAATCTTCAAGACATAATCATTTATGTTGAGGTTACCTTTCTTGACCTCATGCAGCTCATGCTTGATCTGAAGTTTCTTGAGCTTGGAAGAGGATTCAAAAAGTGAAGCCAAGGTATCCCATGCTACCTTCATCTGGACCAACCCCCATAACTCCTTGCTCATCAAGAAGTTATTCATCCTGAACTTCTAGGCTTGATAGTTGTTCTTGTCAAGCTTGTCTCCTTCCAATAGATTGGATGTCTTTTGCATCTCTACTGTTTACACAACAATGACAATAAGATCTACAAAAACATGCAATTAACCTATCAAAACCTTGCTACTCCTAATCAAGTTTGTACATTCACATTCATTGTTTCAAATTTATCCACTTTGCACAATCAGATTACAGAGCTGATTTAACTAACCAAATGTAATTCTCCTTTGTACATGGCTTCTCCATAGTGTTTCGTATACCTGTATACAAGATCTGAATAAAAAATGACAAGTGGAAGGGGTTCTCAGAAATAAACCTAGAATTTTTCTACATTGTCACTATTGTTAAAATAGGACACTATTGAACTAATTTTGTTGCTACAAGCAATTGCGGTGTCTCCAATTGATGCCCTCTAGTACAATGGTACTCTAGTATTTACTCTTGATTCCTACCAATTTTGGTAGCAAAAATCCAAGTGAAAGATACTCTACAGACCAGTTTTGTGTTTTCCAATAGTTAGACAACCTATCCTAAAAAGTCAAGGGATTCATGTAGAATGAGAACTATTTTAGGGTTTTGATGATAATGCATGTTTGGAATAGTGTGGGGAAGATCTCTACTCACTATCTTCTTAGCTACACTCAGTGTCGGGTTTCATGGCTTTGATACCATGTTGCAAAACTAGGTCAAGGAGCAGGAGAAGGGAAAGACCATAGACAAGTAGGCTATGGAGTTGTGGCAAAACCTAAGAACTGGAAGAGAACGGCTGCAAAGAAAGGGCCTCACTACTACAGATGCATTTGGAAAAGGATTTTCAAGTGGGGAAAGCTGAGAAATTAATGACATTTGGCATACACATTCCACCAAATCATGTTTGTCATGCGATTGAATCGCCTTGTCAGTGCTTTCTCATCTTCACCATGTACAATATGTCCTATAATAAGTGCATCCCAGGTTATGACACGTCATGTGAGGGATGCTCTTAGAAGACAAATGCCATCTCATATGGAGTGATACCCTTCCACTACATGTGCTCATAACAATTCACCTCAATGAAACCCTTGTCATGTTCACACCATTTGTGCATTCCAAGTAATAATGGGCAGAAACGGAGCTGTTGAAATATACAAGTGAATGGGTGTGTGTGGGAACAAGCACTTAGCAAGAGGCTATAAAAGAGAGTCTGTAATTGAGTGGGTAGCAGTGAAAAGGTGAGAGGTGTCTACTGATGAGAGAATCAAGGGCAGCATGAGTGAATATAGGGGTGTGGAAAGATTCTAGGAAAAGGTGCCTCTAGAGATGTAGGGGAGGTGGCATAAATCAAGGAGAAATCAGTGGGATTCCTTGAGCGGATTGTAGGTGCAAAAACATAAACAACATCAGATTTGAGTTACCCAAAGCAAAGAAAAATTTCTGTTGTGTAAGATCTCCATTGAAGCTTGAGTGTGGTGAATGTATGAGGTAAATGGTTGCAAATATGACAAAGAATCATGTATCTAGAAAATGGGAATGTATTGGCAACTTATGTGCAAGCCCTACAATGAATTTGGAGCAATTTTGTTGCATTTGAGTGATTGAAAAATTATTGTTTTGAAACCCTCACAAAAACAAAGAAGAGAGGTCCATTGTTGATGAAATTGAAGTCGGTCTTTTGAAAAAATCACCTCATTGGTGGATTATGTGCATGCCTAGGAGTGTTGGGTATCTACATATACCCTCAATAGCCACAACAAACCACTCAAATCACCCCTACAACAAGCGGCGCAGCCTGAAGGGCAAAAATAGAGCAGAAATTTCAATACCTAG
This sequence comes from Cibotium barometz, assembly GCF_041138505.1. Lineage (NCBI taxonomy): Eukaryota > Viridiplantae > Streptophyta > Polypodiopsida > Cyatheales > Cibotiaceae > Cibotium > Cibotium barometz. The sequence goes on from NC_141071.1 coordinate 30,138,111, forward strand.
CAAAGTGGAGGCCAAATTCAAGTCTAGTGATTGATTAAAACCAAAATCTCCTTAGGAATTTTGTGATACACATAGACGAGAAGGTTTCTATGTGATTGATTGGAGAAATTATGCATTTTGGACCTGATTATGAGCTGATTAAATAGGATGTATAAAGTGATTAGTGAACACAGAGGGTCATTAATTGGTTAATTACTCTCTCGACTTTTACAATTGGTCTAATTCCTTTTACATGGAGTTAGTAGACATCATTGCTAAGCTAATGAATTCCTGGTCTCTCAATTTGGACAAGAATCAAAGGAATTAGAGCATTTTTCCTACTGGTTTTTATTGGTTTTTCTCAAAACAAAAAAGGAGATTTGATATTTTTGGTATGTACACACCTTGGTTGGTGTTGATATGCAACATTGAGCTTGCTTAGGTGTCAATGCAAGTTATCCACACTTGATTGAACCACTACATTGAAATTTGAAGCCTTGGAAAGCACCTTTGGACTGCGTATATGCCAGTTCAAGTTGAATGCAATCAGAGTGTTTTTCTCCATCAACAGTGAAGTTCGTTGAGAACTTTGGAGTATCTGGAACAATTATTAGAGTGTGGTTGAGCTGAGGAAGGCTCAGTTATAGAATTGGATGTGTGCGGAAGGTGCATTTGCATTTTTGAGAAAATATGTCAGACAACCCAGTACAGATTGTGGGTGAGAAGTTGGATAAAAAGAACTTCCAAGCATGGAAGTACAGGATTAAAAGCTTTCTGAAAGGAAAAGGATTTTGGAACCTTGTTACAGGTGTGGAGCTAGGAACTACCCCGACAAGCTACACAACAACAAGTTATAGCTCATAAACAGTGGTCAGAGAGAGCATACAAAGTTTTGCATTAATTGTCAATATATATCTCGGATGCTATACTCATACATATACATGATGCTAAGAATCACAAGGATGCATGGGATACATTGGTAAAGCCATTTGATACAAATACTAGTGCTCGTAAGTCTCAGTTGTTGAGACAACAGATTCATAATGTGAAGCGAAAAGGAAGGAGCATCCATGATTATGTACAAGAGATAAAGAAGTATGCAGATGCATTGGCAACTATCAATGCCCCCATGCTTAATGATGATTTGGTAGACATTACCCTGCGTGGTCTTGGTAAGGAGTACAAGTCTTTTATGCTTGACATGAGAGTGTGAGCATTGGGAGTAGTGTTGTGGATAAAGGAAAAAAGAAAGTTGAAGGAATTGGCATTACAGGCTATGAGTCATCAAGTTCATAAAGTTTGGGTGAGGAACTTGGCATACTAGTTTTACGCACACCAGGTGCAAGGCAAGATAGATATGTGCCCACATGCTAGAGTGATAGGTGTTGAGAGTAATCTGCATGCATTGCAGAGATCCCAAAGGGTCAAGTATCCAATTTGACAGGTTGACATATCGTGACTTTGCTATGCATTACGCATATATGACCTCTTTGGTGAAGCATGTGGAACCTACATGCTATCCAGAAGCTATTGGGAAGCATGTATGGGAGAAGGCAATGGATGTTTAGATGGACGCATTGGTTCATAATGAAACTTGGGATTTGGTTGCCTTACCACAAGGCAAAAATGTCATTGGTTGTGCACATGGGTTTATAATGTGAAATGCAAATCAGATGGTTCCATTGAGCGCAATAAAGTGCGGTTGGTAGCTAAGGGTTATGCACAAACCCAAGGCTTGGACTATGATGAAACATTTAGTTGCAAAGATGAGAACATTGAGAGCAATCATTGCTATGGTTGCAGCAAATGGTTGGGAAATGCATCAAATGGATGTGAAAAATGCATTTCTAAATGGTGATTTACAAGAAGAAGTTTATATGGCACAGGCAGAAGGATATGTACACGTGAGGTACCCCACTCATGTATGCAGGTTAAAGAAAGCATTATATGGTTTGAAGCAAGAACCTCGTGCTTGGAGTGATAAAATAAGCCGATATCTTATCTCCCTTGGATTTCAGGTTTCTTCAGCAGATTCTTCACTCTATGTGAAGAAAACAGATCATGGGATTGTCTTGCTTGTCATCTATGTGGATGACTTGATTGTCACAGGAGATCATGCTATAGATGTTATGCTTGTCAAGAAGGCATTGAGTGGGCAGTTTGACATGAAAGACTTAGGTGGATTGATATATTTTCTTGGGATTGAAGTGATCAAAGACCATGCAGGGACATGGTTAGTGCAATGCCAATATGCATTGGATATGTTGGCAAATATGGGATGACAGGGTGTAAGCCAATGAGTACACCTTTGGAGCAGAATGTGAAGCTGCAGGCTGATTTTGGTGAAGAGTTTGATGATCCATCTATGTATAGAAAGATGGTTGGCAGTCTTATTTACATGACTATGACACGACCGGCGGATCTCAGTTATGCTGTGGGGCTAGTAAGCCAATTCATGCAAAGCCCCAGAAAACCTCATTTGGATGTAGTGAGACGCATTATGCGCTATGTAAAGACCACTACACAATATGGTCTTCTTTATGAGCATGGTAAAGGCTTGGATGTACACGGCTACACAGACGTAGATTGGGCAGGTAGCTTGTATGATAGGAGGTCTACTAGTGGTTATGCCTTTACATTTGGAAGTGTAGTGGTGAGTTGGAGTAGCAAGAAGCAACCTATTGTTGCTTTATCTAGTACAGAGGCTGAATACAGGGGTGCAGCCATTGCTACATGTGAAGGAGTATGGTTAAAGAGTTTCTTTGGCTGATTTGGGTGAGCCTATTGATGGCAAGGTTGTCATTCATTGTGACAACATGAGGCATACAGTTGGCCAAGAATCTAGTTTTTCATGTGAGGACCAAACATATAGAGGTCGACTATCATTTTGTTAGAGAGAAAGTGTTGGATGGTACATCGGATTTGTAGTACGTGAAGACTGAAGAGCAGGTGGCCGACATCTTTACAAAGCCACTTAGCAGCAGGGAGAAGTTTGAGTAAATCTGTACTATGTTGGGAGTACATGGGATGAGCTTGAGGGGGATTGTTGAGAGCTTTGATAGCCCAAGCTCATCTACATCTTCATCTATGGCAATACATCATGAGCTTGAGAGGGACTGTTGAGATTCAAGTTCGATGTCAGCTTGTGCCAGTTGCACTATGTGCTAGCATGTAAGGTAGTAACATGTGTGAGACATAAATGACCGCGTCTAGCTGGTCATAGTGTGTGGACATTAGCTAGGGTTAGTAGTGTGTGGGCACAACACATGTAGTTTATTGTAGCTTATGGATTATGGCTCTTTATGCATTATGTGAGAAGGGACGTGGCTTCCCTCTATGGTTAGGGTTTGCATAATACATTAGGGTTTTCTCCTGTAAGTGTGTCTCCTCTCCAAAAATGTTTTTCATCAGGAGAGGTACACCCTTGGGATTGTACATCAATGTGGTATAATTTAGCTTTGCTCATGTGGCTTCTTGTTGGATAATATCTTCTTTGTATTACTCAACTCACTCCCTATCTCTTCCTTGTACTCAATGGCACCACATTTCTTAACAATAGGTCTCGTATTGCAATGCGATGGTGTGAAATTGCGCTCACAAGAGAAGTTCAATGGTAAGGTACCCATGGCAATAAGCTTGGAGACCTCATGGGTTAAAAGCTCCACCACTATCGAAAAGATCCCTACCCCATGAGACGTTGACGTGAGTAGAAGTGAGTGGTTCTCTCTTAAAGATATCTCTTAGCATTAAAATGTTTAGCACCGCTACCATGGGGAGGAACCTCTTGATAAAATGCAAGCAAGGTGATGAGTTATGGTGGATCAAATGCAAGAATCAACATCATTAGCATGTAATTAAGATGATGATTAAGATGAGATTAGTGACCAATTAAGCTAATAGGATAATGTAGGCATGGATACTCAAGAAACCAACAAATACTCATTAGGCCAATGCCCCAATTTATAGGGTTTACATCCACAAGATGCCAACCTCGGGCACCCTCTCTTTGCAGAGCTTTTACAAAGCTCCGCCCATGAGTTCGACTCCCACGCGGGCGCCTTGAGGCTTCCCTGTGATGCTCGCTCGTTCGGGCGACTCCTGAGCCTCATCAACTAACAGCAAGCTTTCTATAATGATCAGGTGCTAGGGTTCTACGGTGGGTTTGTGTTAGCATAATGGTAGTGTTAGGTTTCTACAGTGGATTGTGTTAGGATTACAGAAGTGACGGACACCCTCCTTGAAGAGCTTTGTGTTAGGCTTCTGTGCGATGCCTCATCAATTCTCAGAGCTAGCTTTCTACAATTATAATTGTGTTAAGTGGGTTGGATTTGAACCCAAAATAGAGCACTTGGGTAAAATATAACTTCTCAAGTATATTTAAGCCAAAGGTGCCATTCAAGGAAGGGCCATTGAAAGCATGGCATTGAGGAGCTCTCGAATAACATAATTCATGGCAAAATTGCAAGTGACATCAAAACTCTAGAATAACATCAGGCAATCCATATGCATGCATGTGACCATAAGTTGCACTCCAAGGATTGTACCAAAGCTATTACCTAATGATATCCAAATTCGAAGTAGTAGAACCCTTTTTGCATCATGTGTACTTTTGTTACAACATTTCAAGACTCTTAGGTGGATCAGGACCAAAGCTGTTACCTAATGATAACTAAATTCCAAGTAGTAGAACCCTTTTTGCATCATGTGTAAGTCTCACAGAAATATCTATGTATGCAAGGAGATCATAGAGATATCTTTCAATGAATAGAGAGATATATCCATACACGTTGATCATAGGGAGGCCTATGCATGAGACCCACTTAGAGGATCTTCCTTCCTGTTACCTCCCCTCCTGCAAAGTAACCACAGAGCAGCTGATCCCTTGATGGGATTATCGGAGGACAACTTCTTGCTCATGAGGTGGAATGAACCTTCAGAGGATCACATCAATTCCCCTCTTGTATAGCTGTTTGGCTATTACTTGGAAATACATGCTTCGAACAGCTATCCACTTTCTTTAATCGCTTGAGAAAGATTATCCTTCATCAAACTTGAGGCCACAAAATCCATTCGGGGTAGGTATTCCACCACTGTATGGTTGGTTCCTAGAGTGTGCACAATGTTGAATTCAAACTCCTGAAGGATCAGCATCCCACCGAGCCATCTTTTCTGCCAATACAAACTCTACTTATCAACAAGATAAAGCAAGGCCAGGTCATCCACATGGAATGTGAACTTGTTGCCCAAGGTAGTGGTGGAACTTGCGGACTGAGTAGGTCATGCCTAGCATCTTCCTATTATGGGTGGTGGATTAGTTCTTTGCGTCTGATAGTCTTCGACTTACATAGTAGATAGGGAAAAACCACTTCTTTCTAGCTTCCTACATCAGGACATTCCTGAATTGCCTCATCTGATGCATCCACAAAGACATGAAATAGCAATTCCCAATTACATGCATGGACTATAGGGGCTTTTGTCAGCAACATTAGCTTGAGTCCCTAAAGGCAATGGCACTTTGGAACCACGATGCATCTTGCTACTTGTTTCACTTGCTACTTGATTTCCTTCATGTTCGAGTCAATCATCCACACGTGAACTATCCTACTACTTGGCATGGCTAGAAGCTTGGGAACTTCAGTTTTCTGTCTCCAGCTTGGAATCACAAGGCACTTTTGTTCATTCTCTGTATAGTAAAATAAACCATTCACTATATAATTTCCTAGATATAAATGAGCATATCTAGGGAAAGTGCAAACTAGAGAAAATGAAACACTTTCCTAGATAGCTAACTAGGAAATACAATGCATGGATTTTTCTATATAGGAAAATTTATCTATATAGTAAAAATTTCCTATATAACAAATTTTCCTACAAAGGAAAAAATCTCCTATGTAGGAAGATTTTCTCTATATAGAAAAATTTGCTTACATAGGAAAAATTTTCCTATATATGTACATTTATCTATCTAGAGAAATCCATGCATTGTATTTTCTAGGTAGCCTATCTAGGAAACTATTACATTTTCCCTAGTTTGCACTTTTCCTAGATATCCTTATTTGTATCTAGGAAATTACATAGTAAATCCATTGTATCTCTATATAGAGAATGCTTAGTAGCTTATCCCCTAGATAGTTCTATGAATCGTGCTAATATACTACTTACAACATGCTAATATACTACTTACAACATAATAGATTAAGTAGTTCTATAAAGCATTATAAAATAAAAATCTCTTTATTTATCAAAGATTAAGCAAAAAAGTCTTGAGAGGGCCAAAAGTAATCAACGTACATCATGTTCAAAATAAATAGTACTTCAAGATTATCTAAATGTCATGGGATTATGTTTACATCTTCTAAACTAATAGGTGTGGATTGTGCATTGAATTTGACTTTCTTATTGGCAATAAGCCAATGCACAATGTCACGAATCATAATGTCACTCCCAGGCCTTTTCGTATCCTTTGAGTAGTTTTTGAAACTAATATTCTCCTTCTTTAGATTGACATATGTACTCTTGAGAGAAAAGTACATGTCTTGGATCGTATGCACTCTCATGTACTTTAATAAGACTGTCTCCATATCCTCCTCTGAAATGTGGCTCACGTACATTCATGATAATAAAATATATAAAATTTTAAATCATATTTAATTTACCTGAATAAAAAGATTCAAAATAATAAACTTATCAATGATAAATTTCTCTAATATAATATCACTTACTTGTAAAGATTCACATGATGCCTCTACATTTGATTTTCCAACGTGTTCTAAATCCTATTTGAAATAACAAAATTAAACCCATCATGTTAAAAATAGAAAAATCAAATCCATTACGTTAAAAATAGGAGAATCATAACATTATACATCTATCTAACAATGCCTTTAAAATGGTTGTTGGTATAATATTTTCACCCTTTTGGTGACTTCTTTCTTCCAAGTGAGTTTTCATCTTCTCACTTACCTTTGGAACAAGCCAAAAACTAGCATTAATAATCACAAAAGTAAAAAGAGAAAGAGAAAAAAATAGGAGTACAAAGAGATAGTAGAAAACTTTTGTAAGTTTTGCATTACCTTTCTCTTTCTTTGACTTTTTCTTGAAACCTCATTCGTATACTTAGCTAGATTCAACATTGGATCGCACAGAGGCAGTTATCATAGTGTCACAATGTTCAGAAGAAGCTGTCAGAAAGACTAATGAGTCAGATATCCTCATGAGAGACCTCATCGTCGTGCAGATCTGGGAAAATGCACAGCGTAGTCTGTCAGATGTGAAGGCAACGCTGAATTGTGTGAAAGACGGAAGTTAGTTGACTTTGACTACCAGCACAGGATACGCACTATCTTGGGGAGTATGCGTTCGGCATACGAGGATCTCAGAGATGCCGCACAACCTTCTGCCGACTTACACCGTCTACAACTGTGGGACGCAACATGGAACGAGCAGAAGGTGAAGAGCAAACGTATGAGAGTTCTTTCTGCAGACACTTCCCAAAAGAGTGCGCATCGCCCAAGATATAGCCGCTGCACCGTCCGGACAACCGGATGTGACAAGGACGCGCGCAATCATGCGTACCATTTTCAACGAGCGATGTACACACCTTATCGGCATTCCGCACGAGGCCTTGATCGAGGGGCAAACAAAAGGGTCAGGAGCTTTTGGCACAGTGAAGGAGTATAAGGTCCAAGGCATCTCATTTCTTCCTTAGCACGTTACTTTTTGTGGAAAGCTTTACAAGGGAGAAGGCAGCTCAAGATTTGAGAGCTTTCAGGCACATGCACGTTCTACACCCATCCATCGTGCGATGCATAGCCTTCACCAAGGAATCGCCGTGGATCACTATTTTTCCGTTATATAACGGTGGCTCCCTGGGTGACACACTCTTGAAGGTTTCTTTCAGATACAGTGAGTTTACTAGAGCGATGTACCGCTTGGATCAGGGATGGAAAAAGCCCCCGCCTGCTGACATACAATTAAGCCAGGTGCAGCTCGCTCAGATAAAGGAGGTGGCTTTGAATATGCCTCACATTATGCATGCCCTAGTGGATGGCCTAACAGCCGCACACATGGCTAGCATCATTCACACTGACCTACATCCCTTCAATGTTGTGCTAGATTTTACAAAGGATTTAAAAGCACGCATTGGTATCATTGACTGGGGCCTTTTGCTGAGAGCGCCCAAAAAGCGAGTATCGCTCAATTTTGTATTCGAAGCCAGTTAAAATCCAAAAAGGTGGCACATGCTCAAGCTTATGCCGACAGGGAGTGGAACAAGCGACCATGGATAGCTCCAGAGATTTTTGATCCTCTCTTGGAAGATGCATACACTCCTACGAGCGATGTTTTCGCCTTGGGAAACAAAGAATCCCGGCGGGTTTATAGGAATAGTAAGTTTTGGCCGGTAAGAGATCAAGTCTTGTGAATATATGTTGTGATCACATGTTTTAGAATGTTAATAACATGTTTTGTTAACGTGATCATGAATTTGTGAACACGTTTATGAAATCCCTGCTCTTCATCCACTCCTCAAAGAAGAAAAGTCATGCATGTGGACTGGCGAACTCTACCTTGATCACATCAATGACATATCGCTTTATCATCTTGTGCTTTCCACTATTTAAAGGAGTTCCTAAACTCAAGGTTAGAAAAAGTATGTACATGTGATTCATGACTTACTTCCCTCATGCATCCACCATCAGAAGGGCAGTGTTGATATCCACGTTGTATGGTAGGGTGCGTGGATCAAATGGTGGGATGGGTCTCCTAGGGGTGGCTCAAAATGAGCGGATGAAGTGCCCCATGTTGGGGGAGAAGCTTCCAAAACTTAGCGGCATAGTCTTTGACCGTGAGGTTCTTCTAGTTCATCGAGCATAGCTTGTAAAGGACATGCACATATGTTTTATCTTCCTAGAATCTTTGAAGAAAGGCATCTCTGATTGCATCGTATGTTCAAAAATGAGCATACAAATACTGAGCAACCCAGAGAGTTGTACGTTTTATAAAGTTGGTACAAAAGTTGATTTCTTGACGTTTTGATCAACAAGCTCAGGGACGTTCACCTGCCAAGCACTGTCAAAGAGAAGGATGTGGGGCATTTGCATACTCCGAGGATTTTGTGGAGAATTTTAGATACTTCACCGCCATGAGACAATTGGTCGCTAAAGCATGTTATATTGTAGAAACTAGGGAGGCAGTGGTTGGGGCGGGGGTGGTGGTATGAACAGTGGTTGTTGGCGAAGTTATCAATTCTTTGATTTGTGATGATTCACAAGGAACTTTTGGTCGTTCCCTATATAGTGAAATTCATGATATATAGGAAATTTTGAAAGATTTCCTAGTTATGTAGATGAAAATTTTCTATATTTAACTAGGTAATCTTATTCTCTATTTCCATATCTAGGAAATATGGGTTAATATCTAGGTAATTCATTTTTCTATATAGGAAATATGGGCAAATAAATAGGAAATTCAATTTCTTACATAGAGAATGTGAGTCGATATCTAGGTAATTCAATTTCCTATATAAGAAATATGGGTCAGTATGTAGATAATTAAATTTCTTATATAGAGAATGAATAAGAAATATGGGCTATTATTGAGGTATTTCCATTTCTTATATAGATAATGGATTTCCTATGTGCAGAATCGAACCACAAATGATTAAATGGTTATTAAAAATTATACTTTACAACTTTTATACTTAATATTTATGCATTAATATTATTACAAATTGAAATACTTAAATTCTGCTCTCTCTCTCTCTCTCTCTCTCTCTCTCTCTCTCTCTCTCTCTCACACACACACACACACACACAAAAACTCAATACAATATACGTTAAATATGCTCTCATCTTATATGAAAAAGTACGAGAATGGTTTTACCAATCCTCGTGTGACTTAAATTAGGCTTGCACTAAGTTAAAATATTTGCCAAAGGAGAGAAGATCTGTGTTGATATTGGCAAATCATGGGAAAGAAAATTTTATTGGTAGCACCTTGATCATTATGAATGCTAAATGTGGCGGCTTAGTTTCAAAAGGAGAGCAAGTTTTGAGTTCAAAACAATAATCAAATGAACCTACAAGCATGGGAAGAAAGAGTGAATGCTTTGATAGAAGCTACCTACATAGCTTCGAAGGGTTAGTTTGAAGATGTATGTAGATTTTTTAAAAGGGTTTATGTTATATGTAGCCTTTAAAGATTAGTTATAGGATCCTAACAGTGCTTAGTTTAACATTGTGTAAGGGAAGTTTCAACTAATATATTTTCGAAGAGTCATTCACACAAAAGACCATAACTTTAAACTATATTTTCAAGGAGTAATTCATTACAAGTATTATAATATCAAGAAAGGAGTAAACATGTAGAGACATGTCAAGTGAGGAGGAAAGAAGGTGTGTCAGACACTATCTTTACTTTGTTATAAGAAAAGTAGAAGTTGATGATAAATTATTTTCTCTTGATCACATTTCTTTTTCTAATAATGCATGGACTACAAAGCAACCCGTAAATGGTGCTTAAAGATATCAAAAGAAAGATAGAAGATTCCCACTATGGATGGCTGTTCTTAAAGACTCAAGAGAAAAAAGCATAAATGGTGGATCCCAGTATGTAAGATCATGATTATGGCTATTTCATGTGCACACATAAGGCACTTAGTTGTAAATTTTTTTAAAAGAGCTCAATCAAAGTCTTCAAGATATGTGCATGATTAAGAAGGGGCATTTACAGAAGGTAATATTACACTCTTTTTCGAGTTAAGAATCATACATTATTTCAAAAACGTAATTGCATTTGCTATTGAAAATCATGACATGCTTTTTGGTTTATTACGAGCATTGTCTTCATTTTGATTGGTTAAATGTTGGGTTTAGTGAGGTTAGGCCTTTGATCTACAAGCTAAACATTGCCATGAGTTTAGACATCATAGATCTCTTTGGTAAAGTGATTCAATGGAGTATCTTTGACCTCAAATTGCATCTTCACATGGTATGTATGTTGTGTAGCTTGGTGGTCAGGGATTTCACTGACGTAAACGAGAACATGTGAATATGTTAATAACATATGTTAATAACACAAAAAATCTTGTGATCACATGTTATATTCACAAAGCTTTCACAAGGGCCTAAAAAATTTATCTTTGTCGGGCATAAAAAATCTTCTTAGGTGGCCATTGACCTGCTATTATGTGAAGATGGTAACATGCATTTGTTTCAGTCGAGAGTTGGCTTTGAATGCCTTTATTGTCCTTTGCTTTGTATTTGTAGGTATTTGCAACAGTGGCCCACCACTGGGTGGAATTTGGGCATCCATATTGTTGTATTGCCCTAGTAATAGCCTTGTGCCACTAGCAATTCCTTTTGGGTCCATTGCTTACGAGGGCTTTGTGTCCACTGCCTCACTAGACGAGCTCGATATCTCAACAAGGTTCACATTTCATTAATGAGGTGATTGATCAATTACGTGTTGGATTCCTTGTAGTCCACCCGAAGTCATCACCTTATTATCCATAGACTAATGGTCAAGCGGAGAGTATAAACAAGATTTTGTGTACTATCTTGACAAAAACATTGGAAGCAAGTCGAACGGATTTGGAACATAAGCTAACATCAGCCTTATGGGCATATCGAACATCGTATAAGGTAGCGACGAGATATACTCCCTTCCGTTTAACTTATGGTGATTAAGAAGTAATGCCTATGGAGTACCTAGTTCCAAGCTTGAGAATTGTAGTGCAAGAATGTTTGACAGAGAATGCATTAGTTAAAAGGCTAATAGATTTAGAAAAGCTTGATGAAACCAGACTAATTGCATCACATGAACTTATGGTCGAAAAACTACAAAGAAAACATTGGTTCAACAATAACTTAAAACGAAAAGAACTAGAAACGAGAGACCTTGTCCTCATGTATGGTGTAGGGAGCACCAAAAAATGAAACTCAAGTACAGTGCGCTAGGACCTTTCCAAGTTTCCGAGATCACACCTCAAGGGTCGGTTAGAATTGAGACAATTGAGGGCATACAAATGGAGGGTTACGTCAATGGAAGCAAACTTAAAAAATATTTTGGACCACTGACCCAATAGATGCTCTTTGCAAGAACATCTTTTAAAACAATGGAAGGAGCTTGCAAAAGAAAAAAACCAGCAAGCTCAATAAGATGCTAAGGCAAGGGAGTCCAAGGCCAAATAGATACTCCAGAAAAGGATATTACATGGGAACATGGCTTCACTAACTCTCCTTGACGAAGATGAACTAAACATTAAGCTGGCACGGCTCAAGGTGGGAGTCTCTACAGCTAATTGTCATGCAACGAGCATTGCATTGATAGATACATGATCAAGTTATAACCTGATCTCATATGAGACATGGGTAGCTCTAGGTAAACCGCACCTTGAGGCCACCAATGCACAAGTATGAAGTGTACACTTGACAACTATGAAAGTGGAGGGATTTCTAAGTGTTAATGTTTCCATCAGAAATAATTCCTTGGTTGGAAAAAGCCATGAAGTGGTCATGGAAAGAGATATCCCATGATCTCAGCAGGGCAACCTGGTGAGTCTCTAAACTTGATTTTACATTATACACCCAACTTGTTTTGTTGTGGCTAACATGTTTGCATTGTATCACTATTTAATCTAGGAAGATGAGGATGCAGAAAGTGGTAGTGGTGCATGTGGTGAAGATGGAGGCGAAGATGAAGATGAAGATCAACACAAATATGTTGGAGAAGATGAAGATGAAGATGAACACAAAGTGGTGGTGGTGCACATGGTGAATATGCAAGAGACGAGGAAGATGAGGATGGACATGAAGCGGTGGTGGTGCACGAGGTGAAGATGCAGGCAAAGATAAAGATGAACACGAAGTGGTGGTGGTGCATGTGGTGAAGATGTGGGCAAAGATGAAGATGAAGATAAACACGAAGATGCATGCGAAGATGAAGATGAAGATAAACACGAAGTGGTTGTAGTGCACATGGTGAAGATGCAGGGGAAGATGAAGATGAACATGAAGTACTCATGGTGTATGTGGTGAAGATGAACATGAAGATGCACCACAATGAATTAATTTAATTATTGACTTTGTCTTTATTCATTTTAGGGACATCAAAACTTTATGTATTTTTACAACTTTGTATATAATTTGCAAGTAATAAAAACCATGGCATTGTTGTTTTGCAAATTTTAGGTGTTTTAAGTGTTTTAAGTGTTTTTTTGTGTTTTTCTTAAAAAGAAGATTAAATTATGTGATTGTTTCAAAATAAATGGGAACAAAATGGGTGACATATGTGTGGACACGTCCCCAAATATCTCACCCATTTTGTCCCTTTTGTTTTCTTTGTAGAAGATAGTATGCGGCTATAGCTGCCTAATGCTATATACGTAGCTATATGGCATGACTATACGTGCTACTCAACACCTGGCTATGTATGTAGCTATACGTGTTGTTGTAGCCCATCTATAAGCATGGTTATTTGCATGGCTAAATCCACATTCTAGTAGCCGCGCATATAGTAGCAGGAATGTTTTTTTCCAATTTTACATCCTTCGATATTTTCGCAGTTCTTCATGCGACTGTACTCTTCATTTGTTGTAGTGATACATACATATATATGTATGTATGCGCATGCATACATACGTACACACATACACACATACATATACAGATACATACATACATACATATGCGCATGTATGTATATAAGTATATCTATATGTATGTACTACATACATGTATGTGCATGTATATATGTGTGTGTGTGTGTGTGTGTGTGTGTGTGTGTGTGTGTGTGCATGTATGATTATATATATGTATATATATAGATATATATACATGAATACAAACATATAAGATATGTATGTATATATATATATAGATGTGAATACAAATAAGGCTATAAATATATATGTGCACACACATACACACATATATATGTATGTGGACATATATATAAGCGCACACACAAACACACACACATGTATGTATGTACATACATATATATGTTTGTACGTATGTATGTATCTCTAAATGGACACACACATGTGTGTATATGTGTATGTGCATCTATATGTTTATATATATACATACATACATATATACATGCACATATAGATGCATACATATATAACATATGTACATCTATATGTATGAAATATACAATATAATAATATAAGCACACACTTACACACAAATATAGATGTAAATACATATATAACATATGTATAGCTGTATGTATATACAAATATAAAATATAAAATATAAGCGCACGCACACACACACACACACACAAATATAAATGTGTATGTATGTACGTATGTATAAATGTGAATGAAAATACTATAAATATATATATATGCACACACACACATATGTATGTGTGTACGTATGTATGCTTATATGTATACATATACAAACATATATACATATAACGCATGTATATAAAAAATATATATAAATAAATAAAACTATAAAAAAACATATGTGTATATGTAACATGTACATATATGCATGTATGTATGTACATACATGCATATATGTATGTATGTGCACACACAAAAACACACACATACAGACACATCCAAAATATTTAAGGCATCTGGTATGGCCGAATGCAAGTTAGTTATCATCCCTATGGATGTTGATGTGAAGATGTCTACATACGATTGTGTATAGAAAACACTTCTCCACTTGTGGATGTGAAGGGGTACAAGAAGTTGGTAGAGAGTTTGGATGTGGGTGTATTAAACACAAACATGTTGAATGAGTCTATAGAGATCCATTAGTCATAAGGGATGTGGGTATTGAATATATATAAAGTACAGTTGAGTACACAGTTGAGAACAACATCATCTATAAGTTGGGAAGGTATGTGATCAGATATTATGACTCAAATCCAAAAGGAAATTATGATGGTAGAAAATTACTTTTTGATTATTGTTCTCTTTGTTTACATATGGAGTATCTCTTATATCAATAAGAAATAGCCTACAATGGCCCTTTCTTTCTCTTGGTAGAGACATGATGCTTTACTTCATGTGAAGTAGTTTAGTTGAGGAGAACTTGAGAGACATGAGTTTAGAGTCCAATGGCAAGAATTGTGGTCATTCCTTCACTCCAGGTACCTAATCCTCTTCCTCACCACTTTACCTCACGACACTCGACAAGGAAGATTCAAGACATGCTCCCCCCGGCCTCTCCTACAATTGGCGAGGTATCCTCACACATCACTTGAATACTAAGAATTGAGATGTGAGTACAAAGTGATGTGAGGTGTGATTCGAACTTCAAAAATATGGGTAGGATGACTTACAATGGTTGGTAATGTTTTGCATGAACTCGTGCACAATATCATAATGTCAATCCCATCATGTACAATTTCTTCCATAACACCATATAGCTCCAAAATTATCAATCAAAACACATGTATGCCTCTTACATAGGCATGTCAAAAACATGGGCAATCAGCACCTCCATGTACATGTGTATTAGGCATTCACATAAGCATACCATGTGCCATTACAAGTATTGATTCATGCCTTCAATGCCAATCAATACATTCCAATTTCACCAAGATGCGCCAATGCATCAAAATGCATTCGCATAAGCATATCATATGCCAATCCAAATATTGATTCAAGCCTCCAATGTCACTTAGTGCATTCTAATTTCATGAAGCCCCCACTTGCAAAAACAATTGAAGCATTGTTGCTCACAACTTAATGATGATCATCAAGCATCATTAGCATCATCTTAATGAATGTGAGGCATCATTTTCACATCTTTAATGATAAAACCCTTGTAGTCAAGAAATGAAGAAGTGGGAATCTTGTTAAGGCAATGGAAGAGCATTACCTTCACTTTGGCAACCAATTCCTAGCAAGAGAGCTAGACCTTCATGTGATCAAACGGATCTTCATGTGATCAAACGGCTGCAGCTCCTCTTATGTTGCCAAGGTCCTTGGGAGTGTAGAAACAAGATTAATCAAAGAGGCTTGCACTCTAGAAAAACGCGCGAAATTCCTTGGGAGAAAACGCAACCAAAACGCCATTGGTTCACAGCCATCCATACGTTGCTATGCTTGCCTAAGCTTTAGGTAAAGCATAGGCTTTCTTAAGCTTGGATTCTAAGCTCCAAAACATGAAGGAAGAAGGCAAAATCATGCGTACATAGCAGAAAACGGCGGCAAGATTCAGTCAGTCTCACAGTCCATCGACGCCCAGAAACACATGGAAATAAATCTAAGCCACCATTAGGTCATCTCAGAGTCATTCAATGCAGTGATTAGAGCAAATTTTGTGCAAGAAAATGGCTGTAGAAAAACTCAGAAATGACCATGGCCTTGACCTTGAATGCAACCATTATGATACTCTATGTGAAGAGGAAGACTGGCTCAATCAAAACCCTAATGTTGGGGCAAGAAAATTTGAGAGAGGAAGGCAGGATAAGCTCCAAGGATCAAGCAAGGGTGAGGGATGAGGAAAATATTTTGATTAATATTCCCTAATCAAGATTAGTGGATTAATGGTTTTCTTCCCCAAGTTTGGTTCCGAATTTCAAATTTGATGAAGCCATCCCTAGATTTGATCCACCATAACCCATAGCCCCCCAAAATCACATGGAAATGTGCATCAAAAGGATCAAATGAATTCAAACAAACCACCATAGCCTATACTTGATCAAGAAAATAAAAAAAATATAGAAATTTTAAAAACTTCAAAAAACATGGGATCAATTCAAGGCTCTTATAGCAATGCAAAAATCTAGATTTGGTGTCACATGCACATGGGGGATGGGTCCTAGGAGGCACTTGGGGTCCTAGGAGGCACTTGGGTTTAGAGTTATTTACATATGTGCCCTTGGGGGCCTTGGCATATAGGATACATTGGGCTCATGGACATTGTACACACAAATTATGATCATTTTTTTGAGTATTACTTTCTTGGAGCTCTGATGCCCAAGCTTTTATGGTGAACTTCTCCCATATGAGATGTGAGGAACTAGGGTTTGGCCACTCAAGGCATAGAGTGACAACATGGGTGTGGGTCACCATCCTCACATCTCATATGGGAGAAGTTCACCCATAAAAGCTTGGGCATCAAAGCTCCAAGAAAGTAATACTCAAAAAAATGATCATAATTTGTGTGTACAATGCCCATGAGCCCAATGTATCCTATATGCCAAGGCCCCCAAGGGCACAATTGTAAATGCCTCTAAACCCAAGGCCCCCAAAGGCACATGGGTATATGCATGAATAGGTAGTACACTAGCTACCAGATTTTAGGGTTGGGAGCTGGGAGGTAGCTCAGTTGGTAGCCATAGGAGTGTTGGGAATTTTAAAAGACTTCTATAAGTTTTTTATTTTATTCAAAGGAGTGGGGGCACTACCTTTGCATGTCTCGCAACCATCATGAGGAGTGCTTGTCGGTTGCAGCAGCAGGGGCCCTCGTCTGGGGGGGAAGCCTGCCAGCGTGGAAATTTGAGGAGTGCCCGTCGGTTGCAGCAGCAGGGGCCCTCGTCTAGGGGGGGAAGCTTGCCAGCATGGAAATGCTAGAAGCTTGAGAGCAACAACAAAGCAGCCGAGAGGGAGGTCAGACAGCAGGACACAAAGGGAAATGCTGCAGGAGGCAGAACTTTCTCTCCCACTTCTTCTCCTGCTTTCTCAGGCTTTGAATCTTCTCCAGAGCCATCCCTAGCCAAGAAATCTCATAGGGTGCTAGCTTCCTCCTCTCCTTCCTCAGCTGCAGCAAAGGCCAAAGGAGCTATAAGAAAGGGGCATTATCCTCTTTCACCCAAATCACCTACTACACCAAGCAAGAAGTTCAACATGCAGCCGAGCTCAGATGCCACTCCAAGCACACAAGTGAGTA
This sequence comes from Cibotium barometz, assembly GCF_041138505.1. Taxonomy (NCBI): domain Eukaryota; kingdom Viridiplantae; phylum Streptophyta; class Polypodiopsida; order Cyatheales; family Cibotiaceae; genus Cibotium; species Cibotium barometz. Next base: position 30,155,960 of record NC_141071.1, read on the forward strand.
TCTTTACACATGTTGTTGTGCAGCCAATTTTTGTTCAGGTGCTTGGCTTGTGTGAATTTTTCTAGAGGTGTGTTGCACATGCATGCTAGTCATGCTGTTCCAGGGGGTAATGGAGTGAGTGTGCTCACAATGTCATCCATGAAACAATGTCCCTATTGAATACCTTACAAAATAAATTTTTTGCTTCAATGATGACTCCTCACTTGTCGTGTATTGTAATAAGTGTGTTGCATACCAAAACATCCCTAGAAAAATTCAAGTTGTGGGCAATAGTGCTTTATTGAGTTTTAGTAACACTACATGCGGCATATTGCATGCTGACAACACACTGTAGAATACATTTTCTACACCTTTGATACTCCCACACTTTCTATACATGCGCACAAGCATTGTTAACATAAGCATACTTGTAGCCTCATGCATATATATGGAAGGTGATGTCCAAAGCAAGCAGGTCATACATGAAAATATGTTAGCAAAATGTGTTGGACTGATTCTAGATGTGCTATGGAATGTTGCAGGGTAAATCGTGTTGGTACCCTCCATATGTCCAGTTTGAAAGAAAGTCAGTTTTCTGTATGACCAAAGCCCAAGCACATGAAGTCCGGTCTTTCAGATTTTGGAGTGGATGCGCGAACATTGGGTGAGGCTAATTTTACAAATGCAGATTGGCTATCATGTTTTGATGAGGTGCCAAGAAGGGGCAGTAAAGTAAAATGGAGGACTTTGAAGCTAGAGTTGAAGCTAGAGTTGTGGCCCAGGTTCTACACCCTTTTTCCTTCGATATATCAGGAACCTCCCACCACTATGGGATGCAGTGACCAAGGCATCTGCAAGAGGTTTTCTGCATGAGTGTACAAAAGGGCCAGTCGATTGGGCTTTATTTTCTGAGAGCATGATAGCAGCTATGGATGCAAAGAAGCTACAAGCAAAGAAGCACCGATGGTCTATTTTCCATGCTTCCTCTGCACTGCATACCTCCAGGTTTGAACAGGCGAAGCCTCTTGAGCAATCGGAGACAGTACAAAATATGCATGTGGACTTAGAGGCAATTGCTGTGTTGGACGGAATAATTGAGGTGCTTGAAAGGAAATATGCTCATGCCCTCAGAGCTCAACGAAGCTACGAGAAAAGTTGAGAAGTACAAAGCGGATATGCATCGAGATGAAGGGGCACAGCTCCTAGTTAGTAGTTTGAAAAGACAGTTGGAAGATACACAATCTGAGTTGCAAAAGGTTGAAAATGCATCAGACCTAGTAGATGCTGGGAAGTTACAGGAGCTGAGGATGAAAGTGGAGAGATTGTCGCTGACCATCCAAACTCTGGATGGAGTTGATATGGGTACTGTTCCTGCTAGTGCGGGCTATGAAAGTCAAGTGTTTCTAGAAAATGCAAAACAAATAGAGATGCATGTGTGTGCTCAGGTGGATTTTGTGAAAGACATGCAGGCAAGAAGGAACAAAGTGTTCCTATCCTTGCTAACACCTAAATTACCACATGCAAATTTGGGCTTATCGGATGCGCACAATATTTGTTTTGCTTGTGTATTGGTCATGTATGATGCAGATGGTCTTTGCATGTTTATACTTCCTTGTGGTCATGCTTATCATATTTATTGTTTTGCTCACCTTGCCAAGCAAAGAGATTTGCATGGCTATGGGATGCACGCAAATGATCTCGCCTGCTACAAGGTCTTTGCTGATGCTTGGCCACATTGATGCCCTCGGTTATGCAAGGGAGTCACGAAGCACAGTACCCTCCATGCTTCCAAACACTGCTACCAAATTGTGCTTTTTCCACGGTACGTAGCATACCGTTATGCTCTCTAACCCTTATCTTCATTACTAGTTTTTGTTGTGTACCTTTTTGTAAGGTGGGTGAGGGTAAGATGCATGTGGATAAATGGTACCACCTAGAGTTGTCATCTGTAGCATGGCAGCTGATTCTGGTAGCAAGGTAGCTATCTTATGCTGCTTGGGAGCTACTTAGATTCCTGGTAGCTACCTGGAAAGGCTGTCAACTACCCTTAAAAGCCTGATAGCTACCCTTTCAAGCCTGATAGCTACTCTTTGAAGACTGGTGTTAACCCTTGAAAGCTTGGTAGCTACCTTCAAAGCCTGTCAGCTACCCTTAAAAGCCTGATAGCTACCCTTTCAAGCCTGATAGCTACTCTTTGAAGACTGGTGTTAACCCTTGAAAGCTTGGTAGCTACCTTCAAAGCCTGTCAGCTACCCTTAATATCCTAAAAGTTACATTTGGAATCGTGGTAGTTACCTGGTAGCTACCTTCCTGCTTTTCAGCTACCTGGTAGCTACCTGGTAGCTACCTTCCTGCTTTTCAGCTACCCTTAAAAGCCTGAGAGCTTCCCCATGGAAGCCTGGTAGGTACTTGGTAACTATCCTTGAAGCCTCTCAACTACCCTTAAAAGCCTGATAGCTACCCTTTGAAGCCTGGTAGCTACCTTAGGAATCCTAACAGCTACCCTTGGAAGCTTGGTAGCTACCAAGGGATGCCTAAAAGCTACCAAGATATGCTTGAGACTTCCATGCTAAAAGCTACCAAGGGATACCAAGATGTTAAGGCATGCTGAAAGCTACCAAGGCCTCCAAGGCAAGGTTTGAAGGTAAGTATGATAGCTTCTAGTATGTAACTTTTGTAGCTGGAATCAATAGAGCTTGTGTTAAGTTGTGAGGGTTTACTTTCAATTTGGTATGGTTTACTGTCTACTAAGGTGGGAAAATATTTTCTAATGATTGAATTTATTGCAGATAATGAGGATGCTAAAAATATTCAGCCAATGGATGAAGTTTTTTCAACACCAGGTTGTAATGTAGAATATATACAGTTGGACACGGAACTTGAGACTGGCAGATTTCCGTGGAAAAAACAAGGAACATGATCCAAAGGATGACACTATCAAGGAGAGAGAACTTGTGGACTTGGGTGTAGAAAGTCCTGTAGATAGTGACATGGACAAGGAGATCATCAAGAAGAGAGTCCTTCACTGCTACAAGCCTTTAAAATGTTGAAAAGGGGAAGAAAGAGGAAAACGAAAGATTGTGTTCACTTTTATAATTGAATGTAGACTAATATGTTTTCACTTGCTAATGATTGTTTTCCATGCAGGAGGATCTTCTAGCCAGCATCCTCCAACTTGAAGCAATAAGGACCTAGATAAAGCTTCCAATATAACATATGATCAACCGGACAAGGAGGAACCTGCCAATATCTCTGAAGGATCGAGATGAAAAGGTGCTACTGCCAAAGTCAGAAAAAGATTGCAACCCTAAATTCTGCTAGTTCTCCCCATGAATGCATGTCAACCCCCTTTTTGGGTTTGTCCCATCAATAGCCATTCTGGCTCTGTAACCAAATTGCTGACATTTTAAATTTAATGAATGAAAAGAGTCCAACTATTTTGTTTCTTATATATCTCTCATTGTTATGTATTTCATTCAGTTCTTTTCCAGTGTATGAAATTTATCATTGCAGACACTGTCAGTGTGGATGGAGTAGCTGAAATATCTGGCAATGTCCTCACAAGCCAGAATGGTGATACACTGCAAGATAGTGATAAAGTGCATGATGGTGTAAATAAAGTGGAGGATGGTGATAAAAAGTAGGATGGTGGTGATAAAGTGCAGGATGATAAAAGTGCAGGATGGTGGTAATAAAGTGCAGGATGGTGATAAAAAGCATGATGGTGGTGATAAAGTGCAGGATGATGGTGAAAAAGTGCAGGATGGTGGTGATAAAGTGCAGGATGGTGAAAAAGTGCAGGATGTTGATACAGTGCAGGATGGTAATAAAGTCATAAAGGAGGATAATGATGTTTGGGAAAAGGCGGGTTTTTGGTGTTTTGTCCAGACATCATGCCTTGTAGCCATAGTACAGAATGCAAGGAAAACACGGGATTGTGGTGTTCCTGTAAACAATGCTGCTGACATGCTAAGACAGATTAAAGCACAGGCTGTTAGTTTTTATGATGCATTCCAGGGGAAAAGTGAGGTAAAAGGTGAATGTGGGACTGAAAAGGACAGCTCTCAGAGCTCAAGAAATGACCCAGCAAAGAACTATGTGTTCAAGGAGCATTATGAGGCACAAGACACAGCTTCAGTGGAGGGTGATGTAAGTGCCCATATTGCTATTGATCAGAAAGCATCATAGTTGTTTGAAAAGCATGAGAGTAATCAGAGAACTGAACTGAGAGATGATATCGAATCGATTGTAGTAGGTGAAAAGATGCAGGGGGGAAGAGAGCTTGAGCTCTTGCAAGCACACACACACACTAACAAAACCCTAATAGAGAACACACAAGGTGAGAGGCTGAAAATCTTCTCTTACTTCACTCAACACTCAACACACCATATACAAGAATAAGAGAGTACTCCAAAATGTGAAAGGTACTCAACCAATACATATACGGGTTCTCTATAGTGTGAACCCGACTAAATGAGCTGGCGCTATAACTATGCCAGTCTCTAGAATGGCTGTCACACAGCCTGTCATCCCACTGGCTGCATATCACCCAAGATCTCACCAACCATGCCAGTGGTGTAAGTGTGGGGCCTATCCCCCAGGCGGGTCATCAGTGGCCACCGCCTCACTAGACAAGCTCGATATCTCAACACTCCCCCTCGAGCTCAACTCCATCTCATGTACACCAAGCGAAGTCCTGAATCTGCGGAGCTTCTCTGTACCCAATGCTTTGGTGAAGATGTCAGCTACCTGATCCTCTGTGCTGACATAAACAAGGTCAAGATCTCCTGCCAAGACCTTCTCTCTGATGAAGTGGTAGTGGACCTCTATGTGCTTCGTACGAGCATGAAAGACTGGGTTCCTGGCCAACTGTATACTGCTAATGTTGTCACAAAAAATGACAACTTGTCTATCCACTGATAGACCCAAATCTGCAAGTAGCTTTCTCAACCAAGCTACCTCACATGCTGCCATAGCAGCTCCTCTGTACTCGGCCTCTGTACTAGATAGGGCAACCGTAGGCTGCTTCTTGCTGCTCCAAGTCACAGCAGCACTCCCCAAAGAAAACATGAATCCACTGGTAGATCTTCTATCTGAGATACTACCAGCCCAATCAGCATCTGTGTACCCATGTACACATATCTCTGTCCCAGTCTCATAGAATAGTCCACAATGCAAAGTAGACTTCACATACCTCAGTATGCGTCTCACTGCATCCAAATGCGGTTTCCGTGGAACCTGCATAAACTGACTCACCAACCCAACAGCATAGCTCAAATCTGGTCTGGTGATCGTCATGTAGATCAAACTTCCTACTATGCGCCTGTACATAGTAGGATCCTCCAAGATCTCTCCTGAATCTGCACTTAACTTGCCATTCTGATCCAATGGCACAGAAATAGGCTTACAGCCTGTCATACCATACTTGGACAACATGTCCAAGCCATACTGTCTCTGCAGTAATCCAATACCATGTGGTGACCTAATCACCTCAATGCCCAAGAAATATCTGAGCTCCCCCAGATCCTTCATCTCGAACTTCTGTCTAAGCAAGATCTTTACATCAAAGATCTCTGCATCATGGTCCCCCGTAATGATCAAGTCATCTACATAGATGACAACAAGCACAACCCCTCTATCACCATGTCACACATACAGCGACAAATCTGCGTTGGCTACATGAAAGCCAATAGTGACAAGATATTCAAAAATCTTGTCAGACCATGCTCTTGGTGCTTGCTTTAAGCCATACAAGGCTTCTTCAACCTGCAAACATGCTCGGGGTGACCCACATCCTCATAACCAGGTGGCTACAACATATACACCTCTTCTTGCAAATCCCCATGCAAGAATGCATTCTTTACATCCATCTGATGTAAAGACCATTACTTTGATGCAGCCACTGCTATCACAACTCTTACCGTTGCCATCATGGCAACTGGGCTGAAAGTTTCCTCATAATCAATCCCATATGTCTGTGCATATCCTTTGGCTACCAATCTAGCCTTGTACCTGTTTATGCTTCCATCACTGTTATGTTTTACTTTGTACACCCACTTGCATCCAATGGCTTTCTTACCTTCAGGCAATTGCACTAAATCCCAAGTTTCATTTCCATATAGTGCATCCATCTCCTCATCCATAGCTTTCTCCCAACACACATTTCCAACAGCCTCATCAATGCATGTGGGCTCTACAACCTGCACAACCTTTGCCATATATGCATAGTGATGTGCTACATAACCATCATAAGTAAACCTCTGCACAAGGTTCTTCACTCTACCAGATCTTCGCAGCTTTTCATTCATGGCTTCCATAGCCTTCTTTACACCAGGTGTTCTCATAGCTGGGATCCCAAGCTCCTCATCAAGGCTCATATCTGAGCCACTAGACTCTCCATCAACATGAGAATGCCCTACAGAAATGTCAGGCATACCAAGGGGCTCAACCACTTTCTCTTTTCCTTTACGTGATGTAGTAATCACATTTGCAGGACCGGTATTATGACGCAGCCTGCCACTCCATGGTCTATCAACAGACCCAATAGATGAGGACTCTCCTGGTCCACCCAAAGACTGTGATTGCTGACCTGCATTCTGTGCAACCACACTTCCACTCACATCAACCCCGACAGCTTCTTTTTCAGCAACATACCAGCTACTCATCTCATCAAAGACAACATCCCTGCTTACCCTCAACTCACTGTAGCAGGGTTATAACACCTGTATCCCTTTTGCTCAAGGGAGTATCCAATAAACACACATTTTTCAGCTTTTGGATCCAGCTTAGTTCTCAGCTCATCTGGCACATGCACATATGCAATGCATCCAAAAACTTTCAGATGAGACAAATCTGGTTTTCTGCCAGTAAACCTCTCCTCTGGGGTTACATCATGTATGGCTGTAGTTGGAGTCCTGTTCATGATGTATACTGTTGTAGAAACAGCCTCAGCCCAATAGCAATGCGGCATATTTTTCTCTTCCATCAATGCTCGCGCAATCTCAGCAATGTGCCTGTTTTTCCGCTCAGCAACTCCATTTTGCTGCGGAGTGTATCTGCATGTAAACTGTCTCCGAATACCATTCTTTTTCAAAAATTCAGAGAACTCATTGGAGAAGTACTCTCCCCCTCCATCTGACCTTAGGCACTTTACATATTTTCCTGTTTGCTTTTCAACCAAAACTCTGAAATTCTAAAAGTGAGTGAACACCTCACTCTTCTCCTTCATGAAATATACCCACACTTTCCTTGTGTGGTCATCAATGAAAGTCACATAGTACCTGCAGTCTCCCATAGATATGGTCTTCGTAGGACCCCATACATCGGAATGCACAACATCTAGTGCATTTCTGCTCACATATCTGTTACGTGGAAACACATGCTTTGTTTGCTTCCCAAATTGGCATGCTTCACATATTTTCTGCATACCTTCCACTTTAAATTTTGGCAGCCCTGTCACAATTCCTTTTGTCTGCATAGACTTCAATCTCTGCACATTTACGTGTCCAATCCTTTTATGCCAAATGTCTGTGTCTGCAACAATTCCTGAACCATTTGCAAACATCGCAGTACTCATTTCAGGCATGTCTACATTTAATGTAAACATTCTGCCCACTCTGTTGCCTTTTGCAACCAACCTGCACTTGTCTTTAAAATCTTCAACATAACATCCATCAGGGTTAAACCGAACTCGCAAACCCTGCTCAATCATTTGGCCAACTGAAACCAGATTCTTTGTTATGTTCGGTACATGAAGTACATCTGCAAGGTACTTCACTTTGCCATCCTGCATAGACAATGGCACATCTCCAACGTGGGCAATTGGATGAGCAGTGTCATCCCCTGTTTCCACAAAACTTGGTCTTTTCGGGTTTTTCATCTCCTTGAACCACTCCCCCTGACTCGTCATGTGGTTCGAAGCGCCTGAATCCACATACCATACATTATCTTTTTGTGCTGCATCAACATTTTCAGACATGGCATTCACGACATGCTGCATAACAAACAACCTTTCATTATCCTCATTATTTCTGCTTGAGGATGCATAGTTGTTTTGCTGCACTTTCCCATTTTGCATGTCAGCCTACTTCTTATAACATTCTGCTTGCACATGTCCAGGCTTACCACAATAATAGCATTCACGTGCATCATTATATTGCCTTTGCCAGTTTCCACGGCCTCTTTGACTCCCCCTGCCTCTGAATTTGCCTCTTCCACCTGCGTGTTGTTGTTGTTGATGATTCTGGGACTGTTGTTGTTGCTGCTGCTGCTGGCCATAATTCTGATTACCTGTTCGGCCACCTCCTTGACCGTGTCCACCACGGCCTCCTCTACCTCGTCCTCTTCCTGAACTCGTGTAGAAGGCCTGTTGCTCTGAACTGTTTTTACTTTGTGAAGACTGTTGGTCTTCACCCAAGTTCTTCTCTTCGATAATCAGCATAAACACCAAATCTGTAAAGTTGGGAATGTTTTCCCGAGTCTGAATAGACGTCTTGAACGCCTTGTATTGTGGCCCAAGACCACGTAGACAGACCTCCACCTTATCATCATCATCTACTGACACACTAATAGATGCAAGGGATTCCACAATACCCTTTATCTTCAGTGCATAGTCATTCACAGACATGCTCTTTTTCTCCACAGTATGAAGTTCATTCTTCAACTGTATCTTACGTGCCTTGGTATTTGTTTCATAAAGCTTTACCAAGGTATCCCACGCCTCCTTGGGGGACTTGGCATCCTGAATGTGCCCAATCATGGTGTCCTGTATACTAATGGAGAGCCAATACATAACCTTCCTGGCTCCTTGGTTCCAGTCTTTAAATTCTTTCACATCTGCAGCAGTCGGATTTATATCCGGTATCTCCGGTGCCTCTTCATGCTCACCTTCTATGTAGTCCCAATAGCCTTTTCCCATCAAGAAATTCGTTAAACTAAACCTCCAAGCATGGAAGTTATTCTTATCAAGCTTCTCAGCCACAATCTAGGTTATCCCATCATTTGACATCTTGCCAAACACACAATTTTACCAGAAACAGCACTCTGGTTTTTCTGCACAAACTGCTGTATTTTCTGCAGTGGTACTGTAGTACTCTCAAATGTCACAACCAGTGACTTCAATGTGCATACATACACCCAATGGCAACTGTAGACCTCTTTGCAGCACCCACAGTGTCTGCACAGTCAATCTGTCTTCCTGCAATTCTTAAAACAGAGTTCTGCAGAGAATCGATGACTTACCCACAGTGCTCGAAATCGCCTGCTTTCTGAAAAACGAAGGTCCAGACGTGCCCGAAACACGTTTTCGCCCCGGAAATCATAGTTCGATAGGACTGTATAGTTGCCCTATAGCTTTACTCCCGCGAAGAAAGCTCCTCAATCAGAGACCGTTTGCCGGTGCCTCTCGTAGAGCTCCCGACAAGGGTGTAGTCACCAACACAATAGGGAAGAGTAGTTGAAGCTCTTACCCTCGTACCACTTCCTGTGGTTCTCTTGCTTGTAGCTCAGCCCTTAGCACGAACCGGGCTCTGATACCATGAAAAGATGCAGGGGGAAGAGAGCTTGAGCTCTTGCAAGCACACACACACACTAACAAAACCCTAATAGAGAACACACAAGGTGAGAGGCTGAAAATCTTCTCTTACTTCACTCAACACTCAACACACCATATACAAGAATAAGAGAGTACTCCAAAATGTGAAAGGTACTCAACCAATACATATACGGGTTCTCTATAGTGTGAACCCGACTAAATGAGCTGGCGCTATAACTATGCCAGTCTCTAGAATGGCTGTCACACAGCCTGTCATCCCACTGGCCGCATATCACCCAAGATCTCACCAACCATGCCAGTGGTGTAAGTGTGGGGCCTATCCCCCAGGCGGGTCATCAGTGGCCACCGCTTCACTAGACGAGCTCGATATCTCAACAGTAGGTAGTGTGAGACATCCTAATGCAAAGATGTATCGCGCCTAGGAGGATCCAACCAGTCCTTCATTTCATTTCAATTACGGCCAGCTTTAATTTTGGATCTCAATGGAGTGCTACTCACAACGGTTGACTGCAGATATGCACAAACCCCCCCTATTGGAATATGCTTGAAGTGACAGATATGGGTGGTAGGAAACTGTTAGGGCAAAAGCATGATGCTGAGAGGTTTGTGCATTGCTGCTTGGAACGCTTTGATGTCTTTATATGGACTTGTGCTAACAAGGTCAATGCAAAAAAAAAATTTGAGGTGCTTTATGCCTTTTCACGTCCACTGGTTCAAAGGCATGCTTACGCAAGAGTTCTGCACAAAGGAGACTAAGTTCCAGAGAATTACCAAGAAACCAGTGTTTTATAAGAAGTTGACCGTGTTTTGGGAGGCTTATCCTCAGTATTCACCAACAAACACTATCATGGTGGATGATAGCGAGTACAAAACTTTATGGAATCCTCAAGGAACCGCATGTATAGTAAAGAAAATGGAAGATCAAGACCCTGGGGAAATGCAGGATTATCTTACGACAGTCCTCAGAGGCTGGCTTGATACATGGCTTGGTGTCGAGGATCGCGTCACCTATACTATAGATACGTGGCTACCAATCATGAAAGATGATGATAGCATAGCTGTGCGAAGGAAGTGGATGGACAAACATATGAACGAACTGTAGTATAGCGAGACTTGTGATCATCCCATTATGTTCCCAATAAACTAAATGTAAATTTTTATTATGGAGTCCACTTTGGAACCTTGTATATGTTGTAGAAGTGTTCTAACTGACATAATGCGATGGTCGTTTTTGCACTCTTGCAAAGCTATAGACTAGATATATAAGTTATTGTCTTGATTATAGGTATAATTTAGTCTAAATTTGAAACACTGGTATAATGTAAAGTTTTTCAATTTTTGCTCTAGAATGTTTTTGTAGTACTAAATTTGAAACACTAGTATAATCTGAAGACTGCTACCTTGGTGCTACCTAGGTGTTTGCAGGCTACTACCAAGTGCTACCAAGTTCCTACTGCTAGGTATTGGTATACTGGTGGGTGATAGATTTATTTCCAGATGCTGCTAGGTTAGTATGCAGATGCTTGGTTTATTCCCAAGTGTTGCCAGGCTAGTATACAGGTGCTACCATACTACTACCTGCTTGATACCATATCACTATCTTCTGCTATCTTGGTGCTACCTAGATGCTTGTAGCCTACTACCAAGTGCTACCAAGGTCCTCTTGCTAGGTATTGGTATAGTGGTATACTTTAGAAGCTCATTAATTGTGCATCTTGAGCAATATGGTCATGCCACATCATAAGACCCATACTGTAAAAGAATACCTTGACATGTATGGAATGTGCCTAGTAAGATTTACCATGTACCACAATTTGAGCATCCCTAAGAAAGATCAGGCAAGTTTAATTATCATTCACAGACACCCACAAGCCTGGTGTGGCTCTTGGTGACCCTTGCCTACAAGAGATCAGCATGAGTAGACGAGGATCCAAAAAAAACAAGTATGTCCAAAAGAAATAGCTTGAATTATTTTCAGCAAGCTATACATCAAAGGGAGTGGTATTGTAAATAGCCTCATATGCTTCTGGGGAAATCAAAAATCTCATCCCACATCCTTGAACCTTTTCCATTCGAAACTTGATGGATCTTACAAGGTGGGATGGCAAAATAGCTTCAGGCTTGCGTTGTAATAGCTTATACTCATAGGGATTTCCTTTCGCTTGTTTGTACCATATTCCCTTGACAACAAATGAACGAGCAGGGCAAACATTCCCCCAGCCATCTGTTAGCTTAGTATCAGATTTTTGCTTCTGAGCTGTGCATTTCAAGACATAAAAATCTGCAAGCTCCTCATTGTCATCATGAGGAGCTATGACAGCAAAATTGTCACCAACGCAAAGTGCATCACTCAAAGCATCATGGTGTCCTTCGTATGCAAAATCTTCAACTTCATTAGCATCTCTGACATCTTCTGAAGGTTCAAGAGTAACATACTCCCACTTCTTGACATGTGACTTCCTAGAGCACCTCCTCCAAAGGCCTTGCATACAAGAATTGCAAAAGCATGATAGCTGCCTGCATCTGAGAGCTTTTCCATTTGTTAAAGAGTAACCTGAGACACAATGTATCCCATGAGTGCCATCCATAGATTTGCAGTCCCACTTCTTACTTCTATCCACGTCGCCTTCCTTAACTTCCCAAAACACCCTCGTAACTGGTCTTACTTTGGATGCATATGTGGCAGCAGCCCCATCACACATGGTTTGTCTTAAAAAGGCAACCACATCCTCTGCACATTGCAATTTTCTATAGTCTGGCTTAAGCTGCTCTTGAGTCAAATGTCTTTTGATAACAGCACCTGCACCATCATGTTCACCCTTCCCATGACCAGATCCCGAGAAATGAAGTGTCATCTTTAACCCTGTGAGAGTCCCATACCGGGCAACAAAGTAGAAAAACCTCTTTGCCTTAAACTGCGAGGCTACCCCGTCTGACCACAGCCAATGCTCCTTGAGGGATAAGCCTAGCTCTTTCAACCATCCATGATGGAGCATGAAGCAATGTTGAACAAAAAGAGTACCATGAGTTTTATCATCAGAAATGTAAAAATGATAATACTTTTGACGACTTCCTGCAATCTGCACATATGTGATATGGACAAATATTGTAACTTGGCAAGAAAACCAATGCATTGATTGAATCTCATTTTGTTCTTTGAATGTATAATTTTCAGCAAAGTCTACAACTGAAACAACCACATCGAGAAATACACAGACACTCTTTAAATTGCTTAGCTTGCCATCTGTAGATAAAGTTGTGCTTTATGAACTTTTGTAAGTGATCCCTAAAGAGGTCAAATAGTTCCCCAGGTTGCATCTCCTTGTGGGAGAGAACTTTTCTTTTCTTTTTCTTGCCAGAATCTGTTTCACCAACTTGAATGTCTTCAAAAATCTTCACCTTTATTGTGCGTACGCTACTTGTTGATTCCTCCATAGGACATGTCGAAAGCTTCTTTGAGGGTCCACAAGATGGGCACTCTCCCATCAAACACTTCAAAGCAAAGAAATCTGAATTGCTAGGCTTCAAACACAATACTAATTCCCACAAATTTGTAAGGCTTGAGTAAGTTTGTGTGTGAGCTGTGCATTTTTCTCCAACACCACAAATGTTACATTGACATATACACTCTTTTCCATGCACACCTAGACCAGCTTGGCGTAAATGCACACCTGGACCAGCTTGGCGTAAATGGTTGATAGCATCTCGTAAGAATGACATCTGGACATGTGTGATGCAACAACAAGTGTACTGATCTCGAAGCTTGCGTACAAAATAAGGCTTCAGCTTTTCAAATGCTCTTTGGTGAATCTGTACCTCTAGATGACTCTGTTTGAAAGCAAGAAAGAATTCTACCTGCAATAAATCAGGACAAGAAATCAACCTATGAACAACATATATAGCTTATAGAAGTCAAAGAATTAGAACTAACTTGGTAATTTAGAAAATTTTCATGCCAGAAATAAACAATAGTTTTTAGGTTAAAGGTTTGGAACAATAGCTGCCATGTTAAGAGTGGTAGCTATTTGGTTAGAGTGGACGCCACTAGGTAGATAAGGTAGCAACCATGTTAAGAGTGGAAGCTACTAGGTGAACAATGGTGGCTTTTAGGGACAGAAAGGTAACTACCAGCTTTGGAACAGTAGCTGCCATGTTAACAGTCGTAGCTACCTATTAAGAGTGAAAGCCACCAGGTAGGTAAGGTAGCAATCATGTTAAGAGTGGAAGCTACCCGGGTTGACAATAGTGGCTTTTAAAGACAGAAAGGTAACTACCAGCTTTGGAACAGTAGCTGCCATGTTAACAGTGGTAGCTACCTGTATAGAGTGAGAGCCACCAGCTAGGTAAGGTAGCAACCATGTTAAGAGTGGAAGCTACCAGGTTGACAATGGTGGCTTTTAAAGGCAGAAAGGTAACTACCAAGTTTGGAACAGTAGCTACTTGTATAGAGTGAAAGCGAGTAAGTAGGTAAGGTAGCAACCATCTTAAGAGTGGAAGCTACCAGGTTGACAATGGTGGCTTTTAGGGATAGAAAGGTAACTACCAGCTTTGGAACAGTAGCTGCAATGTAAACAGTGGTGGCTACCTTAACTCTTAGCATAGTACCTATCATCAAGATACCACTTGAATCACTCCCAGCCTCATGCCTATGAGCTCCAAGCTTGGTAACTGAGCTCCAAGCCTGGGAGCCACCACTCTTAGCATAGTACCTACCATGAAGATACCACTCTTATCAGCTCCCAGGCTTGGAGTTCATTGGTATGATAGAAATCCTAACCTGATGCTTCTAGTGCTGGCCTAATAACATATCAGCTTGAGCAAAACCTTTGCTACCAATCTGTGAGCCTACCACCACCTTCGTGGCTTCCTTTGCTAGCCACCTTTACGAGGATGAAACTGTAATTGAAAGTGTTAGCTATTTATCTACAAGGATTACCATGGTAGACTAGTATTACACACTATGAAGCTGGTGCTAACTTTAGCCCTGCACTACCGACCAATGTACAACCAAGAGGTAATTAGGGACATTTAAAAAGTATGGCATAACAAGGAAGACAAACCTGAGGTTGTTCAAGCAGATGCACCGGGTGCTTCTCATACAGCTTTCATCCAACATACATCCTTTTTGTTCGGCGACACACGTGTGTTGTTTGTCCAATATGCAATGACTCTGTGATTATACTTCTATGTTGTCGTTGTCTCTCACACAAATGCAATGGCAGCTGTGAGTCATGTTGCTTCATTTGAGATCTAGCTGCATAAAAATTCCTTCGATGAACTCCAAGTAGCCTTGATGCAGCTGCTATATTTGGTTTTCTACTTGTGAAATTCATGACCATCATGATACTTGCCCGTTTAACAAACAATTCCCTAGAGCTTTTTGGTCTTTTGACAGCCTTGAGGGTATTGTGTAATCCATGGAGCAAGATCTTATGATCCTGTGTGGATTCCTCAGCTTTGTGACAATTAAGAGATGCACAATTAAATTGCACATCTCTTAAAGCTCGATGGTTGAGTATACTTGTGACAATCTCACCCTTTGCTTTATTGTCAAGACCCTGTGTGTAATCCGTGAAACAATTAATCACTTTTGAAGTAATCACCTTCTGTTTTGTGATGCTGAGCCTGAGTTGTTTCACTGGTGACTTCCTTGACTTTAACTTCTCATGATAAGCACGCTTCCGGTCTGTTTCGTACTCCCTGATTAATTTTGATTTGCATGGTGCACACTTGAAGGAGCCAGCACATGTACATAAGCTGCTTTGAACATCTTCTACTTGTGCAATTGGAACTATTTCCATGTTGAAAAAACTCCTTTTGATCAGTTCAACAAGTTGAATGTGCTCACTTTGTGGATAGCATGAGGCTCTTAAGAGAGTCAGACCTGTCCACCATCAAAACTTCGAAGACTCTGTAAGATGAGATGAAGGTAGCTGTCCACAAGCCCCGTACACAGCTACTGCAATGCTTCTAATTTTTGAGAAGGGCTGCTTGTAACATTGTCTATTTTTTCGATCTGGCGGGCTGCGACTGGTGGCTTGGGCCGCCCTAGCTTGGCTGGTGCCTTGGCCGAGCCTTGGATTGTTGGGCCCTCAGTTAAGAAATCTAGGAAACCTGCAATGCAAAAACACACACAAACGTGGTCACCGTGGAGGCTTGTTTAAAGCAGAGAGAGAGAGAGAGAGAGAGAGAGAGAGAGAGAGAGAGAGAGAGAGAGAGAGAGAGATTCTTCTATAGAGAGAAGGCTTACCACCAGCAATCACAAGACACACACACACACATATGAAGTCACCATCGAAGGTTGTTCAGAGAGAGAGAGAGAGAGAGAGAGAGAGAGATTCTGCTATAGAGGGTAAGCCTTACCATCAATCACAAGACACACACAGACATGAAGTCGCCATGGAAGCTTGTTCATAGCAGAGAGAGAGAGAGAGAGAGAGAGAGAGAGAGAGAGGACGTGGGGAGTACCGAAAAATGGTTCTTTTTCTTTTTCTTTTTTAAAACATCCCACTTTTTGCTTCGAAAAATAGTTCTTCTTCTTTTTCTTTTTTTAAACAACCCACTTTTTGCTTTGTATTAGATGGTTACTATCAGTGTACTGGCTATGTCCCGGACATAGGTATTAAGTCCACCTATTTATGCATACACCCACATATGTAAATGACTCTAAGCCCAAGTGCCGAGGCCCCGTCCCCCATGTGAATGTGACACAAAATCTACTTCATGACATTAAGTCCCTTTATATGAAAAGTAAGTATTGAGCACCTGAGCACCTAACCCAGCTTAGACGCTAGGCCATCTATGTACGGATGGTTAGGAGATAACTTATGTAGACTTGGAACCATGCTAAGTATGATGCATGTAAGTGCAAGCTAATTGGACATGCTCTTAGGTGGAAGCATATTTTTTGGAGACACGTAGTCCTCAAGTTGAGGGACCAAAATGCATGCATCAAGACCATATGTTGTGTTTATTATGAAATGGTCCCAACCAAGTGATGTGGCTAGTTTGGTCTATCTTGGACTAGATATAGGGTGGTGGTGTGACCGAATGTAGGCTTGACCAATGACAATGACTAAACTTTTATACTATATACATAGAGATTTGGTACAATCCTTGGTTACATATTGAGATCACTATGATTACATTTATCGTCACTCCATTGAGCATCATCCTTGTTGTGCATGTGACATCATCCATCATCTAGAGTTCACTTAGATTTCCATCAAAGCTTCTTGCTAGAGTGCAGAGGTGCGCAGATGCCATCCATTTATAACTTTGGTTTGTGGCAATAATTAAATATTATTCTACATCTCTCTTTCATCAACAAGAAGCATCTTAAGGTAGAAAAAAAATACCTATAACTAGTAACCAATACCTTGACTTCTAGCTAGCTTTGGAAAGCTAACTCTTTTTAGCTTGACTAACATCTAGTACTACAAGCAAAATCTTCAAAGAGCTAACTAGAAATGGTTAGAAATTAGCTTGAAAAGTAGCTTGATTAATATATCTAGTACTACAAGAAAAATCATCACTCCTAGATACCATTAGAGAAAATTGACTATAAAAGTAACTACTAGTGCTAGGAGGAAAACTAGCGTAACTGCTAGCTACCATTAGAAAAAGTTGACTGTAAAAGTAATAACTACTCTCTAGCTACTAGTTCTAGTCTACTACCACTAGAAAAAATTTACTATAACGTTGTCACTTTTGAAAGCTACTGAAACTAGTACTAGTTACTAGTGGTAGATAATGATGTCACCACTAACAGTTGGAAGTAATTGGTGGTACCTTGACTATTAATTGTTATTGGTAAAATTAACTTTAAAGTGGCTTAACTAGACCTCGCACACACTACTACTAGCTAACTAGCACACACTACTAGTACTAGCTAACTAGCACAAATTGCAACAAATTAGTTTGACTACCAGTAGTACTAATAGCAGTGTTAGTAATAATTTGGCATAGCTAGTATATGTTGAAATTTTTAACCAATTGGTTTAACTACTAGAAATTATAAACTACCAATTCTAACTAGTAATTATATTAATTACTACTAAATAGTATATGTTAGCAATAATTTCATTGCTTCTAGGATATCAAAAAGTTATCAATAAACTAGCTTGGCTACTAGTAACCACACAAACTATTAGTGCCAAGTGGAACTACTTATCTCTTTTACTTGGTGTGTCATTGTCTCCACATTGGCTAGTATTTCACTATCAATCTCACTTCTTATTCTACAAATAGAAAAATGGTAATAAGTCAAATGAGGAGCATAAATTTAAATCATGTTTACATAATTAGTTTACAATAAGTATATTCAAAACTTGGGGTCTATTAATAAAGTGAACAAGATGCTTTATGAAAATTTTCATCCCTATCCTCTTTTAACACACATCTTTATTATTAGGGGATACAAAACGGAATCAATTTTGCAACCACTTTTGACGACATGTCAATGGACTAGTTCTTCATGTAGTTTGATGATGATCATTTGTAGGCCTAAAAAGCCCTATATAAGACATGTTCTTGAAAAGGTTCAATAAGGTCAAGATATCATCGGGGAGTTGAAACAATGTGATATGGATGTAGAGGCATGCATAGCCAAGTTCAAGTCTCTCAGGAAGACTAGATGAGGACAACATGCCCTCCGAGGGAGCTCATGTGAGAGTGGTTTATGAGGGGGCTAAATGCCGAGCTCTTTGACAGCAATCTTGCGCAACAACCATGTCCAAGAGTATGAACAAAAATGTTAGGGGTTTGGATCACTTGAGATTCCTTGAAGGAGTCCTGAAGGAGTTTACAGTGGACAATGCATGGCGAGAACGGCACCTCAAGGAAGAGTGCACCACAAAGCTAAAGTGCTAGATCTGTCAGACATGGAATGATTGAACGAGGAACTATAGATACAATAACAAAAATAGAACCCTTGCTGTAAATCAAGTAGCACCACATGATGATAATATGTCATAAACACGTTATTAAGGCATAGCTACAAGATAAGGCATCGAGAAGGGTGCAAAGCAGATCTAAGGTGAGGGTGCTAGCATGGACAAAGGGAGAACATAAATGTTTGAAGAGAGCCAGTAGGATCAACTAAAGTAGGTTGTTGAAGGATTATAAGATCCAGAGAATGCAAAGGATGACACCCTACATCGTACATCTTAGCAAGGCCCAAATTTGAATTAGAGGGTGCGCTATAAGAATCAACATGGTTCCGTTGTACATGATGATTGCTTAGAAATATAATTTTGTGTGTGTAACTCTTAAGATAAGCTAGAAAATGTGTGCATGTTTATGAATGAATAGATATATAATATGAGCATTCAATAACACTCTATTCAAAGGATGCCATTAACACTCCATGAAATAAGGGTGTATTAGGTTTCACATGATTATAAACCAAAGAGGAATTTAATCACTATCCAATATGCCAGACATTTTCGGATCCAGCTGATCATAGGCTTGAAACATTGTGTAACAAAAACCATATTTGAAAGTAGACACAACACAAAAAGGGGAGTTTGGAGATCATAAAATAATAGCCTTGGGACAACCCTTGACATGCAAAGTATGGTTACATGCAGCATACATATGGATTGTACTACGTTATCCCCGAGTTTCGATGCCATCTCGAGCTCCTCGAGCTCCTCGGGGCTATGCTTTCAATGGCACTTCTTTCAATGGAACCTTAGCCATGCACCTTTGGCTTTGAGAGGCCCAAGTGCTCTAGGTTCTTGGAGTTGTGGGTTCAAATTTAACTCCTGGCAGTCAGCTGAGACTCGACAATAATGAGTCATGCTGCCAACTCGAACCCACTTAACACAATTGTTAATTGCTGAGGCATCGCACAGACCCCTGAGGGCGCCCACTCTTGGATGGACCTTCGTAATTTTTCCGTAACTTCTTCTGTAATCCTAACACTATCATTAATTAACTAACACAAACCCACCGTAGAACCCTAGCACCTGATCGTTATAGAAAGCTTGCTGTTAGTTGATGAGGCTCAGAAGCTGCTCGAACGCGCGGGCATCGCAGGGAAGCCTGAGGGCGCCCGCGTGGGAGTAGCCGAACTCATCGGCGGAGCTTTGTAAAAGCTCTGCAAAGAGAGGGTGCCCAAGGAGGTTGGCCGGTATCACGTACCGACTGCGGTAATCCTCTCCCACCAGCACCGGCAAATAGCCCTTGGGCGCCTTGAGTACACCCTTTTTCTTGCCACAATATCTATACTGATGTGCTGCGTTGCCGCAGCATTCAACTCTCAACCCAAGCAGAGCTTTAACAACAGAAATAGAGGCGGACTCTGCAATCTTTGGAAGCTTTCTGATCAATTTGGCCATCATATGGCAGCACAATTACTTGAAATTGGGACGTCAGAAGAACGAACCTAGCTTGCCCATGTAACATCCAATTGATCCGAATCGGAAGACTCGACATTTTCTTGTACGCAACCATTTTGGACCGCTTTGGTGAACTGTGGCTTACATCACAATGATCGCTTTTTTTTTTTTTCCCATGTAGACAGCCACAAGTGAGCCGCAACACGTGAACCTCAACTGAACTATTCACCATGCCACATGACCGTTTCAAAATATATAAATTCAAAACATGCCCTAAAATGTATATTCAAAACATGCAAATCATCCTTCTCAAGGTTCATTATGGGGAAATTGTAACTCCTCTCTGCCTCTCTCTCTCTCTCTCTCTCTCTCACACACACACACACACACATATGACACATTGCCTCTCTCTCTCTCTCTCTCTCTCTCTCTCTCTCACACACACACACACATATGACACATCTGCACAAGTATTCGGTATAATTCAATGCTCTCTCTCTCTCTCTCTCTCTCTCTCTCACACACACACACACACACACATGTGTAATCTAAGGGCTCACTATATTTAAACTCTCTATATCACGTGTATTCAAGGCCTAATTTAAAACCCCTCATCTGTAAATTTTTCATGAATAAACGCACCCTTTTTCTATTCAATATGTAAATATGCCCTTTAAACGGTACCCTTCTGTATGTAAAAAATGTGTAAAAAAGAGATTTAAAAAAACCCCTTCTATTGAACGTTAACCCACGTGCTACACATATATTTATGAGTGATCCCCCTGAGCACGTAATAGGCCCAATTCAAGCTAGAGGCAATGAAGCAACGAAACTCGACATGGTTACTCTCTCTCTCTCTCTATTTATTTTCTAGCTCACTATGGAAATTGAATTTTCAACCACCTATGTAACCCTCTTGCACACTACAATATTTTTTTTTAAAAAAAGACATCAAATCACTAAAATTATATTATATTTTGGGTTCATGTTCAAGCATATGGTATGTTTCCATGACTTTCGTAATCTAACGGCGGTCAACACTTTTCTCAATGTGAGTTACATACTTTCATATTTAAAACCTTTGACTTTGAAGGGTTCAAATATCCATCTACTTTTGACAAGTCTACAACAAAAACAGTACATGTTATGCGTAAGTTATGTTATGTTCAAATGTGCAAATCGAAAACACTTCAACTAATAAATAAAATATTGATTTCAAGTGTAAGGAAAAGTGATGTCTTTTAGTGCTTGTGATGTTAATCTCTTTAGTTTCTCAATTCCAAGTTTTGGATGTGATTTGAATGAAATCTGGGTTCATTTTATTATGTTGTCATGGTGGCTGTATATAGCTAAGACTTGAAAAATGAAGATATTGGTGACAATGAATTTAACATGAATGTAAATTTGGAGTTTATCTTGTTAAACTTGCATTTTTTCATGATGGCTTGTAATTCTTTAATCATATCTTTATAGAACATAAAAAATTTCAATTCTCACAATGTAACTGTAAAAATTTAAACAACTTCATGTACATTAGTACTAAATCAAAGAAAATGTAAGGTTTCATCAGGAAGGAAATTTTCAAATTTTGTAAGACACTTTTAGTTAAGCTCCAACATAGCAACTAAGCAATTGTTCTAGTACAAAAAATATGATTTTAAACCAAAAGTCAATAAAAGAAAAAGAGCTAAAAGGGCTGCCAAAACCAGTTTCTTGACTGCCATTTTGGATGAATCTTTTTTTTAAAGGTGGTGGCAACCATTTATCCCTTTCTTGGGATATGCACAAACAGGGTTGCTATGCATTAAATAAACTTTTTTTGACTAGATGGAAGAAAAGGTTGGCTAGTTTACAATCCCTCTTTTTGTTAACCATATGAGATAAAATAGAACGGTCAATATGGGCCTTGTAAACTTCTGCTTTCAGATAGAAAAAAAATGGTAGCAAATACATGTGGTCACCCAAGATGTATTATATATAAACACACACACACAAACACACACACACATATATATATATATGCATACACACACACACACACACACAATTTTAAAAGTAAGACCTTAAGAGTTCCTTTTAAAATTGACTCTAAAAAATTATGTCATTTTTTGTAAAAATGTTTTAAAAAAACTCAATGTATAATTTTGGTATGTTTGAATAAAGTGATTTATAAAAGGAACATGGCGTAAATGGCCTCCAATATAATGATGTAAAAATATTTAAAGACACAATGTGCAAATTTTTGTATGTTTGAATAAGGTGAACTATAAAGTGAACATGATGTAAATGGCCTATAATATAAAGACTCCTTATCTAATACATTTGAAACATAATTGTATGCATTTAATACTTCTGACAAGTTCAATAAAAACTATAAAGTTAATCAACTAAAACATTATAGATTCAAGGTAGATATGAAAATTTTTATTATTCACTTTTTTCCAAGTTTTAGAATATCTTTTTTGAATTTTTCTTTTCGATGGCAAGCATTGTACGAGGACCTTATATTGAATCCAATCACTCATTTTGGTCAAAGCTACATAAAAAATAGTACGTATTCAGGTGCATGCACATGCACATGTACTACACTTACTCAAATAACTTAGATATTTGAGAAATATAAGTCTAATCACTCATTTTTTTATGAAACTTGAAGAAAAGAAAAGAATAGTAGTACGTGTTAAAACTTAAGGTGCATATGCATGTACAATACTTTCTCAAATATCTTATTTAACTAGTTTCTCTAGCGTGAGTACATGCACATACTTCATAAGTAATTCTTTTGTAAAGGCACCAGAGCGTGTTTGTGGTGTATATTTTTTGCCTTAGCTTAATTGTCGTGAGTAGGTGAGACGAACAAGCAACACATACTAGGATTATAAAGGATTCCTATTTTATGTCTTGTATTTATGGGTTTTCTTTATAGACAGGGAATCTAGGGCCTAGGCCAATGCTTGAAATGGTTCCCAAGAACTAGAAATGCTAAGGGGATGGAAAACATAACAGAAATAGCTTTTCTTTAAATTTGTTTCAATATTACAAACACATAGATTAATTGTAGCTAAAATGTATATATTTTCTAATGCTAACTAGAAAGTCATCTTTCTAGGGCAAACAATGATCCAACAATAAAATTAGGTTATTATCCTACCTATTTAGAATCAATATGATATATTATACTAACTTGATGAGGGAGAAATTACTTTGATCTTATCTTGCATGTGATTTATCTAATTTGGCTAGTGATAAAGCTTACGCACTCAGTGGATTCTCCTCACTACTAGGTTGTGAAGACCACCTTACAATTTCACATAACCAATTTATAATATTAACAAGGATTTTTAATACAGACATTGGACCCATGTTAACTAAAAATTATTAGCATACTCCATTATGTTGTCAATCATGTCCTTGAGATTAATTAAAGAATTTGGTTCAGGAAGTGGGGAGGTTTTCTCACTTGGACTGGAGATTGTAGCATTTGAGATATGATTTATGATATTTGGTCTTTCATGCCTTAGGAAGAGATAAGATGAGAGTGTTAGTGTGAGGAAGAGAAGTTAGAGAAGTACTAGTGTGATCAAATATCCACCTAGTCACCTAATGTGTAGGCTGTTGAGATTATGCTTTTGATTTCTAGGCTGCTTATTGAAAGGAAGGGAGAAAGAGGGAGACTCATCAATATGGAGTCTAGGGACACATAGACCTCATTTACATGGATGTCTATGACATGAGAGAGTTCTCCCTGGAAGCTTTCTAAGCAATTCTTGATCAGTAATATCAAAAAGGTGTCAAAAAGGTATACAAGTTATCCCAACAGTGACTTTCATAGTCACTTACTCCTAGGACTATTCACATATGGCTTCCCATAAACCCAGAGGGGGTCACTTTTAGTGTAAGATGTCTATATAATGTGTGTTCAAGGCCTCTTTTATAAACCCCTCTATAACCACTTTATGGTAATTTTTATTATCCACTCTATAATTTTTTACAAAATTATGAAATTATAAATTCCATTTTTGTAAATGTATTTTTTTGAAGAGACCTTAAGAGGTAAGTGACAAACACACTTCAAGCATCTAGGTAGGATTATTTGGCCTTAATCTTAGATGCAAATTTTACAAGGGTGGAGTGCATGGATTCTGTAAATTCCTTTCTATGAATGTTTTTTTTGAACAGAACTTAAAAAATATCCTTCTATAAGAGGTAAGTGACAAACACACTTCAAGCATCCAGGTAGTGTTATTTGGCCTTAATCTTAGATGCAAATTTTGCGAGCGTGGAGTGCATGGATCTCCACATGGAGCGCGTTTGGTGAGACCAAAAAATGAGGTAAACAAGGGAAACCTAGAGTAAACTCCCACCCACCTCCCCCTCCCTTTTTATACTTGGTGGGATTAAAATTCATCTTACCTACTTTGAGAGGGAGCCTAACGCACAACCAATATGCCCACAACACTTTGGGCCTAAGCCTACCCTTTTTTACCCTATATCCAAGTAGATTGTTGAGAAAGTAGTTTAAGGAGAAGGCGTAGGGCAAGACCATAGACAATTAGGATATGGAGCTATGGGTAAACCCTATGAAACTGGAAGACAAAGACTCATGAGCTGTAGGAGAACCCCACAATTTTTTCTTGATAATGTAATGATAAGAAAGCACAACTATATAAAACCAAGTAACAGAGCTGGCTAATAAACTAAAGGTGAAATTGATGTGTATCACATCAGATGGCATGCTTGCCATGTAATATAATGTCTGTAGATACCTGGCATGTCATGGCTTCAGGAGTAAGTTGCAAAAACCTAGCATATCAAATGTGTCCTGTAGTTTGGCATGGTGTTAGTTTGAGCTTTCTATCTCAACATTCTATCTCAACACTCCCCCTCAAGCTCAAATACATCTATTTAACCTAAATGGTGTCTGAAATACTCAAATTTTTCTTTGCCCAATGCTTTAGTAAAGATCTATGCC
This sequence comes from Cibotium barometz, assembly GCF_041138505.1. Taxonomy (NCBI): domain Eukaryota; kingdom Viridiplantae; phylum Streptophyta; class Polypodiopsida; order Cyatheales; family Cibotiaceae; genus Cibotium; species Cibotium barometz. Next base: position 30,180,807 of record NC_141071.1, read on the forward strand.
AACTGCTCATTTGTGTGTACATAAACAAGATCTATCTCGCCCACAATCACTTTTTCTTAGATGAAGTGATAGTGCACTTCTATGTGTTTTTTCCTTGCATGAAATAGTGGGTTATTTTCCAATTTTATGCTACTCATATTATGAGATTAAAGTGTGATGTAAAACTTGTCCCAAATCAGCCACCATAAGATGCTCCAACCAAACTATCTCATTAGCAGCTATTTGCAGCTCCTCTCTACTCAGCTTCCACTCAAGGAAAAAAATAAGGGCTAATCTTCACCAATCGTCTATTTTTTGGGCTTTATCTGCAAAAACATTTGCTAAGCATCTTAAAACATTCGCCCAAACTTTGGCCGTTTTGAAGGGTTTAAGAAAATATTCGCCCAATTTTTGACATTCTAGGGTATTTTTTGCAAACATTCACCCCATTTTCTATATAAAGAAAAAATTCTCCCCATTTTCTATAATTTTTATATTTAAATAGGAGGAATAATCACCTACACTTATATGTTCATGGAGACATCTTTTTTTAAAACCCTACTTTTGTTGTTGAAGACAATACCATTATAGGTTTCTTTTTAGATGACCAACTCACCAAGGCTGAATACATATCCTGATGTAGATCTCCTATCAGGAAGCTACCTGCCCAATTAACATCTATATATCCTAATAAATCCAACTCACAAACAACTATGTAACTAATCCCATACTCTAGTATGGTTTTCACATATCTTAGAATCCTTCTCACTTCATCCAAGTGAGGCTTCTTGGGCTCTTGCATAGAGAACTGGCTAATAAATCCAACTGTGTAACTCAGATCTGGTATGTTTATGGTGGTCAAATAAATGAGTTTTTCTACCATCTATTTATACATGGTAGGATCATCCCAGCAACTCATTAATATTAGCTCCAAGATTCAAATTTTGATCCGAGGGTGTGGTGATTAGTTTACACCCTATCATACCATACTTTGCAATCCTATATATTGCATATTTCCTCTGACAACCATGCATATTCTAATATTAGACTTAAGAATCTCTATCCCAAGAAAGTACTTCAATTCACTTGCATCTTTCATCTCAAACTCTACTTGTAACATTTCTTTAACCTACTCCTACTCCTAGTCAAAATCAGGTCATCCACATGTATGATGATGATAGTGATGTCATGTGCTAATGACATGCAATATAGAGAACTACCTGAGTCACATGACCTAAAAATAATACCATGTAGAAACCTGTTAATCCTACCATATCAAGCCCTTGGGGCTTGCTTCAGTCCATACAATGTTTTTTAAGTCTACACACCCTGTCTAGATACATAGGCTATACATATCCTAGAGGCTACTGCATTTACACCACTTCTGAGCGATCACCAATTAGAAATGCATTTTTAACATGCATCTAATATAAATTCCAAATTTTTCTTGTAGCCAATGGAATGAATGTTTCCTCATAATAAATGCCATGCTTCTGGGCATACCCTTTGGCAACCAAACTGTCTTTGTGTCTGATGGTTGTACCATCAACATTGTACTTAATCTTATAAACCCATTTGCAACCAATGAAATGCTTCCCTTATGGCAAATCCACCCCAATGTCCATGTCTGGTTACTCTAAAGAGCATTCGTTTCTTCATCCATGGCCAAATCCCACTCCGAGATACCTACAGATTTCTCAAATGTATATGGATCATGATGCTAAATCACTTTATCCATGTAAGCATGATGCTCCTCTATGAAACCATCATATGTGAGCTTGTGGATTGGGTATGTGACCCTACTTGACCTTCTCAGACTAGGTTGTTGCTTAGTGATCTGAGATGTACATGTAGGACCCACACGTCCAACACTATACACACTTAATGGCTCACATGTATAAATGGTGGATGTACTCATCCCATCATCAAAACCCATGTTAAAGTCATCTGTTACATCAAAATCATCAAAATAGGACTGTTATAAATTGCACCCTGCATAGCTCTGCTGCCACCCAAACCTAGTCTGTAGATGGGTCCAAACATCTTAGCTTTTTATGGGGCTTGACATGGTGATTTTCCAACATATCTACTACAACCTGATGAAGTCATTTGTCCAATATTTTCTTGGTGTGATTTTTAAAAGTAGGTGAAAATGGCAACTTTGCCCTCCGTGAACTATGCACACTTTGACCTATAGCCATCTATACACTTGTTTTTACATGTGTTCCACCTTTCATACTTGGTCTGAGCTTAGCTTAAGTCTTATAGACCATCGAGGCACTTCACTTGACCTTTATGTCACATCTCCTAACCCATAGCTAGTGATATTTCCTCTACTTGCATTTACATGTGTTCCGCCTTTCATACTTGGTCCTGAGCTTAGCTTAAGTCTTATAGACCATCGAGGCACTTCACTTGACCTTTATGTCACATCTCCTAACCCATAGCTAGTGATATTTCCTCTACTTGCATCATATGACCCACTAGCCCTTAACTCATTCTCTCAGGCCCAACATCTGCCATGCCAGTAGCATGTCCACTAGGGGGTGCACTATTAAGAGACCCTATGTATCATGTGCATTGAAGAGGTATTTAAAAAACCCCTTATCTATGATCTTTTCATGAATAAAGTGACCCCTTTTTCTTTAGACTTATGGGTTCTCTTCCAAATTTTATAAAAAAACTTCTTTTGTACATGTATTTCTATAAATATACCTTAAATTTTTAAATTAAAAACCCATTTATCCAAACTCATGTGGTATACTTACATATTTTTAGGTGAACCTCTCCAGCATCATCTAATTCATATCCAATTGGCTTGTACCAGTTATTCAATTCATCAAAGACTACATATCTACTAGTGTAAAACTATCTATTGGATGGGTTGTAGCACCTATAGGCCTTGCTTTATGTTGAGTATCCTATGAAGATACACTTGTCTACTTTAGGGTCTAGCTTTGTTCTCACATTATCTAGGATGTGTACATAACAAATACATCCAAAAACTTTCAAATGGGATATGTACATAACAAATGCATCCAAAAACTTTCAAATGGGATATGTACATAACAAATGCATCAAAAAACTTTCATATGTGCAATGTGTGGCTTATTTCTAAGTCTATATGTTATGTACACATCCTAGATGATGTGAGACAACAACTTTTATATGTACACATCATTTGGGATGTGTACATATAACAAATACATACAAAAACTTTCAAATGTGCAATGTATGGCTTATTTCCACTATATGCCTACTATGGGGTCATGTTATGGAGTGACCCTGTAGGTGTCTTGTTCATGATGATGTTGTAGCACATGATTTAGCCCAATAAAATAATGACATACTCTTCTCATTCATCATGGCTCTACGAATCTAAGCTATGTACCTATTTCTTCTTCCAACCACTCCATTTTGCTTAGGTATGTAGTTGCATGTGACTTGCCTTGTGATACCTTCTTGCTCCCTAAGGTATCCCTTGACTCTTGAGATTTGTTGGCCTTGCTATTGGACACTTTGTGCACCCTATCCTTTTCCACCTTGACCACTATTGTATTGATTTGACCATCCACTTTACTGCTAGTTATACCTTCCAAAACATTTACCTCTTTGGCCTCCTCTAGACCTTCCACCCTTGCTGCCACCTCTTCCTATGTTGCCTATAACAAAAGCTTTTTCTCCACATGCTTTGGGATAACTATTCTTTATCAACCTCATCTCCTCTACCATCATAAGAGGTATCAACTCCTAGAAGTTGGGAAACCTATCTTTAACTGTAATAGATGTCTCAAATGGCTTGTATTCTTTGACCAAGCCTCTGAGTGTGACCAACACAAGATCATCATCCTAAACTGCAACACCAATGGATCCCAATTGATCCACTATCTTCCTAATCTTCAAGACATAATCATTTATGTTGAGGTTACCTTTCTTGACCTCATGCAGCTCATGCTTGATCTGAAGTTTCTTGAGCTTGGAAGAGGATTCAAAAAGTGAAGCCAAGGTATCCCATGCTACCTTCATCTGGACCAACCCCCATAACTCCTTGCTCATCAAGAAGTTATTCATCCTGAACTTCTAGGCTTGATAGTTGTTCTTGTCAAGCTTGTCTCCTTCCAATAGATTGGATGTCTTTTGCATCTCTACTGTTTACACAACAATGACAATAAGATCTACAAAAACATGCAATTAACCTATCAAAACCTTGCTACTCCTAATCAAGTTTGTACATTCACATTCATTGTTTCAAATTTATCCACTTTGCACAATCAGATTACAGAGCTGATTTAACTAACCAAATGTAATTCTCCTTTGTACATGGCTTCTCCATAGTGTTTCGTATACCTGTATACAAGATCTGAATAAAAAATGACAAGTGGAAGGGGTTCTCAGAAATAAACCTAGAATTTTTCTACATTGTCACTATTGTTAAAATAGGACACTATTGAACTAATTTTGTTGCTACAAGCAATTGCGGTGTCTCCAATTGATGCCCTCTAGTACAATGGTACTCTAGTATTTACTCTTGATTCCTACCAATTTTGGTAGCAAAAATCCAAGTGAAAGATACTCTACAGACCAGTTTTGTGTTTTCCAATAGATAGACAACCTATCCTAAAAAGTCAAGGGATTCATGTAGAATGAGAACTATTTTAGGGTTTTGATGATAATGCATGTTTGGAATAGTGTGGGGAAGATCTCTACTCACTATCTTCTTAGCTACACTCAGTGTCGGGTTTCATGGCTTTGATACCATGTTGCAAAACTAGGTCAAGGAGCAGGAGAAGGGAAAGACCATAGACAAGTAGGCTATGGAGTTGTGGCAAAACCTAAGAACTGGAAGAGAACGGCTGCAAAGAAAGGGCCTCACTACTACAGATGCATTTGGAAAAGGATTTTCAAGTGGGGAAAGCTGAGAAATTAATGACATTTGGCATACACATTCCACCAAATCATGTTTGTCATGCGATTGAATCGCCTTGTCAGTGCTTTCTCATCTTCACCATGTACAATATGTCCTATAATAAGTGCATCCCAGGTTATGACACATCATGTGAGGGATGCTCTTAGAAGACAAATGCCATCTCATATGGAGTGATACCCTTCCACTACATGTGCTCATAACAATTCACCTCAATGAAACCCTTGTCATGTTCACACCATTTGTGCATTCCAAGTAATAATGGGCAGAAACGGAGCTGTTGAAATATACAAGTGAATGGGTGTGTGTGGGAACAAGCACTTAGCAAGAGGCTATAAAAGAGAGTCTGTAATTGAGTGGGTAGCAGTGAAAAGGTGAGAGGTGTCTACTGATGAGAGAATCAAGGGCAGCATGAGTGAATATAGGGGTGTGGAAAGATTCTAGGAAAAGGTGCCTCTAGAGATGTAGGGGAGGTGGCATAAATCAAGGAGAAATCAGTGGGATTCCTTGAGCGGATTGTAGGTGCAAAAACATAAACAACATCAGATTTGAGTTACCCAAAGCAAAGAAAAATTTCTGTTGTGTAAGCTCTCCATTGAAGCTTGAGTGTGGTGAATGTATGAGGTAAATGGTTGCAAATCTGACAAAGAATCATGTATCTAGAAAATGGGAATGTATTGGCAACTTATGTGCAAGCCCTACAATGAATTTGGAGCAATTTTGTTGCATTTGAGTGATTGAAAAATTATTGTTTTGAAACCCTCACAAAAACAAAGAAGAGAGGTCCATTGTTGATGAAATTGAAGTCGGTCTTTTGAAAAAATCACCTCATTGGTGGATTATGTGCATGCCTAGGAGTGTTGGGTATCTACATATACCCTCAATAGCCACAACAAACCACTCAAATCACCCCTACAACAAGCGGCGCAGCCTGAAGGGCAAAAATAGAGCAGAAATTTCAATACCTAGCAAAGTGGAGGCCAAATTCAAGTCTAGTGATTGATTAAAACCAAAATCTCCTTAGGAATTTTGTGATACACATAGACGAGAAGGTTTCTATGTGATTGATTGGAGAAATTATGCATTTTGGACCTGATTATGAGCTGATTAAATAGGATGTATAAAGTGATTAGTGAACACAGAGGGTCATTAATTGGTTAATTACTCTCTCGACTTTTACAATTGGTCTGATTCCTTTTACATGGAGTTAGTAGACATCATTGCTAAGCTAATGAATTCCTGGTCTCTCAATTTGGACAAGAATCAAAGGAATTAGAGCATTTTTCCTACTGGTTTTTATTGGTTTTTCTCAAAACAAAAAAGGAGATTTGATATTTTTGGTATGTACGCACCTTGGTTGGTGTTGATATGCAACATTGAGCTTGCTTAGGTGTCAATGCAAGTTATCCACACTTGATTGAACCACTACATTGAAATTTGAAGCCTTGGAAAGCACCTTTGGACTACGTATATGCCAGTTCAAGTTGAATGCAATCAGAGTGTTTTTCTCCATCAACAGTGAAGTTCGTTGAGAACTTTGGAGTATCTGGAACAATTATTAGAGTGTGGTTGAGCTGAGGAAGGCTCAGTTATAGAATTGGATGTGTGCGGAAGGTGCATTTGCATTTTTGAGAAAATATGTCAGACAACCCAGTACAGATTGTGGGTGAGAAGTTGGATAAAAAGAACTTCCAAGCATGGAAGTACAGGATTAAAAGCTTTCTGAAAGGAAAAGGATTTTGGAACCTTGTTACAGGTGTGGAGCTAGGAACTACCCCGACAAGCTACACAACAACAAGTTGTAGCTCATAAACAGTGGTCAGAGAGAGCATACAAAGTTTTGCATTAATTGTCAATATATATCTCGGATGCTATACTCATACATATACATGATGCTAAGAATCACAAGGATGCATGGGATACATTGGTAAAGCCATTTGATACAAATACTAGTGCTCGTAAGTCTCAGTTGTTGAGACAACAGATTCATAATGTGAAGCGAAAAGGAAGGAGCATCCATGATTATGTACAAGAGATAAAGAAGTATGCAGATGCATTGGCAACTATCAATGCCCCCATGCTTAATGATGATTTGGTAGACATTACCCTGCGTGGTCTTGGTAAGGAGTACAAGTCTTTTATGCTTGACATGAGAGTGTGAGCATTGGGAGTAGTGTTGTGGATAAAGGGAAAAAGAAAGTTGAAGGAATTGGCATTACAGGCTATGAGTCATCAAGTTCATAAAGTTTGGATGAGGAACTTGGCATACTAGTTTTACGCACACCAGGTGCAAGGCAGGATAGATATGTGCCCACATGCTAGAGTGATAGGTGTTGAGAGTAATCTGCATGCATTGCAGAGATCCCAAAGGGTCAAGTATCCAATTTGACAGGTTGACATATCGTGACTTTGCTATGCATTACGCATATATGACCTCTTTGGTGAAGCATGTGAAACCTACATGCTATCCAGAAGCTATTGGGAAGCATGTATGGGAGAAGGCAATGGATGTTTAGATGGACGCATTGGTTCATAATGAAACTTGGGATTTGGTTGCCTTACCACAAGGCAAAAATGTCATTGGTTGTGCAAATGGGTTTATAATGTGAAATGCAAATCAGATGGTTCCATTGAGCGCAATAAAGTGCGGTTGGTAGCTAAGGGTTATGCACAAACCCAAGGCTTGGACTATGATGAAACATTTAGTTGCAAAGATGAGAACATTGAGAGAAATCATTGCTATGGTTGCAGCAAATGGTTGGGAAATGCATCAAATGGATGTGAAAAATGCATTTCTAAATGGTGATTTACAAGAAGAAGTTTATATGGCACAGGCAGAAGGATATGTACACGTGAGGTACCCCACTCATGTATGCAGGTTAAAGAAAGCATTATATGGTTTGAAGCAAGAACCTCATGCTTGGAGTGATAAAATAAGCCGATATCTTATCTCCCTTGGATTTCAGGTTTCTTCAGCAGATTCTTCACTCTATGTGAAGAAAACAGATCATGGGATTGTCTTGCTTGTCATCTATGTGGATGACTTGATTGTCACAGGAGATCATGCTACAGATGTTATGCTTGTCAAGAAGGCATTGAGTGGGCAGTTTGACATGAAAGACTTAGGTGGATTGATATATTTTCTTGGGATTGAAGTGATCAAAGACCATGCAGGGACATGGTTAGTGCAATGCCAATATGCATTGGATATGTTGGCAAAATATGGGATGACAGGGTGTAAGCCAATGAGTACACCTTTGGAGCAGAATGTGAAGCTGCAGGCTGATTTTGGTGAAGATTTTGATGATCCATCTATGTATAGAAAGATGGTTGGCAGTCTTATTTACATGACTATGACACGACCGTCGGATCTCAGTTATGCTGTGGGGCTAGTAAGCCAATTCATGCAAAGCCCCAGAAAACCTCATTTGGATGTAGTGAGACGCATTATGCGCTATGTAAAGACCACTACACAATATGGTCTTCTTTATGAGCATGGTAAAGGCTTGGATATACACGGCTACACAGACGTAGATTGGGCAGGTAGCTTGTATGATAGGAGGTCTACTAGTGGTTATGCCTTTACATTTGGAAGTGTAGTGGTGAGTTGGAGTAGCAAGAAGCAACCTATTGTTGCTTTATCTAGTACAGAGGCTGAATACAGGGGTGCAGCCATTGCTACATGTGAAGGAGTATGGTTAAAGAGTTTCTTTGGCTGATTTGGGTGAGCCTATTGATGGCAAGGTTGTCATTCATTGTGACAACATGAGAAGCATACAGTTGGCCAAGAATCTAGTTTTTCATGTGAGGACCAAACATATAGAGGTCGACTATCATTTTGTCAGAGAGAAAGTGTTGGATGGTACATCGGATTTGTAGTACGTGAAGACTGAAGAGCAGGTGGCCGACATCTTTACAAAGCCACTTAGCAGCAGGGAGAAGTTTGAGTAAATCTGTACTATGTTGGGAGGACATGGGATGAGCTTGAGGGGGATTGTTGAGAGCTTTGATAGCCCAAGCTCATCTACATCTTCATCTATGGCAATACATCATGAGCTTGAGAGGGACTGTTGAGATTCAAGTTCGATGTCAGCTTGTGCCAGTTGCATTATGTGCTAGCATGTAAGGTAGTAACATGTGTGAGACATAAATGACCGCGTCTAGCTGGTCATAGTGTGTGGACATTAGCTAGGGTTAGTAGTGTGTGGGCACAACACATGTAGTTTATTGTAGCTTATGGATTATGGCTCTTTATGCATTATGTGAGAAGGGATGTGGCTTCCCTCTATGGTTAGGGTTTGCATAATACATTAGGGTTTTCTCCTGTAAGTGTGTCTCCTCTCCAAAAATGTTTTTCATCAGGAGAGGTACACCCTTGGGATTGTACATCAATGTGGTATAATTTAGCTTTGCTCATGTGGCTTCTTGTTGGATAATATCTTCTTTGTATTACTCAACTCACTCCCTATCTCTTCCTTGTACTCAATGGCACCACATTTCTTAACAATAGGTCTCGTATTGCAATGCGATGGTGTGAAATTGCGCTCACAAGAGAAGTTCAATGGTAAGGTACCCATGGCAATAAGCTTGGAGACCTCATGGGTTAAAAGCTCCACCACTATCGAAAAGATCCCTACCCCATGAGACGTTGACGTGAGTAGAAGTGAGTGGTTCTCTCTTAAAGATATCTCTTAGCATTAAAATGTTTAGCACCGCTACCATGGGGAGGAACCTCTTGATAAAATGCAAGCAAGGTGATGAGTTATGGTGGATCAAATGCAAGAATCAACATCATTAGCATGTAATTAAGATGATGATTAAGATGAGATTAGTGACCAATTAAGCTAATAGGATAATGTAGGCATGGATACTCAAGAAACCAACAAATACTCATTAGGCCAATGCCCCAATTTATAGGGTTTACATCCACAAGATGCCAACCTCGGGCACCCTCTCTTTGCAGAGCTTTTACAAAGCTCCGCCCATGAGTTCGACTCCCACGCGGGCGCCTTGAGGCTTCCCTGTGATGCTCGCTCGTTCGGGCGACTCCTGAGCCTCATCAACTAACAGCAAGCTTTCTATAATGATCAGGTGCTAGGGTTCTACGGTGGGTTTGTGTTAGCATAATGGTAGTGTTAGGTTTCTACAGTGGATTGTGTTAGGATTACAGAAGTGACGGACACCCTCCTTGAAGAGCTTTGTGTTAGGCTTCTGTGCGATGCCTCATCAATTCTCAGAGCTAGCTTTCTACAATTATAATTGTGTTAAGTGGGTTGGATTTGAACCCAAAATAGAGCACTTGGGTAAAATATAACTTCTCAAGTATATTTAAGCCAAAGGTGCCATTCAAGGAAGGGCCATTGAAAGCATGGCATTGAGGAGCTCTCGAATAACATAATTCATGGCAAAATTGCAAGTGACATCAAAACTCTAGAATAACATCAGGCAATCCATATGCATGCATGTGACCATAAGTTGCACTCCAAGGATTGTACCAAAGCTATTACCTAATGATATCCAAATTCGAAGTAGTAGAACCCTTTTTGCATCATGTGTACTTTTGTTACAACATTTCAAGACTCTTAGGTGGATCAGGACCAAAGCTGTTACCTAATGATAACTAAATTCCAAGTAGTAGAACCCTTTTTGCATCATGTGTAAGTCTCACAGAAATATCTATGTATGCAAGGAGATCATAGAGATATCTTTCAATGCATAGAGAGATATATCCATACACGTTGATCATAGGGAGGCCTATGCATGAGACCCACTTAGAGGATCTTCCTTCCTGTTACCTCCCCTCCTGCAAAGTAACCACAGAGCAGCTGATCCCTTGATGGGATTATCGGAGGACAACTTCTTGCTCATGAGGTGGAATGAACCTTCAGAGGATCAGATCAATTCCCCTCTTGTATAGTTGTTTGGCTATTACTTGGAAATACATGCTTCGAACAGCTATCCACTTTCTTTAATCGCTTGAGAAAGATTATCCTTCATCAAACTTGAGGCCACAAAATCCATTCGGGGTAGGTATTCCACCACTGTATGGTTGGTTCCTAGAGTGTGCACAATGTTGAATTCAAACTCCTGAAGGATCAGCATCCCACCGAGCCATCTTTTCTGCCAATACAAACTCTACTTATCAACAAGATAAAGCAAGGCCAGGTCATCCACATGGAATGTGAACTTGTTGCCCAAGGTAGTGGTGGAACTTGCGGACTGAGTAGGTCATGCCTAGCATCTTCCTATTATGGGTGGTGGATTAGTTCTTTGCGTCTGATAGTCTTCGACTTACATAGTAGATAGGGAAAAACCACTTCTTTCTAGCTTCCTACATCAGGACATTCCTGAATTGCCTCATCTGATGCATCCACAAAGACATGAAATAGCAATTCCCAATTACATGCATGGACTATAGGGGCTTTTGTCAGCAACATTAGCTTGAGTCCCTAAAGGCAATGGCACTTTGGAACCACGATGCATCTTGCTACTTGTTTCACTTGCTACTTGATTTCCTTCATGTTCGAGTCAATCATCCACACGTGAACTATCCTACTACTTGGCATGGCTAGAAGCTTGGGAACTTCAGTTTTCTGTCTCCAGCTTGGAATCACAAGGCACTTTTGTTCATTCTCTGTATAGTAAAATAAACCATTCACTATATAATTTCCTAGATATAAATGAGCATATCTAGGGAAAGTGCAAACTAGAGAAAATGAAACACTTTCCTAGATAGCTAACTAGGAAATACAATGCATGGATTTTTCTATATAGGAAAATTTATCTATATAGTAAAAATTTCCTATATAACAAATTTTCCTACAAAGGAAAAAATCTCCTATGTAGGAAGATTTTCTCTATATAGAAAAATTTGCTTACATAGGAAAAATTTTCCTATATATGTACATTTATCTATGTAGAGAAATCCATGCATTGTATTTTCTAGGTAGCCTATCTAGGAAACTATTACATTTTCCCTAGTTTGCACTTTTCCTAGATATCCTTATTTGTATCTAGGAAATTACATAGTAAATCCATTGTATCTCTATATAGAGAATGCTTAGTAGCTTATCCCCTAGATAGTTCTATGAATCGTGCTAATATACTACTTACAACATGCTAATATACTACTTACAACATAATAGATTAAGTAGTTCTATAAAGCATTATAAAATAAAAATCTCTTTATTTATCAAAGATTAAGCAAAAAAGTCTTGAGAGGGCCAAAAGTAATCAACGTACATCATGTTCAAAATAAATAGCACTTCAAGATTATCTAAATGTCATGGGATTATGTTTACATCTTCTAAACTAATAGGTGTGGATTGTGCATTGAATTTGACTTTCTTATTGGCAATAAGCCAATGCACAATGTCACGAATCATAATGTCACTCCCAGGCCTTTTCGTATCCTTTGAGTAGTTTTTGAAACTAATATTCTCCTTCTTTAGATTGACATATGTACTCTTGAGAGAAAAGTACATGTCTTGGATCGTATGCACTCTCATGTACTTTAATAAGACTGTCTCCATATCCTCCTCTGAAATGTGGCTCACGTACATTCATGATAATAAAATATATAAAATTTTAAATCATATTCAATTTACCTGAATAAAAAGATTCAAAATAATAAACTTATCAATGATAAATTTCTCTAATATAATATCACTTACTTGTAAAGATTCACATGATGCCTCTACATTTGATTTTCCAACGTGTTCTAAATCCTATTTGAAATAACAAAATTAAACCCATCATGTTAAAAATAGAAAAATCAAATCCATTACGTTAAAAATAGGAGAATCATAACATTATACATCTATCTAACAATGCCTTTAAAATGGTTGTTGGTATAATATTTTCACCCTTTTGGTGACTTCTTTCTTCCAAGTGAGTTTTCATCTTCTCACTTACCTTTGGAACAAGCCAAAAACTAGCATTAATAATCACAAAAGTAAAAAGAGAAAGAGAAAAAAATAGGAGTACAAAGAGATAGTAGAAAACTTTTGTAAGTTTTGCATTACCTTTCTCTTTCTTTGACTTTTTCTTGAAACCTCATTCGTATACTTAGCCAAATTCAACATTGGATCCTACAAGTACAACAAAATATTAGAAGAAATATTGACAACTTATCACATATACAAAGAAAAACTCAACCAAACCTTGTCTTCACTTGTCATATATACTCTCGCTTCTTGATTTCTTATGGCTCTCAATCTTTTTGATGTGTCATCATGTACTAGCTCAATAAAGGAATAATTATTCTCCTCCATTGTTGTATTAAAAGAATCCTGGTTTATAAGATGTTATCAAAATCACATAGAATTCAAAAAATAGTAGTCTTAAAATCAAATCTTTATGTGGACTAACAGAATACACCTCATCGAATATATAATCTTGCAACCCTTCAAGCCTCTTTGTCCCGAATATAAAGCTATCCATCTATATAGAAGAGCATACGTTTAATACAAAACCAAAAGAAATCCTACTTAGAATAAAATCAATTATATAATACACTTACATTCTCTATAGGTTGATCATTTTTTATCGCATCAATGTAAGGAGAGCTAGCTTGAATCTCAAAGTTTGTCTATAAAGTTCACATTAGTAACAAAATCTTTTAAACAAAACGTTCAAAACATGTAACATTGCATAAGTTACTATGCATGATTCAAAGAAAAAACCATTATACATTCTCCTTATGATACATCTTTCTAGCTCTTACCTCTTCACATAAGAATGATTATATGCTTGAAGATTGAGTGTTGGCTTTAAGACCATGACATGTAAAATAACATAAAGTTAAAACTAGAACCACATAAATATATAATATAAACATACCCATGTAAAAAAGCTGCTTACATAGGAAAAGAAAATATCAAGTTTAGTTCTTTTACCTCTTCATTAGAATTAATATTTCCTTGAGGAGTTAATGCAAGCTCCAAGACCTATGAATTTAGACCAAATAAAAAAAGTGATGAACTATGTATTAAGCTTCTTAAATCATATATATATAATATATGTATATATACACACACACACACACACACACACACACACACATAGAGTTGAAGCATACAATTTATGGTTAAAAAACATATACTTACATGAAGTGATGAGCTAGCATCCATGTCATTACTTTCTTCATCTATGGATTGAGTCATCCCTTGTGCTTTTAATGTATCCTTCTATCAAACACAAAATGTCAAATGCATTAGATTAGTTTTAAAATTATCAATCCAATTATTAGTTTCTAAAAGAACATTCATAAGCATAAACATTAACACTTACATTTTTCTTGATACTCTTCTTCTTATTGTACTTTCTATTTGCTTGTCTACCTGAGACCCACCATCTATAGATATCTTCCTCCAACCAAACACATTCAGCTCCAATGAACTTTAGAGTTGCAATCTCATGATGATTCTCACAAATAATTCTCTTGATCTTTTCTTGTGCCTCTTTGTTATGGCAAAGATCTTTTAAAGGAGTCTCAACTCCATTAAACCACCTTCGTACAAGGCGGTAGTTGCCAAGCAAAATGGCATGTTGATCCTTGAAGCATTTCTCTAATAATTCTTTCCCATAGAGCTTGTTTTGGTCTCTACTCCAATCTAGGTGCTCGAAACACCTCATCATATGTAGGTGTAGGACTAACACCTGCTAAGACTTTTTGGGCCAAGAGCATGTAAAAAAGGAGATTCCTTATCTTTAATCTCCCCATTGCCTGCATAACCATGTGACATAGAAAACAATTTGCATAACATGCATAAACCAATTACAAACACACTAGTATATCTTTATATATAAAAGATTACAACATTTAAGATCGTTAAAACGTATGTATCTTCCTTTGAGGTTGAAGAACTTTGAATATCCTTTATGATTGTGCTCATGAGACCCAAGAAATTTTTATCTTCACACATCATTTTCTTTAGCATTGCTTGCATGTCCACATTCGTAGTTGCCATCTCCAACCTACATAAATTCAATCCAAGGAGAACATATTACATGCAAGCACGTCAATAGAAAACTATAAGGAATAAAATGACATAAGATAAAAAACACTCATTGTACATTGAAACATACCAACGATTCATAGAGTTGCTTAAGTTCCAAAAGTACGATTGATGAGAAACGAGATACGATTGCCATATGATTGGAACTACCTTTGCTTCTCCCTCTATTATCACGCTCCTTGTTTTGATAACTTTCCATTTATCATTAATAGATACACATAACCACCAATCCTTTGAATCATTGTCCTCCATTTCTACCTTCCATCTCTTTTCTTGATTATGAATCATTTTTAACCATGCTACTTTCACTTGTTTTGTTGTGTAGCTCTCTAATAACTACATATTTTAGATCAACTGAGGAGGATCATAATACATCAAAATTCGAGTTCAACTGAACAATATCATTCACCTCTAGCCAAGGTGGAATGCATCCAACACAGCCTGGCTGAATCAAGCGTGTTCTTAATCTTAGGTCTTTTATCTCATATGCGATGATTTTTTTTGCCATGTTGAAAGGGAATAAACTTATGAAGTAAAGAAATAATAGGCCTTATGCAATCCAATGTGTATGGCAAATACATATTTTGTAACACACTCATGCCAGTGGTATAACCAACATCTAACCTTTCAAATCCCCCTTAACCACAATACATTGCCTGTAGTAGTTGGCTCCAAAAAGTATCCTTAACTCACCATTACACTGAAATGAGAAAAGAGATGTTATGCATGCTTTCCAATATCCCACCATCTCGGGGGGGAGGGGGGGGTCACTATATGTAAATCCTCTATATCATGTGCATTCAAGGCCTATTTAAAAAGTCCCTTATCTGTGATATTTTTAGTGAATATAATGTATCCTTTCCTATTCAAATTTGTATTTTTTTTTAAAAATACAATAAATAAATCCCCTCTATAAATATATTTCTGTAAGTTTTAAATATTTAAAATATCCTTCTGTTGAACCCACGTGATACTTACATATTTATACGCGTGACCCCCCCGAGCCCACCATGGAGACTAATGTTACATCTTTATTACATTTCACCACAACTTGATCCCCAATATTATAGACTTCTCCCTTAAATAGGACTTTCTTATATTCTGTTACTCTCTCTCAATCCCCTAGTTAAAATACTGCTCAGCATACCTTCTTTCTTCAACGGTTGCATCCCTGTATTTTAGCTTCTTCCCTGCAATGACAATACCTTTTTCATGAATTGCTCTTTGGCATCCACTTGGTATGGCATTCATAGTAGATAAGGTCCATAATTCTTTGGCCTTTACAATGGATGATACATGCATAATACCGAATGCATGCCACTCAGGACATTCATAATAGCCATCTTTAGCTAGTAAGTATCCATCTGGAGTAGAAAGAGCTTGATGAGACTCTCTGAACATTCTTTGGTGAGGCAAAAGTTTATCAACATCTTTTTGAATATACATAAATACCCATGTAAACAATCTTCTTCGGTGATAGTTTGCATAAGAGATTTCATTATCCTTGTTGTTGGTTTTGATGTTTGCATAGATTGAGACCTTACGCTCATATATATAACACCAAAATCCATCATGGCTACCATGATGTAAAATATCATCCAACAATTCTCCGAAACCTATATCAATACATCACAAAGTAAAGCATCTAATGGGGCTGAATTTGGCCCGATGAGCTCCTTTGACCTTACTCTCCAAGAAGCGAGCATGACTCTTATAATATCAATTTCTTCTTGTGACCATCCATTATCTCACGAGTGTAGTTATAAAATGCTTGGGCAATATCTATGAGCAAGAGACCCAAGTCATAGAATTTCTTAGGGATATCTTTGACTTCACACAATATATATGGCAAACACCATTGCACAAATTTTTGATTTTCTTCTGTCTTATAACTCTCAAAATATTTGCTAGGAAACCTCGGCCATCGACCATATCGAATCGAATAAGGTGTCACTTTTGTCATTTTGTGAGTTGCATCATCTATTTATCTCCTCACTTTATTGTCCACTTCTCTCATTAGACAACCGATATACTTTGAAAACAAGTTCAATGCTAATATATGCATGCAATCATATACCAAATCAAGAGACACGTCAAAGCCATATAGATCATAAAGTCTCCACAAACTTGATCTACCTGAAAGACCTATCTCTTTTAGTATCTCTTCACATTGAGCTTGGGTGCTTGCTCGCTCTGCAAGAATTAAATGTTTGGACATCTCTTTGGTAGATCTTTTCATTGGAGCATATCTGAATTGATACCTATTTTGATCATACAAGTACCGCCCCGAGCCTACACTGTCCAAAGTGGCTATTGCTTTGTCTCTACTACGACAGAAAGCTTGACCACCTTCTTTACATGATCCAATCTTGCATTGAGCTAGATGGTCTCCAGTCACCATCATTAGCATAGCACGAGCTTGGAATCTTTGGTTATAAAAAAGGTCATCTGCAAAGATAGATGACAAAGGATAATTGAAGTGTAAGTCAATTCCATGTATGAAGAGACTTTCCAACTCATCCATCGAAGGTTTCATAATAACATGGAAAAGTTTGCTCGAGCTTCCAACAACTTTCTTGCAACTGAATGGAATAAATAACACAGGTATCACTCCAATCAAAGATTTCTTCCCACAATTGAGAACTTTGATCTCAACCACACCACAATTTTTTTGGGTCGTCTTTGATGCTTGGAAGCCATCCCAATGTAATAATAACGCAAATTTATGTGGATCTCCCTGTCCATTCAAAGAAGACACAATAGGGTGTAGTAGTATGTAACACATTAAGGTGTAGTAGTATGTAACACAGTTTAATATATATAACGCTAGAGAATATACATATAACAAAAGTCTTACCTTACAAAGTCTTTTGAGACCTTGTATTGGAGCTCGACAACCCTTACAAATAAACTTGTACATTTGCTCACTTTCATTCCAACCCTCTAGAAGTGCTTCTAATTTTAGTGAAGAAGGCCATGCTCGATAAGCTTGTTCACAATGGACATTATCACATATCAAGGGCAACTCAAAATATGACTATGGATCCCAAAACTCTTAAACACTATTACACTTTGTACCATCCCAAAAATCATAAATTCTTTTCGAATCATCAGAGCTATTAGATACCAACCATCTCTCTTTATTTCGCCACATTTCCAACAAGTCATGGCACAAAGAACTACTTTTTGCAAGAAGCTTCAATTGTTCACCAATGGGAACATAATCGAAACATAACATATCCTTTCTAAGCTTGGCACACTTTGAACACTTCTCACTGCATGTTAAGCAATCACGCTTTAATTTTTTCTTGCCTCTTTCATTGTTATTGCATTGACATTCAAGAGTGTCGCCAATTAGTTGTCTTCTTTACTTGGTGGATAGAGCTCAGCATCATGTATAGAATTGTCTAATCCTTGGCATATTCTATATCGATTTGCATGAACCATACCAAGTGTCAAAAACATGGTATTTAACTGCTCCCAACATGTGGGAACACTTATGCCATCTAGATCTCAATCCCATGTTTCTGGAAACTGCACTAATAGTTTACTCAAGCTTGGTGAATTGATTTTATCTTTATCTGCTCTATTCCTAGAACCACCTATGTCTCCAAATAGAATCCTAAGCATACTATCTTGAAATTCCACTGAAGCCTGATGTTCATCCCAAAGTGCTTTCAATTCAATCACCCTCTGTATGATTTTATCAACCAAAGACAACTCCATGTCAACCATGTCCTCCTCCTCCTCCTCCTCCTCATGGTGATAATGTTCATCATGTGTATCAATAAACACATTATTATCATCTTCATGCATCATCCCATGCAAAGGTCCATTGTCTTCTTCTCTAAGTTCTGAAGAGCCAAATCTTGAAGTTTGCAACCCAAGATTTATTGCAATAGTTTCAAATCGCTCATCAATTACCTTATGCCTTGCATAAGTTGATGGAGCAACCATTCTTCCACCATGGCAATATGTTCTACATCTACACCACACTTTCCTTCGTCCAATAGATGAGTTGGGTGGCTCTCCATGCATCGACCTATTATTTTCCATAGAATTAAGCTCACTCACATTTACCAAAACTGATGGATGTATATTTCCACGTAAGTCTTGGTGATAATGTGAATAATATGTCCTTCTGCTCACATCTTCATAACCAAGATGTAAATGCCTGCACTTGTAATTACATTTACATCTCCGCGGACTATTATCTATTGTTACCATCTGAAATGGAAATGTAGTATTGTTATAAAAATACAACATATAACATCTCTCTCTCTCTACTTTGTTAAAGAAAGAATCTCACACAATGGTGTAAGTTAATCCCACACAATGATGTATATACATATTATTACATATTATATATACATATATACATGTATATATATATATATATATACATATATATATGTATATATATATTATTTATATACATATGTACATATATTATATACATTAAAATATGTATAATATGTATAATATGTATATACATATATATACATATGTATATATATACATATGTATATATATATATATATATTATATATATGTATATATATAATTTAATATTATATATATTAAATTATACATATTAATTATTATTCAAAACATATTAATTAAAACACTAACTATACATATTATATATACATATATACATGTATATATATATATACCTATGTGTGTGTATATATATTATATACATTATACATATGTATATATATATATATATATTATATCTATATATATACTTATTATATATATATATATACATATATATATGTATGTATATAATTTAATATTATATATATTATAATATATTAAAAAATTTAATTGAATTAAAAAAAATAATGAACTATAGCTTACCTAGCCGGCCGCGTTGCAGATCGAGGATGGAATAAAAATATATGGCCGGGCGCGACGTTGCATGGCGTTGATAGAGCTAGCTGAGAGCTGGCGGGTGGTGCAGGCGTCGACCGAAGCTGGACGTGACCACGAACAAGGGAACACCTGCTCTCTCAACAGCGCAGAGTAGCTGTAACACCAAGGCAATAGCTGTAGCTAGCCGCAATTATAAGAGACACGATCAGCGGACGCGCGAGCTGCAGGATGGAGCTGATGGAGCTGTTGGAGCTGAAATGAGCTACTCCCACACAATGGAGCCGGAGCTGAAATGAGCTGCAGGACGTCGAGCTAGGCAGATGAAGCATGCTCTGCAGTGTATTAATGCGTACGGGGTAGGTGTAATGGGCGGGTAGGTGTAGTTAACGGGCAAGAATTAATTAACAGCTGGAGTTTCGATCGTATATCATGAATTATAATATATATATATATATATATTATAATATAATATGTATATATATACATATATATACATATGTATATACTATATACGTATGTATGTATATATATATATATATATATATTATATACATATGTATAATATATATATATATATACATATATACATATATATATATATATATATATATATATTATATACATATGTATAATATATATATATATATACATATATACATATATATACGTATATAATATATACATACATACGTATATGTATACATATATACATATATATATATATATATATATATATATATATATATATATATATATATATATATAGATACATATATATATATGTGTGTGTGTGTGTATATACACTACTAGAGCTTTAGGGCATACCGACGTTAAAATACCGACGCAAATGTTGAACGTCGGTATGCCCGTCGTAATCTTGGAGTGTGTGTGTGTGTGTATATACACTACTAGAGCTTTAGGGCATACCGACGTTAAAATACCGACGCAAATGTTGAACGTCGGTATGCCCGTCGTAATCTTGGAGGAGACAAGTCGAGCGGGCTAATTTTAAAATTTCGTATACCGACGCGTATATCGACGGGTATACCGACACTTTTACCGTTGCTTATACCGACGCATATACCGAGGTATATACCGGCGCACATACTGACGCTCGTAAGTTTTTTTACAGCCGAGAGCCTATTGTTCTCTGTTTTCTGCGGCATTCTAGAGAAGGTATGCGTTTCAGCATCTCCTTTCTTCTTTCCTCTTTTCTCCTCTTCTTCTTCTCCACTTTAACTTATATGCTCTTGCTTTTACTAATATGCTCTTGCTTTTGCTTTTTAATTTAGGATATAGGACGTTTAGGGTTTTGGGTTTTTTTTGGCTCTCTATGCATGTTGAGAGCTCTCTATGTATGCATAGATCACCTAATGCATGCATAGAGATTTTAGGATTTTGTATTAGTTCTTATTCTTATGTTTAATTTACTAATTACTTTGTTTAATATTTTATTTTGCAGCTCTTTCACCAATCCTCTCCTTCAGCTTCACAAAAAAGAGATAGTCCCTCTTTCGATTTTCCTTGTTTATGCTTTTTTCTACGTATTATTGCACCCCTGTTTTATGGTTTAGGGTTAGTTTAGGGTTCTTGCAAGCTTATACATAGGATTATTGCAAGATCTATGCATAAAACCTATCATAAGCTTGCAATCTCTATGCATAGCCTTCTTGCAAGCTTTATGCATAAGCTCTATTCATAGAGCTTGCGAGCTTGTAAAATCTCTATGCATAGGCTTTATGCATAGAGTTTGCAAGCTTATAAAATCTCTATGCATAGGTTTCTTGAAAGCTTGCATGGACATTGTACATAGAGCTTGCATAGCCTTCTTGTTGAAAGCTCTATGCATAGCCTTCTTGTAAGCTTAATGCATAAGCTCTATGTATAGGCTTTATACATAGAGGTTGTAAGATTATGAAAGCTCTATACATAGGGCTTGTAAGCTTATGCAAGATCTATACATAGAGTTTATGCATAGAGTTATATGAATCTAGCTGAATGCATGAATTAAGATCTATGCATAAAGCTTAATACACAATGTTTTATGTATAAATCTTATGGATGAGCTTTATGCATAAGGCTTCACATGCGTTATGTTTTTATGCATGATGTAGAGTGCCTTGCATGGATGGAGAGCATAAGCTTTTTGAATGTTTATACTCTCTTATACATATAACATATATTTCTTATGCTCTGTTTTTCTATGCATAAGGTATTCTCTTTATTCATAGAGTTTATATATGTTATCAAGGTAAGATCTCTTATCCATGTAAGCCAAGATCATGTTTATTACACCATTGGGTGATAGGATTAAGGGTTAGCATAGTGCATAAGGCTTATAGCATAGAGCTTATGCATAAGACTTATGCATATGGCTTATGCATAGAGCTTATGCATAAGTCTTGCAGCCTTATTATGCAAGCTTATACTTAAGGCTTGCAAGCCTTACTATGCATACGATTGCATAAACCTTATTCATAAAGCTTGCATAAGACTTACGTATAGAGCATTACACATAAGCTTATGTATAGATCATTATGCATAGGCTTTATGCATAAGGCTCTATGCGTTCAGCTTTAGGTGTAGGCTTCTATGCATAGAGCTCAATGTGTAGGCTCTATTTGCAGAATCTATGCATATAGATTTTTGCATAAGGCCTTTATAAATATCTATTTATGAATAGAGATATCCTCTCTCTCCATCCTTGTTCTAATTACCTTCTTAATTTTGTATGGAGAGAAGATAAGCTAATGTATAAGTTATTTTTAAAATCTCTCTCAACGGCGGCTGGGAAAAAGAAGCCCGTTTGACGCTTTTTTTAATATTTTTAAAGTCTCCCTCAACCGCTGGGGAAAAGAAGCCCGTTTGACGCTTTAAATGTTATTTTTAAAATCTCCCTCACGGCTGGGGAAAAGAAGCCCTGTTTTATGGTTTACATAATGCTATGTGTAATGCATAATGATTTGTATTTAATGAGCTACATATACATGTTATCCTGCTAGATGGAGCCTCTCAATCTTGAAGAGAGAATAGCGTGTCCATGCATGCGATGTAAGTACCAAATCTTTCGAAAACGAAGGATTTGCAACCAGCATATTCATGATGCTGGCATATTTCCAATGGAGCGCTTGCAAAATTTACGGTTTCAATCGTACAACCAAGCAAGTGTGCAGCCGCATCTTGATAACATTGCACCTATGAATTCTCATCCCCAACAAAGGATGAGGATATCGAAGGAGGGAGTGACAGATGGAGCTCAATTAATAGCACCCGAGGGAATGAAAGAAGGTCAGGAAATGGAAGAAGGTCCAATGGAGGAAATGTTGGATGCCTTCATCGAGCAACAAGAAGCTCTCTTCGAGGAGCATGAACATGAAGATCATCAACCACGACATTCTCAACGGTCAAATTATGAACCAGAGGAAGAGGCCATGCGTAAACTTGCATGCCTTCCATTATACAATGGTGCCAACATATCTGTATTGTGTGCATCTCTTACGATGCTAAATTTGCAGTCAATTTTTGGATGGTCTAATACAAGTGTCACTGAACTCTTCAAGTAAGGATTTTCTTGGAGATTACACCTAATGTTGAAATGATAAATTTTCAACTTGTATTTGACTAAATCTTAATAGTAACGATTAGATATTGCCATACTTGCAGGCTTTTGAAAGACCAGATATTGCCCCCCGGCAACGAGATGCCTCCATCTCGTGCAGATGCCAAGAAGTTATTGAAATCCATAGGCATGGATTACAATAATATTCATGCTTGTCGCAATGATTGTTGCCTCTTCCGCCATGAATATGAGCATTTGCAAGAATGTCCCCATTGTGGCTCTAACAGATATAGAGAAGATGTTCAGGAGGAAGCTGTCCCGGTAAAGGTTCTTAGGCACTTTCCAATCATCCCAAGAATAAAAAGCATGTTCAGGTGCAAATCTATAGCAAGCTTGATGACATGGCATGCCACAACTCGATCCACAGATGAAGTGATGCGTGTGCCTGCTGATTCACCCGCATGGAGAGACATTGAAGAGAAATGGCCGGCTTTTAGGGAAGATCCTCGTAACCTCCGTCTTGGCCTAGCAATGGATGGTGTAAACCCTTTTGGTTTAAGGAGCTCTTCATGGAGCACATGGCCTGTTTGCCTTGTGAATTATAATCTTCCGCCATGGTTAGCAATAATAAAGAAAGGTCATTTGTTGCTCTCATTAATAGTTCCAGGAAAGTACAAGGTGAAGAACATGGATGTATATTTGGCACCACTTATTGATGAGTTACACACCTTGTGGAACGGAATTGAAGTGAAGGACATGTCAAAGCAGCAGAGTGGCCAAAGACTTGCAACTATGCAAGGTATTCTCATGTGGACAATGCATGATTGGCCTGGCTATGGAGAATGCTCAGGTTTGTCTATATCGGGTTACAATGCATGTCCTGTATGTGGTCCTCGACTTGATTCAAGATACTCAAAAGCATTACGAAAGAATGTCTACCAAGGACATGTTAGGTATCTTCCAGAAAATCATGGATTGCGGGATGGTAATCTAGGAAGACCTCCTCCAAGTGCACTGAAGGCAAGCGATTGGAAGATCAAATGGGAGGAATGTGGCAACTTGGCATGTCCTGGGATGAAGAGGCTCTCTATCTTTCACCAACTCCCCTATTGGGGTGATCTCCTTATAAACCATTTGCTTGACCCGATGCATATTTTCAAGAATGTAGCTGACATTCTGTGGAAGACCATGACAAGAAAAAAGGAAACTAAAGGCCAAAGGGACGACTTGGAAGAGATTGGTTGCAAGCAAGAGTTGTAGGCTCGCACTAGACCCAATGGAAAGATGCTACTTCCAAGAGCCCCATGGGTTTTTAGTAAGATGGAGGAACAACAAGTCAAGAGGACAATTTCAGAGTTTCAGACTCCTACAAGTTGTATGCATTGCTTGAAAAGTGCATTTACAAAGGATGATGATCTTAGTGGCCTCAAGAGTCATGATTGGCACAAGTTTCTACAATTTGTGCTACCCATAGCAATAAAAGATTGCCTCACTGAAGACATTAGAGCTACTATCTATAAGATTGGCACATTGGTGCGCTGGATTTCTTCAAAAGAGATAAAGAGAGACACTTTGGAGACAGCGCGTTTAAACTCCATAGAGGCAGTCTGCATGGTAGAGAAGTTTTTCCCTACAAGTTTATTAACAATCCAGATGCATCTGCTAGTTCATGTTGTAGATGAGGTTGCAGTTGCTGGAACAGTCCATTCAAGATGGATGTTCTTTTTGGAGAGGTTTATGAAGACATTAAAGGGATTTATTCGCCAAATGGCTCGCCCAGAGGGTAATATGTCAGAAGGGTGGCTGATACAAGAGTCCCTTGTTTACATCACTGAATATTTAAGTTCTTCAGATCCAGAGATACCTCGACTATGGTCTCAAGAGTCTAACAGGCGAGTCATTGGTGAGGAACCTCAAGGCCAAGGCATTAAGAGAAAGATGGATAACAATTTGAGGGAAAAAATCAATAAATTTTGTATCTTGAACTCTCATGTAATGGAGAAGTGGATTGAGACATATGAAGCTCTCAAGCAATAGCAGTACAAGATCGTTTAAGTTTCAGAAGGAATCGCACTACAAGAAATCTCCCATATCCAGAAGGTATGCAAGCTCTTCCGGACTTTCCCACAGGTAGATGGCTAGAAGCTACAATTTTAGAAGCCAAACGTGCTGGTTTAACTATAACAGAGGAGGAGGAGGAGCTTACAAAAGGATGCGATTGGCATGTAAGTGTTTAAGTTCTACATGTCTCTCTTTTTTTTCTCTACATGTCTAAGTGTTTGTTTGTCCATCAACAATCTTTATGTGCTATTTGTAGTATCACAAATATGGGGCGTTTTGGTCACATGGACGTCATTTTCGAGTAGAACGAATAGACCAAAGAAGAGCAACCTTTGATTGTGGTGTCACAGCACAGTTTGTTCAAGAAAGTTGTGCAAGTGCAAGTGATGATAACACAATTACTGGAATGCTTGATTACTTTGGAACCATTCAAGATATATTAAAGATTGGCTTCAGAAGTTTTGAGTTGTTTATCTTTGATGTGAAGTGGTTCAAGGTAATCACGAATGGGCCACATGCAACTGTACGTAGAGACAAGAGTGGCCTCATCCAAGTGAACTCCACAAAGGTATGGACCGATCAGCAAGATACTTTTGTGCGCCCAGAGCATTGTGAGCAGGTTGTCTTTAAAGCGGATCCAAAAGATCTACGCTGGCTATTTGTGGTTCAAGTCGCCCCCCGCAGTAAGCAAATTTTTGAAGAATTTGAGCTACAACAGGGTGATGTGGATTCACAGGGTGGTGGAGAGCAGCAAGAACAAGCCGATATCAACAATGAAGAGGAGCAAGCAAATGAAGAGGAGCAACTAGAGCAAGATCCAAATGAAGAGGTGCAAACCAATGAAGCTGAAAAACATGTTGAGGAAGAAGACATAGATGATGAGGACATCCTTCATCATCAAGGGACTTTTAATGATGAGGATGCTGAAATGTACATAGACATAGATCTCTTTGGGGCTACTAATCTTAATGAGGATGATAGAATAGATAATGATTTTTAAAATGATGTATCTTAATGATTATGCAAATAGTTATGACATATTTGTAATGATTTTATGACATTGAAGGTGCAAAGTGATATGGTTTACCATTGTTGTTTAGGAAAGTTAATGCTTGTCATATGGTCCTTTCATTGTTTACCATTGTTAATGTTTACCGTCATAATCACTAGTGCAGGTGCAAGTTGATATGGTTTTACCATTGTTGTTTATCATTGTTAATGTTTGTCATATGGTTCTTTCATTGTTTACCGTGTAATTTTCATTTCGCACAAGTTTGTCTTATGGTTTTTGTCCAACAGGCCATGGGTGATGACTCACCGCCGCTCGACTACAATCCTGATTTCTCATTTAATCCTACACCGGCAGGGCATGAGTCCCGAGCAGTTATATGGTTTTCTTTCATCCATGACTCCAGAGCAGAGAGCCATGGCTCAGAGTTATTGGGGTTCTGGAGCAGGGACATCTCCCTCACCATCTGGCTTCCCGACGCTAGTTCCCACACCCGTAGGTACGACAATAGCTCCCACACCTCATACCACACAGCCTTCCACTCCTCTTACAGCTCGATCTACCACCTCTTCACATAGACGTCGCTCACGTAGTAGGTCTTCAAGGGGAGGTTGTTGTGGTGGTAGTGCCATAGATGCTGTGACACCACCACCACGTGAGTGTCGTCCTTCGCTCTCATCTGTTGATAGCACACCCATAGGTTCACCTTCCACTCCCTGGGGTGCACATGACCATGACAACAGCAAGATATACATAATTAGGGATGGGGCACCAATAATGAAAAGTGCAGGGAAGGTAATGAAGACACACATTCGACAATTGTGCACTATACAGTTTCACAACTCTGTCATGACTAAATGGGATCAGCAAGATAAGGAGAAGAAAAATTATATAAATACAAAGATAAAGCAAGAGTTTCAGCCATCTGACCCTATAAATGTCATCTCTAATGAGTGGATACAGTATACAGCTCGCATTTTGATGGGGCATCATAGGTCAGAGGCGAGGGATGCATTTAGAGAGGGGAAAGAGAAACCTGTTTGGCTAGATGACAGGGAGTGGGAAGCCATTGCTCAGGAGCTCACAGAGACACCAGAGAGGTTTCAACAACAAAGAGAGGCGGCAAGGGCAAGACTCCAAACAGTAGGGGCTTCTCATCTTGGGAGTGGTGGTTACAAAACCATGCGCCATGAATTCGTAAGTATTTGTAGCAATTTTATTTATGTAAATGTATGTATGTGGGCTAAATGTTGATTTCTAAAAGTTGTAATTGTTAATCGTTTGTGTAGGAGTTGGCCATGAATCGCCCACCAAGTAGGCGAGAGGAGAAGTACGCTCACAAACATGGCCTTGTGGCCTTATTTGAGATGCTTGAAGAAGAAGGAGAGACCGTCAATTGGGAGGCATTACCATGATGTAAGATGACCTTCAAACTATTGGTATATGATCAAAAGATTCTTGAGTATTAATGTTTAATTTAATTTCTTGTTTATCGATCTGAAAAATAAAAAAACGAGCACGGTTGTTTTTGTGCTCTATTTTAGACAGAATGGTGCTGTCTGTTTGCTGTTGTTGATCCTGTTCATTGCAGGCAGCCAGGCAACAGCCAGGCAACACTATTCCGTCTATAAAAAAATTTCTGATATAGCGTCGGTATATTCCCCGGTATAGACGCCGGTATAGTTACCGGTATATGTGCTGGTATACATGCCGGTATACATGCCGGTATTGTCGTCGGTATAGACGTCGGTGAAACGTCGGTATAGGCATAGGTATAGACCCCGGTATAAGTGCCGGTATAGTAGCTGGTACAAACACCGGTATACTCGTTGGTATAGGCGCCGGTGTAACGTTGGTATAGACACCGGTATAGGCACCGGTATTGTTCCCCGACGCTTATAATGACGTCGTCGTTCCGACGCATATACCGGTGTTTATACTGATGACGAGGCTTTTTTAGACCCCGTTCAATGACGTCGGTATAAGTGTCGATATTAGGCTACCATGTAGTAGTGATATATATATATTATATACATATGTGAGCTCTTACGAAAGATTGTGAGCTCATGGCATCTCCTATGTCAGTGCCAAAGATTCCTAGTTTTGAGAGTGGGCCTATCTGGGCATCTCCTATGTTAGACCCAATCTGGCAGCTCCTCTTTATGGTGGAAGAAAACAGAGACGACACGACATGTTAAAGAAAAAACACACTTAAAAGACCCTAATTTTGAGAACAAGAGAGGGTTTTTACTTGTGAATGACGAGTGGGATCATGTTGCACAGTCGAAACCACTCTCATGTTACCATGCTAGTATATAGACTCGGCATAATTTTCGTCGACCTCTGTCCATGCCCATAGCCGTGATCTGGTGATCAGATACCAAGAAATGGCGGCAACCAGTCGGCCAGACGAACTAGATGGTTTAAAAAATGAGAAAAAATCTAATGGATTCTTTTTTTAAAAAAATCATGAAAAACAAAGATACTACTTATATATATATATATATATACATATATATATATATATATATATACATATATATATATATATATATATATATATATATATATATATATATATATATATAGAGAGAGAGAGAGAGAGAGAGAGAGAGGTATTAACGTCGATAGAATGCAACACGAGGGCATATACGCCCAACGATTGAACTCGGGTGGATCATGGCCTTTTTAAGGGAGAGAGAGATAATCAGTTTTGTGAATGCGACTTGGGGTAGATAAATAATAGCTTTTGTGAATTGTGTGTATACATACACACATGTATACATATACACCCAAATAATAGCTTTTGTGAATGCGACTTGGGGTAGATAAATAATAGCTTTTGTGAATGCGACTTGGGGTAGATAAATAATAGCTTTTGTGAATTGTGTGTATATATACACACATGTATACATATACACCCAAATAATCCAAAATATATTTTATAGTCATATAAATATATTTATAAAGATAATGCAACATATATTTTTAAAACCAAAACAAATATTGATATAAAGTGTTACTTGTTATAGCTATATAATGTGCATTCAATTGTACACTTGCAAGCTAGGCTAATGGTGATCAAGATGGGTGCCTCTCCAAGCTACACTGGATCTTTCAGGTCTTAGGTAATCTTATCTTTGATCATCTCAAGACCTTGTAAGCACCTATGACTGAGGTACGACTTACTCACAAAGTCATCTTAGATCACAATCATCTCACATTGACTAGATCTCTAGTCATTTCCAGTGACCTTAGCTTTGATCATCTCAAGATCTTATAAGCACGAGGGGACCAAGCTAAGTTCTATGGGTCTTATGATCTCATTAGATCTCTAACAAGATTTTTTAGAATTATATGAGCTCTTATATAAATCATGAGATCTTACATGAATTATGAAATCTTAAGAAAGATCATGAGCTCATGTATGGTCTTTTGAGCTCTTAAGAGTTTCTAATTCATGTTTATGGACTACCACCTCAATATGGAAAGGAAGAACCACATCTGTGCAAAATAGTAAATGTATATTAAGTTTAAAGAACTCTTATGAGCATGAAGTAGCTCTTGGGTCCACTTTTACTTCTCTTCATGATTCCTACTCACATACACTTTCGCATAAGAAACTATATCAAAAATAAATATACCACCCATTTATTATCTCAAAAAATAAATAACTACCCATTTATTAGCTTTAAAAAAATACACTATCCATTTATTATCTCGTATGATGAGAACAAAGAACTTTCATCTGATCCTATAAGCTCATAAGAGCTTCCAAGATCACATCCACATGTGAAAGAGCACGTATAAGCACACATACATTGTAAAAATCATCTTCCCATCATCTCGTGCATGTGAGAGGTACAAGGTCTAGGAGCTCTTCTCAATGCATATAACCTCTTAGTTCTCAACTTAGGTTCTTGTGGGTCTTAGGTAATCTTATCTTTGATTATCTCAAGATCTTGTAAGCACCTATGATTTAGGTATGACTTACTCTCAAAGTCATCTTCGATCTTAGATCACAATCATCTCTAATCATCTCACGTTATGACTAGATCTCTAGTGATTTCTACTTTTCTTTGATCATCTCAAGATTCTTGAATGCATGGTTGAGTGTCTAAGCATGAAAGGAACATAGGGTATCAACCTTGCACACACTTGGTTCAAAACAGTTCAAGTCGTGAACTAGTATAAAAAGGTTCACGGCGGCCAAAAACCTGCACTTTCACAGGTTTAGGCCATTTCATGGAATAACCCTTCACAGCCTAAACACATGCACTTTCATGACTAAAAACCTGCACTTTCATGGTTTAAATCATCTCACGGGTTTAGGCCATTTCACGGAATAACCCTTAACGGCCTAAACACCTGCACTTTCACGATGTCTACCCACCTCACGGGTTTTGGACCCTGTCATCTCACGATACTATCACGATGTGCACCTTCTCAATTTAAATTCATACCTCCTTAATTACAAGAACAACCACCACTTACTGCTAAAGAAATGCAAAAAGGACAAGCCGTACTGATGGAAACAAAAGAAATCATGAAGGAGATCAAGAAAGAGAGAAAGAAGAAGACTGAGAAGAAGATGAGAGGCATTATACTGGACACCACTGAGGAGACACAAAAGATTGAGGCTGAACTAGCCCAAGAAACAGCGTCATACCAAGAAGTACCAGGATAGCATGAAGTATATCATATAACTCCCCCTCAAAGTCTGGTACAACTAATATTCAAGAATCTCTCCCCTCAAGAATTCAACAATGTTAGATAAACCTACTTCTTCTAGGTTGCAAAAAGAGTCTGAATCGGAAGCATTGCTAGAAGCAAAGCCCCAAGGACACGAAGAAGCCACGTCACTCCTAGTACGACTCACAAAAGAGCCACTGGATACAGGAAAATGACCAAGGGCTGAAGAGACAAGTCCCAGTAAAAGGCAACATCTAGAGGATGAGGAGGAGATACCAGAGACATCTTTCCTCCATAATTCGGATTATGACAGATTCTTTCAAGAGACTATGGAAGGACTCACAAGAGCATCTTATAGCAGCAGAAGAAACCCACAGGGATGTTATCCTAAAAAGCTTAAAGGCGGCCAAGGAAAAGGAATCCAGATACCAAGAACTAGAAAACACCAATCTTGTTCTAATTCAAATCATAGTGCAAAAAATCAAAGAGAATACAGATTTGAAAGTGCAGCTGGAATAAGCCAAGGAGAAAATTCTAAAGAAAGTCACACATAACAAGGAACAAGTGGCTATCGAGGCTCAACAACTAGGAGATAAAGCACACCTCCCAAGCCAAGAAAGAATATCTACAAGGACAACTAAATTCACTATCCGTAACTCTGAAGAAAGCAAAAAAAAGAATGCTTCAACTACAACAAGAATGAGAACAAAGCAACAAAGAAAATACAGAAAAAATAAGAGCACTCAATGAAACTATGAGCATCAATCAGTCCGAAATGCAAAAAATGCTAGCTACACACCAAGAAGCAATGATGCAAATAACATAGCAGCCTCCAAGCAAGTCAAAACTTGGCCATAGAAATACTTCACAAGATTACAGAGGCTCAGGGAATGGAGATTGCAACTAGAAAAGCACAGGAGGCAGCAACAAGGGGTTTTGAAGAGTTGGAAGCCGCAAGGATGGTAAGAGAAACCACTATTTCTGACCTTCTCACCACCAAGGACTCATGCATACAAAAGTTGGAGCGCCAGCCAGGGTCATCCAAGAACACAGCAAATGACAAGAACCAACCGGCAAGATACGACTACTCCTTTCACGAGCCTCAGAGATAGGTTCATTTTCTAGTAACTCCTCGAGCCCCTCCTCAAACTCTGACTCTCTTTTTATCTCCACTAACCCTCTCTTTACTTCATAATGATATCAACCTATCTAATGACTTGAGCCTAGGAGAACTAACTCTTATTAAACACAATACAGAACGTGATGTTGATCCTACCATCATCATGGGAATTTTTTGAGGGGACTTAGTATTGACTGATCCTAAAGATATTTTCTTCTATCCTTTGCACCCCATTGTGCTCAACCTTCGTAGTTGGTGTCGGGTGCTACAAAACTCTGACATCCTCGAGACAACAGCATCAATAAATTAGACCTGTTTGTTCTAGATGATATTCCTGAAACACCAGCCAACTATGAGGTTGTAGCCCGCAGTTATCAATGGATCATAAGCCATGGGTTGTTAGAGGTATATAATACTCACCAACATTTAAATCTGTGTGAGTCCATGTTATATCATCCTTTTGGTATTCTCAAACTATATCAAAATATACACAAACATCTAGAAGCCATGTTAGCAGCATTACTTCATAATTTTGATAAAACACATATTGAGTATCCTAATATCTCCGGAGGATATCACTAAGCTACAAGAATTTATGAAGCTCCACAAACCCAGTCACCCACCCCCTAGTTCATGAGAGGGTCAAGAAGAAGCATCAAGTTCATCACCTAATCCTACTTACCCCGTATATTCAAATGTCACAAAAGCAGTAAATTACTTAATACATATCCAAGTGCTCCACCAGCTGACTATATATTTTCTGGACTTCTTTCTCAACCCTTATAATTTCCCACTAACACTCTCTCCCCCCCGAGGAGTTTTCGGCACCTGACCCATCTCCACCATAGCCAACTCAAGAGGTTAGTCACACTCTACCAGAAGATTTACTTGAGCCATTTACTAATGATTCTATTGTTCACCACCCATCCATAGAGGATAAGAATGGTGTGGTTACACACATCTCCCACTAATATGTGGCCTAACGTCCACATTAGCCTAGCCATCCGACCATTTGGTCCTCACCCGACTACCTAGCTCTACGGCTAGCAAGCGCTTTGATTGGGGTATCCTCACCCTTGAACCCCACTAGCTCATGTAGGTCATACTCTGATGCCCAAGCTTTGCTAGTGGTCGAGCCCACATACACCAACCGCTACAGGCTATGTGACACTACCCCCCCTTAAGAATAGTTTTTGTCCGCGAAAACAAACCAGAGTTGGTTCCCTGCTAAGGCTTCATCCACTTTATCCTTTCACTTAACAGGTGCCTATTGGTACATAGTATACCTCATGCTCCGATCTCTGAACCTAAGAATCCTCTCTAGTTCTCATGTGGAAGTGATGGGCGGCTCCAAGAGCTCAACCAAAACTTAGCACAAACTATGTTATCCTTGTGATCCACTATTTTTCATAGTCCATTGACATGAAAAACTAGATGCACTTGAAAGCTCGCTAGTAATTCAAGTTTCTAGGCTACGCTACCAACGTGTTAAATCTTCTCCATATATAGCTTTATGACCATAGGAGATCTAGATTGGAATCCATACATGAAGTTGAATGGAGTAAATCGAGTCGATAAATACTATCATAGGCAAACTCCAAACGTGGCTGATACTGCTTCCAATTGGATTACCTTTTAATCACATATACATGAAGCAAATCCTCTAAAAGCTAGTTAACTTTCTTTCTCTGACCATCAACTTCTGATGGTCTATTGTACTCATACTCAGTAATATCCAACTTTTTGAATTTTTCCCTTTGAAATGACAATCGGACTTCTTATCTCTGTTCAACACTATATCTATAGGCATGCCATATAGTTTGCAAAGTTGTTTAGTAGGCCTAGAAAGTTCAAATGTCTTCACATCCATTTAGTTGAAATAAACTTGGCCATGTTTATCAACCTTACTCCTCTTTTCAAGAAGAGTTTTTATCCACAAAAATAGTCAAGAAAGATATAAAAAAAGTGTTGTGTGGAGACTATACAATCATCTATTCCTATGACTTCCCTAAGAACCTCAATAAAAGGAAAATAGAAAGCACGACCTGTATTTTCCTTAAGTACTACAACCAAGAAAACATAGAGCACTAGTGTTTCATTCAAAAACACTAAACCATAATTTTCACTTGCAACTATAAAAGATATTAATGAAACATGCACCACTACTAAGACATCGAATGACAGCATGCCTTTGAATACCTAAGAAGTTCTCAAATCCTCTTTGAATACCTAAGAAGTTCTCAAATCCTCAAAAGCATCCTTAATGAATATCCACCGACATCAAAGAAATTTCTTAGAATGTCCACCGACATTCTATGACATCAAAGATATTTCTCTCTTGTGGGGTTAAAAACCACATGGAGTTCAATGCAACAAGTTTGTACAACTATTACAAGTCTTTAACAGAGTGTTCTATAATGTGGTGAAATTCGATTGGCATTACACATAGTCTAGGAAAAGCTACACTTTCCCCTCTCAAAAAGTTATACGTACTTCCAAGAACAATGTACACATCTTGGAATAAAGATGATGTCCACACAGACATCATATATGTGATTTATAGTATCATACCACTGAAAAACCAAGAGTAACGTGTAAGCAATGAGAGTCATACAACCCCCATAAATAAAATGCAGAGGAGAGGGAGAGCTTGAGTTCCTTGCAAGCAAGTACACACATACAAGAGAGAGAAAGACACAAGAGAGATGGATGGCTAAATTTTCTTCTATCTTCTTCTCTTCTCTTCTACAACCATACAACTAAAAAGATAAGAGTACATACTATAAGGAAAAGTAATCTTCTATGATAACATACAATGGTCATTCTATTTTGTAAGAACTCAACTATTATATGATCTAGCGTTGAAACTATGCCATAACTCTAGTACTCCAAAGTGGCTATCACACAACCTGTCATCCACTGCTGGTAGCATATCAACCATAATCTCACCAACCATGCTAGTGGCATAAGTAAAGAAGCTATCGCGGCCGAGGTGGATCATCAATGTCCACAATATTGCACTCCTCCTCGAGCTCCACTCCACACACTGCACTCCAAGTATACTCCTGAAATTGTGGAGCTCCTCTCTAACAAATTCTTTCATGAAGCTCTCAGCCACCTAATCCTCTGTGTTGACATATACCAGATCTACATCACCTACTAGAACCTTCTCTCTCGTCTCACAAAGTGATAATGCATCTCAATGTGTTTCGGTGTCTAGCATGGTATGCTCGGCTACTACTGACCAAATGTATGCTACTCATGTTGTCATAATAAATGGTAACATCCTGTGCGACTCACCCATATCTCACAAGTTACCATAGAGTAGCACCCTTATACTCTACCTTTCGGCTCAACAAAGAAAATGTTGGCTGTTTCTTACTACTCTAACTCACGGGCAACATTCCCAAATAAATACATAAAGCCACTAGTAGACCTCATATCTACGACACTACCAACCCAGTCAGCATCTGTGTAGCCATGAAGATGTATCTCTAGACAAGCCTCATAGAAAAGTCCATAATCAGCTATGGACTTTATATACTTGAGAATCCATCTAGCCACATCCAAGTATGGCTTCCTAGGAACCTGCATAAGCTTACAACTCTAACAACATAGCTCAAGTCTGGCCTAGTAATGGTCATAGCTCACTTGTTTCTGTGGAAAGCTTTGTGTTTTGCTCCAATGACACTCAAAGAGAGACTTATAACCTCTTACACCATACTCAAACAACATTCCAAGGCAAACTACCTTTGTAATAACAAAATACTATGAGGTGATCTCGCCACCTATATGCCTAAGAAATATCGCAACTCACCCAAATCCTTCATCTCAACCTTCTGCTTCAAAAGCCTCCTGGCATCATGTATGTCAGCATCACTATCACCAGTGATAATCAAGTCATCCATGTAACTGACTAATAGCATAATCCCTATATCAGTGTCTTTCACATAAAGTGAAACATCTACATTGGATATCTAAAACCTAATGGTAACAACATGCTTCCCGATCTTATTTGGCCATGCTATGGGTGCCTACTTTAAGCCATACAGTGCCTTCCATCACCTGACCAAAATCTGGTGTGCATCACTCTCATAACCTGGTGGTTGCATCATGTATACTACTTCTTGTAAATCACCATGCAGCAAGAAGTATTATTGACATCCATCTGATGTAAATACCAACCCTTTACTACAACACAGCAGTGAACTCTCACGATTTTCATTCTCGAAACCAGGCTGAATGTCTCCTCATAGTCAATGCCATAGGTCTACGCATAGTCCTTATTAGCAACGAATCTTACCTCACTAGTCAATGCCATAGGTCTACGCATAGTCCTTATTAGCAACCAATCTTACCTCACTAGACCATCTACATTATGCTTGACCTCACACATCCACTTATATCCAACTGTCTTTTTTTCCTTGAGCAAAGGCACTAACTCCCATGTTGCATTTGCATCTGATGCTGCTATCTCCTCATTCATGACATCTTTTCATTTTTTATTTATAAGTGCCTACTCAAAACAAGTGAACTCCAACTTATGTATTGCTTTAACCATGTATGCATAATGATAGGTTGTATATTCATTATCATATCTACCTCTCAACAAGGTACCTAACCCTCGTAGAGCTACATACACCTAGATCACTCCCCCAAGTGTCCTCAAAGCAACCCTAGTTCTTCTTACACCAAGAGTAACCATAAATAGAATGCCAAGGTCCTCATCAAGGCTTTGCTCAAAGCCACTAGAGTCATCATTCTCATATGAGTGATCTACTGATAGGTCAGGCATAAAATGTTGGTCTAACTTTTCCTTCCCTTTGCATGATACATATATATCTACATCTATCCTCAGCCTGCCTGACCATTGACTAACATTGTATCCACTGTTAAAGGACTCTCTAGGTCCACTACGCACCTGTGATTACTACTCTACATGTGGTGTAACATTAATACTTCTTACATCTACACCTTTTTTACCTTTCATCTCACTGGTACATACCTTACTCATCTCATCAAAGATAACATCTCTACTTACTCACATCTCATAAGTGGTAGGGTTATAACATCTATAATATTTCTAGTCTAAAAGATAACCAATGAAGATGTATTTCTCTACCTTTAGATCCAACTTTGTTCTCTCGTCAGGGAACATGCATATATACAATACACCCAAACACTTTCAAGTGAGTATGCCTATAAACTTTTGTTTGGGCATCATACTACTGTGAACAACTGCAGTGGGGGGTCCTTTTCATAATGTACACAGTAGTAGAGCTACAACTGCTTCTGTCCAAAAAAAATAATCTGACATATTATTTTTAGACATCAAGGCACGTGCCACTTCTACAATGTGCTTATTTTTTATTTCTATAACACCATTCTATTGTGGAGTGTACCTGTACGTAAATTTTTCTCTCGATTTTCAGCTTTCTCAAGAAATCACTGAACTCATTGGAGAAATACTCTCCCCTATCAGCTAATCTCATGCATTTTATTTGTATGCCTTTTTCCTTCTTGAGCAAGACTTTAAATCTCTGAAAGTAAGCAAATACCTCACTTTAATCCTTCATGAAATAAACCCACACTTTCCTAGTGTGATCATCAATCAATCAACATAATACCTACAAACTGTAATTGTTACAGTCTTGGTCGATCTCTACATCTAAATATATAACATCTAATAACCTTGCACTGACATGCTTTTCATGTGTGAAACCATGTTTGGACTTCTTACCAAGTTGACATACTTTATGTATACCATCAACCTTAAACTTTGACAAACCTGCAACAATATTTTAGGCCTACTTCAACCGTTATATATTCACATGACTAATGTGCTTGTGCCATATATCAATATCTATAATGACACATGTTCAATGCACAAACATTCTCCTCATTATGAAAAAAACATCTTCAGGGAGTTGAATGCCTTTTATACAAGTTCATATCCAAAGTAAACATCCTACCATCTCTGTTACTCTTTGCAACCAAGCGATACTATTTTTTGAAGTCTTTCACACAAAACATCCTTGAGAATTAAACCTCACTTAACCTTGCTTAACCATATGTCCCCCAATAAAAACCAAGTTCTTTGTAATATTTGAAATACGAAGTATATTTTTCAAGTACTTCATTTTGTCATCCTGCATAGACAATGACACTTTACTAACATATGTAATGAGATGCACAGTATCATCACATGTTTCTATATAGAACATGATTTTTTCATTTTCTACATCTCTAAACCACTCACCACCACCATGACTGGTCATATGGTTAGAGATGCGAGAATCCACAAACCATATATCTTTAGATCCTGACACATCTCCTATTGTGGAACTGAGAATGTGATGCATCACAAACAGATGCTAACTTCTATCATCACTACCTTGTTTACTACATGATGGATAGTTGCCTTACTGTAACTTTTTAATTTTAATTTCATTCTACTTTTTAAAGTAGTCCTTTACTATATGCCCTAGTTTTCCATAATAGTAGCACTCTATGCTATTTTTACTTTGATTTCTTTGCCAACCATCTCGGCTCCTCTGGCTCCCCTTGCCTCTAGACTGGTCTCTTCTACCTATGTATGATTGTTGTTGCTACTGTGAATCATTGGATTGTTGTTGTTCATAATTATAGTTTCCATGTTGTTGACCACCACCTTAGCCTCGACCATAATTTTGATTTCCATGCTAACCACCACCTTAGCCTTGACCACAATCTCTACCTACCTCTGTCCCTCCCTAAATTAGACTACGCCTATTTTGATGTGTTCTTGCTTTGTGAAGAAGAGTCCTCATCCCGAGATTTTTCTTCTATAATCGACATAGACACTAAGTCCAAAGAGTTGGGAACATTCTCTCTAACTGCAATGGAGGTCTTGAATGGCTTTTACTCTTTGCCAAGCCCGTTCACACAGACGCTTACTAAATCATCATCTTTCTTTAATACATTAATGGATTCAACAATGCCCTTGATCTTTAAAGCATACTCATTGATAGACGTTCTTTTCTTCTCCACAGTATGTAGCTCTTGTTTTAGCTATAGTTCCTTACCTTTATGTTAATCTGAAACATCTGCACCATGTTCTGCCATGCAACTGCTGGAGTGTTAACATCCTATATGTGTCCTATCATTGTGTTTGTGACACTTATTGAAAGATAATACATGACTTTCCTTGCATCCTGGTTCCAATCCTTAAATGCCTTTACATCTGCTAGAGTGACATTCTCTTCAAGCAACTCCGAAAACTCCTCATTGTCTCCTTTGACATAGTCTCATAATCCTTTACCTATCAAAAAATTGATCATTCTAAACTTCCAAGCATGGAAGTTGTTCTTGTCAAGCTTCTCACTTACAATCTAATTGAGTCCGTTAGACATATTTGCCTGCACCCAAATAATTTTTATATACAACATGTGCTTGGATATATTGCCAGATGTGTGAGCTTGGTTCTATTAGAGATAGAGTATACTTGGATCTTTTTCTTAATAGCCGCCCACGGGATGTGGCTTGGGACAAGGAAGCCCCTTACTATTTCGCAGTGTCCACATCCTCATATGGCAGCACATATGGAAGGATATTAAACAACTGCTAGCTCCCCACCTACTTTACAACCAGTTATACCTAGAGTTTGTATGGGAGAAGTAGGTAAACTTCTTCACATAAAGTAGATCCATGTCTACTTTACAAAGCAATTATACCTAAAGTTTATCTTAGGGAAGCAAGTTAACTATACAAGTCATCAGCCCGACGATGGTGTTGGTCAAGCTTGTTTCTAAGACTAGAGGAGACAACCCCCACTAGTCCTATGTGTAGCAGCTTCTTCACATCCATTTCTACACCTATCTAGTGTTGAGACACTAGGCACTCAGGATGGGATCGACATGCATAATAACACTAAGAGCATCCAACATGTGGTGCACCTATTTTCATGATTGAGGTCGACAAATGTTGAGGTATTTATATGTATTCATTTCTTCTATAGGTTTTTCATAGTTGTCTATATTTTTCTATTTTTTTATTTACATCTTTATATCTATTTTTATATTTTTTAAATTAATGGTGATTGATTGTTTGCATAAGGTTCCACAACTACGAGCGAGAGAGACTCACACAAAAGCTACAAGAGGCGAGAGGTGAGATCAAGCATCTCAGAGCAGCATTGTAAATAATAGAAAAAACCCACTATAGAGACACTTCGACGAGAGATTTTGATGTCCACCAAGTAGGTCTTTCTCTTTATGATTGTAAGATTTATAATTAAGATCTAAACTCATTAATTTCTTAAGTTGTAGATAATGAGAGGTTTTTTTTTGCTTTACTTTTTTAGCAAATAGTTCATGAGATGGAGAAACAACTTCAACAAGCCATTGCAAAGACTAAGAGTGTTATAGTCGAGGTAGAGCAACATAGATCTAGCAATGTCGAGAGTCTTGCAGATCTGACATATTCAAGAGTCTTGCGAATCTATTGACCCATATTTTGTGCCTATGGGTTCACTTGGAGAAACACTCATAGAAAATGTAAGATGGAGCACTATCTCTTGCTTGAAATGACATCAATTTTGTGAAAGGATCACCCCCACACACTCACAAGGTTTAGTCCACCATCGGCTGTCTTTCGAGCATGATGAGATTCAAAAAACCCATATTTTATGCATTTGGACCCTCTTGGAGAAACCCACGTAAAGAAACGTGAGATGGAACACCATATCTCGTTCGAACGACATCTGATGGTGACCGAAATTTGCAAGTGTGTGGAAAGGGATACCCCAAACACTGGTAAAGTTCAATCACCACCCATCAGATATTGTTCGAACATGACAAGATTAAGAAATTTCATATTTTATGTGTTTGGGCCCTCTTAGAGAAATGTGTATAGAAAACATGAGATGGAGCATCATATTTCACCTGAACGACATTTGATAGTGAATGAATATGCAAATGTGTGGAGAGGAATACCTCCACACACTTCCAAACTATCTGATGTCATTCTAACATGATGGGATTTAGAAAACCCATATTTTATGTGTTTGGATCCCTTTAGAGAAACTCGTGTAGAAAACGTAAGATGAAGCACCATATCTTACGCGAATGACATTTGATGGTGACCAAACTTTGTAATTGTGTGAAAAGAGAGACCCCCAAGATTATAAAGTTCGATCGATATTGAATGTCGTTTAGGTAAATAACGGTATCAAGAAAACCTATGTTTTATGTGTTTGGGTTCTCTTGGAGAAACCCATGTAAATAACATGACATGGAGCACCATATCTCATGCAAGCGACGTCTGATGTCGACCAAACTTTGAAAGTGTGTGGAGAGGGATACCCCCCCACACACACTTGAAAAGTCTAATCACCATTCGATGTCGTTCAAATCATGATGAGATTTTAAAAACCCATATTTTTTACGTCTGAACCCTGAAACATGTGTACATAGTCTGAGTAAAATCTCTGAGAGCACTCATTTTTTTAACTTGTTTAATAATTATTTTCTCAAAGAAATACAACTTTATTGCATAGTATCTACAGTAAGCATTGAGTAACGACATATTTTACCCATAATAATTTTTGAGTGTTTAATATAAAGAGATTTTTAAAACTTAATTTCTTAAAACATTACCAATATTTAAGTTATATCTATGAGAAACTAGTTAAAATATTACATCATAAAGCATTGCCTTCTAAAAAATATTACAATGTTATAATTTATGACATTTAAGTTATATCTTTGAGTTATGAATACTTTAAAAATATTATGAAACTAGTTTCACTAGTGAAACTACGTTTGAAGAGACTAAAAACCATGTATTTTTACCTTAAGATTTTGACATACAATAAAAATATACCACGCTTTTTATATGAGAATAATATGCAAAGAGAAATATTTATATTGATTTCTTTGAAGAAATTGAGATAAAACTCAACAACTTGCATTATGCTTTCAAATTTCTTTTTAAAAAATAATTAATATACATATATAAAGAAAACGTCCCTTAGTTTAATTCTCTTACATATTTTTTCCACAAGAAATACGACTTGATTTAGAGGTGAAGAGCCTCTCAAAAAAATTTAGAAAAGTTATAGTTTTGGAATCGTTTATTGTACTGGAAACGTACATAGTGGAATTCACCAAAAAAGGTTTTAAAAAGAGATAAAGAGCTTTTGAGAACATTTTGAGGAACGTTGTAATTTTGAGTCTTTGATTTGTATTTGAACATGCATTGTGTATATTTATTTGAGAAACTAAATAAATAAGAAAGATTAATGGATAATTTTACGATCTCGAAAGTTTCTGGTTAGAAAATGGTCATTCCTTAGATAAACCCACATAGAAAATGCGAGATGGAGCACCATATCTCCCTAAAATGGCATCCAATGGTAATCGAACTGTGTAAGTACGTGGAGATGATTACGCCCAAAAAACTTGCAAACCATTGGATGCCGTTCCAACATGACAAGATTTAGAAAACCCGTATTTTGTGCATTCGGGTCCTCTTGGAGAAACCCACATAAAATTTTTGAAGTGGTACACCATATCTCACCCGGACGATGTTCGATGGCGACCCTCGGATGCATGATGGGACTTACAAAACCCATTTTTTGTACGTTTAGGCCCTCTTCGGAGAAGCCTCCACAAAAAGTGAGATGGAGCACCATAACTCACCCGAACGACATCCAACGGTGAGACTCAACTTCGCAAGTGTGGAGAGGAAAACTCCCCACATACTTGCAAAGTGGTCACCATTTCCTCCATCCCACACCAATGTCTCCCTCCGAGAACGGGCAGACATGGAGGGAAGTCTTGCCTCTGTTCACCTTGTACATTCTACCTCTCCTCAAAGAGTTGTAGTCCACGAGTGAGCCAATACCTTTTTTCTACTAATCAAGGATCAAAGAATTGGCACTCCTAATATCCACGTGGATATAACAATCACATGCATTCACCTCCCCTCAATAAATAAAAGTCATTCGCTTTTCCAATAAAGCCTCCTAAACATGCTCACTGGAATCCCTCCCCAAACGTCCCTATGATGTTTAACTCATATGAGCAAAATAACATCTTTTTTGTTGTTGTTTCCTACCTATGGACACTGAATTTTCCTCAAGGGCTCATATAAAGGCCTAAATAGTTCTATTTAATCCTAGCCCTAGCCCAATATGCACACACGAGGCTTGATGCATGTGACAGGAGTGAAGCGAAACTCAACATGTCTAGTCGTCATAACCGCCCATCATTTCTGGCCACTATTTGGTATAAAGCATCATGCTGGGTGTATTTTAAGAGCTTGCATTTGCTGGTCCCTCTATAAAGGCTAGAGGGTTGTTCCAAGCATGCACACTTGGCTCCTAAATAAAATCCCTGTAAAATGAATAGAATATGGTTATTCCAAGCATGGCAAGTACCCTTCCTCCTCCACTTGCATGAACAATCTCTTCTCCTTTGCATAAATATCATCACTTTGTTTATGGCTTTCGTCTCCCACTGTGAAAGCATGCACCTTACTTGCAACTTCAATGAAGGCTTTTCCTGGTTTCTTCAGTACATTTGTGCACTTCCTTTGCTCTTCAATTTTGTCTGCATCCCCCCACCTGCCAATGTGATCATAAATATTGGACAAAAGCACCAACCCAGTAGCATACTCCTCATCTGTCACAGCAATGTTATCAAGGCATTTCCTGCCTAGCTCAACATTGCCATGTGTTTTACAATGACCAAGTAGAGATAACCACCCTACACTGTTCGGTTGAAAGGGCATGCTTTCAAGCATGCTTCGTGTCTCATTCAAGTGCCCAGCACGACCAAGAAGGTCAGCCAAACAGTTGCAGTGTTCTACCGTCGGGATGATGCCATAGTCTTCTCTCATTGACTTAAAATAGCCAAACCCACCCTTCACTTCTCCAAGATGACAACATGCAGAGATGAGACACGCAAACGCGACACCATCTGGTTTTATGCCTTCCTGCTGCATGTCTTTGAAATTTTGCAAGACTAGCTTGTAGTTGCTCTGCTGGGCGTAGCCCAACATCATTGCACTCCACGTCACAACATCCCGTTTTAGTGATCTATCAAACACTCTCTGTGCATCCTCAATGCTTCCCCATTTTCCATACATGTCAACAAGTGCATTGACAATGGACACTCTCGATTCCATACCCTTACTTAAAATGCAAGTGTGGATAATTTTGCCTTGATCGAAGGCTGCAACGATAGAGCACACCTTCAAAATACAAATGAAAGTAATTCTGTCTGGCTCAAGGCCTCTCTGGTGCAGGTTGAGGAAAAGTCGGAGAGCTTCTTGACCTTGACCATGCTGGACATATCCTGTGATCATTGTATTCCATGCAACCATGTCTAGCTGAGACCATTTATCAAAAACCTTATGTGCTTCACCAAGGTTTCCACATTTGATGTACATGTCAATGAGTGCATTACTCATATGCACATCCACTTGAAAACCACTTGCAACAGCACAAGCATGCAACAGCTTGCCATTATTTAGAGCTGACAAGCTGGCATAAGCCTTCAGGACACAAACATAAGTAACCCCCGTTGGCAAAACTCCTTCCTGCTGCATTTGGTGAAAATGTTGTAATGCCTCCCATTTGCAATCATGCTGAACCAATCCTTTCATCACTACATTCCA
Source organism: Cibotium barometz (assembly GCF_041138505.1). Taxonomy (NCBI): domain Eukaryota; kingdom Viridiplantae; phylum Streptophyta; class Polypodiopsida; order Cyatheales; family Cibotiaceae; genus Cibotium; species Cibotium barometz. The sequence goes on from NC_141071.1 coordinate 30,225,711, forward strand.
TGTGACTACATCTTGCTTGGGCAATCCAGTAAATATTGCAACGGCGTCTTCCAAAGACCCACATGTGGCATACATGTCAAGAAGCGTATTGCCAACAGATGAATTGAGGCCAAAACCAGCTCCCAGAACATGCATGTGAATCAGCTTGCCCTGGCCTAAGGCTCCTATGCTACAACATGCTTTCAAAGAAGATACATATGTGATTTTATCAGGCTGGATGCCTTCTTGTAGCATGTCATCCCAACATCGCAGAGCCTTGTCACCATGCCCCTGCTGAACCAAGCCTGATACCATCACATTCCATGTCACTAGATTTCGCTTTGGACATTTTTTGTACAGCAGAAGTGCATCAACCAAGCTTCCACATTTCAAATACATGTCAATAAGAGTATTAGCAACAGACAAATCCAATTCACTGCCTATCTCAATCACATAAGAATGGATCAAATTACCTCGGTCAAAAGTTGCTAAGTTAGAACACGCTTTCAAAACGCAAGCAAACGTAACCCTAGTCGGCTCCATCCTGCCCTCTTGCATTTGCTGGAAGAGATCCAGGGCTTCCTTATCAAGCCCATGTTGGACAAAGCCTGCAATCAGTGCATTCCAAGTCACCACATCTGGTTTTAATGATTTTTCAAAAACGTAACGTGCGTCTATAAGACAGCCACATTTGGCATACATGTCAATCAGTGCATTGCAAACAAATGCATCAGACTCGAAACCACCTTCTATAACATGAGAATAAACCACTTTACCCTGCACTATACTAGCTAAACCAGCACATGCTTTCAATACTGCAAGGTAAACATGACCATCAGCATCCAGGCTTGATTTTCTCATCGAGTGATACAATTTGAGAGATTTTTCATGCTTTCCAAGCTTTGAATGGGCTGAAATTATTGCACTCCATGTGAACACGTTTGGTTCAGCCAGTTTGTCAAATACCTGGCTTGCTTCAAGCAAGCTGCCATTTGAGGCAAACATACGGATCAAGTAGCTCCCAATAATGGTGTCTGATTCAAGTCCACTCTTGGCAATGAGGGAATGAACTGCTCTGCCTCCTATCATGTCACCATTTTCCATGCAACTCTGCAAGAGGCGAGAGAAGATGGTGAACAAGCTACAATGTGCTTTGCAGCATAGGAGGCCCACAGTGTCAAGCGCCTCATGGAACTGCCCTTCGTAACACAGTTTCTTCAGCACTTCAAGAGATCCATTGTTTTGAAACCCTGCGTGAGGCACTCTAGCCATTGTCTATATGTAAATTGCTGACACAGACATCAATGAGCAAGATGAGACTTTTAGAATGGTTCAAGCACATACTTTAGTCCCCTAAGAAATCAAATGCAAACCCTGCTGTATACCGTAAAAGGAAGCTCCCCAGAGTTGAAAGGCATAATGTATGCAATGACCCAATGGCATCATACATCTAAAGAGCAGATGTGGCTGTCAAGGCGGGATTCCACTGGAGCACCACATCCATCATATGTGATGAAACCAATGCCATCATGCATAAGCTTTCATATTGCCACTCGCACATGGCTTGCACCACACCTGCCATATGTGATGAAACCAATGCCATCATGCATAAGTCTTTCATATCGCCCCCCATTCGCACACACGGCTTATTTGACCTGTCAAATCACACGAAGCCCATGACATCATCATGCATAAGTTTGCAAATTGCTTCCTCATTCGCACACGGCTTCCTTAACCTGTCACATGTCATGAAACCCATGCCATCATCATGCATAAGTTTTTCATATTGCTTTCTCAACCACACGGCTTCCTCAAATTGTCAAGTGAGATGAAGACAGTGTGTTCCTTCATTCAAATTTCAAACAGTAGAAAGGGTACGGCAGCATCTACCATGGACATGTACGGCAGCAACTATCCGTATGTGTGACGTGCAGCAAGCTTGCACTCTCCTGCTACTCCGCGTATCGATTGTGCTTTGCTTCCTCATGAAGTAAAAGTCTTTAGAGGATCTGGGTTCACACACAACCACCCTAGAATGCCTACCTTGTCCGGCAAAAATGTGTGTGGGCGTGAGATGGCCGCGCAATGCTGAAATTTGAAGCCTTGAGGGCATCAAAGCCCTTAAGGCCATGTATTAATTCTTAATTAATCTTAATTTGTACTAATTCTCATGTGTTTCTTTATTGTTCACTTTATATATGGTTAATTAATTAATTAATTATTGCATATTAAAATCAATGTTTAAAAAGCATTCTAGTCATCGATATTATTGTATTATTTATCTCAACCACTATATATAGTCTGTATAGTTGACTAAATTTATGGAATATTATAAAATATTTATGTGTATATTGAATATAACTCTTTTAATTAAAGAGTGTAGCTTATCTTTTTAATTTTTAGTTTTTTATTGTTATTACTATAGATCTATTCACCCTAAAAATTATCTTAATCATACTTTCTTAGTGTGTTTATTTAAATACTATTAATTTCAATTTGTTATTACTCTAGATATATTCACCCTAAAATTTATCCTAATCATACACGTTTTTTTAGTGTGTTTATTTAAATACTATTAATTTCAATTTGTTATTACTCTAGATATATTCACCGTAAAATGTATCCTAATCGTACACTTTTTTTAGTGTGTTTATTTAAATATTATTAATTTCAATTTGCATCACTCCCTACAATACTAATTATGTGATGTTTTACTATGATTTTTTCTTAAGACCTTAACCTTTACATTGGAATATTATCTCAACCTTAACACTTACTATTCTATTACTATGATATACATTACTACCTGCACTACTAATCGTGTGCTATTTAAAAATGGTTACTACTCTATTCTACTATGATCTCTACTTAAGATCTTATTCCTTACATTGGAATATTATCTTCACCCTACATGCCTATATAGTCTCGGCCACTACTCACAGTGGCGACAAAAGTGACTCTAACTCTCAGGACCCTAGCGTGCTCTTAGAAGTTGACCTTAATGACCTACAAGTCATTTTGAGGGATCACCCTTCTCATTCTAGGGTGACTCTCTATACAGTGGAATTGAGAATTTACTCTATTATAACCTACAACTTGTGCTATTTAAACAAACCCTATATGACCTAAACCTAGTAAGCATTTATTCTCCTCCCATATAAGCAAAGTGGTATATTGTCAGAATCGAGAGTGGGCAATCCAATCAGAAGCTATTAATTGATGGGAACTGCGAGTGATCATAGCATTCAGTCTCTGTGCCTAGTGTCCTTCTTCAACAACTACCCATTATGTGTTGTAACCATGAAGAAGGCATTCAATCTCCCTATTTTTGGGACAGCTCCAAATGAGGGAGCGGGAGCACGACAAGTAACATCAAGGTTCACCCCCACACGAAGCAATCATGTCTCGACATCACAATGTTTCAAACATTTGGTGCCGATCCTAAGCTAGGTTTATCCTAAGCAAACCATGATGAGCAAGCATCCCAACAATCGCAATACATAGCGCAAGCATGAGTCCCGTCCCCATAGGAGCCCATTATAGAACAGCCTTTACCATGGAACCAAGTTCCAGTTCTTCTCTATTTGGGCAAGGAACAAGGAACAGAGTCAATGTCTAAGATTACCTCAAACCAAAGAGATCCACAAGGGCATTCACATAACATGTCCTTGGCCAAAAGCGAGCTTGTAGCCTCAAACCAAAGGGATCCACAAGGGCATTCACATGGCATGTTCTTGGCCAAAAGCAAGCCAAGTTCGGTAGCATAGGACAAGTGCCATTGGAAACTGTATAGCCCAACCCCATGGACTACCAAGTGCCATTAGAGACCACACAACCCAGCCTAACCCCATGGGACAAGAAATCCCAAATTTTGAAATAGAGAGTTTTATGTAAACACTCCCTTGCATTCCACCACTACATGAATATGCAAAAGACATGCTTAGGATGGCATGCCTAACACCATGGGGCAAGAAATCCCAAACCCTGAAACATAGAGTTTTGTGCAACATTCCACCACCACATGAATATGCAAAAGACATGCTTACGATGGTGTTTGAAATGGGAAGGGGGGTTTCCACAAACATAATCCCTAGAGGCTCACATTTGGGCAAAACAAAGCCAATTCACATCTCAAGGATGATGATGACGAAATTTACTGGAACTGGAGATCCTATTCAGTACCTAGAGAAGTCCAATCAAATTTGTGAGAATTTGTGAGGCCATGGGATAGATTGATAATCCCACCAAGATCTTTACATTCTGGCTTTACCTTGAGGCAAAGCAGGCTAGTAAGTTTAGATCACTAAACTAGCTTGAAAAGGCGAGCTCTACAAGGTCTTGAGTTACACTTTCATTGTGAGATTCTTGCCCCCAATGGAACCCAATTGTACATATATATAATCTCAAGCAAGAGGAGGGAGAAACAATGTGGGATTACATTGCTAGAACCAAGTATCTCCATATATGAGATTTAGTACCCGTAAAAGACTTGATGATTTATCTCTCCTTAACTGCTTTATGATCGGTCTAAAGATCAAGAGACCCATCACCATCTCTACATGTCTAGGAACTACATCTTGGGGATGAGTGTTGCAAGGTAGTAGCCTTGGTAGATAATCTACAAGACAAGGATGTAAAAGTTGTCCACCTAAACCAAGAGATAGGGGATGCATCAAGATATAGGTGATAGGGGATGTAAAAGTTATCCACCTGAACTAAGAGATAGGAGGTGCATCAAGAGATAGGAGATAGGAGATGTAAAAGTTTTCCACCTAAACCAAGAGATAGGGAATGCATCATCCAATGCCTCAATGGCGGCCAAGGACACCCAACCAACACTAGCTACAGTCCTAGTCAAGGATATGAGCATGGATGAGTTGGCAGATAATCTACTCCACCATTTATGCCAACAGTAGTAGGGCCAACCCCAAGGGTAACCTAAGAGAAACCTTAAGGCCAACCCCAAGGGTAACCTAAGAGAAACTTTAAGGCCAACCCCAGCTAGCACCTCAAGTAGGATAGCCACATCTATTCCCATGAAGAGATATAGTTTAGTACTCAATCTTTCACGTCAAAATCATACAAGTACAGAGTGTCTAGTAGCCTAGACAACAACAATTTTTTACTCATTGTGAGCATGGAAACCATGATACAATCCATTGTTGGTACCAGGGAGGCACCATAACCTATGCTCCTGATGCCAAAGCAATCACTAACCCTACTGCCCTTATAAAATGCTTCTCAATCGGTGCATAATTAAGTGCCCATTGATCAAAACCCTATATCAAGAGGTGTGCACATATTGCTACCACCAATGCCATACCCACCTCCGGTATTACCACCCCAACCAATTTCTCTTGGAACCACACAAGTATAAAAATACTCGGTAACTTTGCTGGCAAACTAAGAGAGTTCAAATGATAGGACCTTTACGAAACTTGGAGAAGAATTATATTTTTCAAACATGTCAAAAATTAGAACAAACCATAGACCTAGAACAAATTAAAAGCATGAACCTTACATAAACAAAATAAAATAAACATGAGAGCTTGAAAATAAGAGAGACATCACCACCATCGAACACAAGATTGGGTTCAATCTCTCTTAGATGAGTGTGGCCCGTCGTATCACTCGTCCATATTTATATGTTTTAAAGCTTGCTTTCCAAAAGACAACTCCAAAAATAAAGCTTAAGAGCTTTTTGAGTTTTTAAGCATAAAAGCTCTTCCAAAAATATAGCAAGCTACAATTATCAAGTCTTGGGCCTACCAAAAGTATAAATACTAATTGATATGTACAAAGGTTTGAGGCCTTAGTCTTTCAAAAATATTAATGCCATAATATATAACCATAATAGTTATTCACATGTCTTCCAAAAGATCTCATTGTGGTCCAACGGATGTTTCACCCGTGACTAACAAAATATTGTCACGCTTACATCAAAATAATATTAGTCAACACACACAGTCGATTAAACACATTAATCCCAACTATATCATACCAGCGCACACAATTTATTAAACACATTAATCCTAGAAAATGATATCCCTGATTGATAAACATATGTAAATAATGATCACATAGGTATCCCCATTTGACCATAGAGGTTATGATTAACATTCCCTTTTGCTTGGGTTGCCAATTAACCTCAATTGCATGGATGGTATGAGTGGATTAGATTTCGGTAGCATCTTCAATAGGATAAGTCTTGAAGGTCACAAGATACTTAACATAAGTGTTGTCTGTGCATGTAGTGGTGGTCTCATGGTCAATGATAGACTCAGGCACAAGATATACTTCTTCATCTACTAACTCGGACACAAGATGGTCACTGTTGTCGACAGAACTGTAGCATGTCACATTTTTAGGTATGGAATCTTGTTGCTTCTTTGCATCATTGCCCTTTTTGTTTTTGTTTTTGTTGTTGTTGTCGTCGTTGTTAGAAACAACACTTTTAGTATCGTTGTTGTGCCTATCAAACTTACGAAAAGAAACAAACCTTTTTAAATTCGTTGTTGTACTTATGTACACCTCATACATTCGTACATGCACACACTCATACACGTGCACATTGCACACCTATTCACACATTAGCACGTGCACATGCACACACTTGCATTTCTCGCGCATGCACATTCATTCTTTTGTGCAAGTGCTCACACCACGCACTTACACACATATGTGCATACACCTTCACCACCCTTGCACCTACACGTGCCCTCGCGTGCGCACACATTCGCACCACATTCACCCACCCATTCGCACCTGCGGCACACCCCCATATGCACCACTTGCACGGGTACGCACGTGCACCCCATACACTTACACCCGTGTATATACCCACAGTTACTCATGCACACGCATGCACACCTTTGCATCCACCCATGCGCACACCACTCATGCATCCTTGCATGCACACCTTTTCACACCCTCGTGTGCACATGTGCCCCATGCACAGGCACAAAACGCTTGCTTTATTTTTTCCACTTTTATATAAACTACCCCTTGCTTTTTTTCATATTAAAAAAACCTTACTTTTTAATTTTACTTTTTTCATATTAAAATAATTTTAAAAACCTTACTTTTTAAATTTTTTTAAATATTATTAAAAAACCATTAAGAGCCCCTCAAATCCGTCGCGCGATCATCTACGCCCGCTCAGCCTTCTGTTGTCGCTGCAATCACCGTCGCCACCATAGCCATCGCGTCGCCCACCATAGCCCTCACATGCGACCGGGACACCCGCGGGCGAGACCGAGCTCGCCGTAGTTGTAGCAAGAATAGCCACCGCCTCCACCACCATCGCTGCTGCAGCCACTCCCTCTCCACCGCGCCTGGCCATGAGTACTGCCTCATAGCCGCAGTGTCCTCCATGCTTTCCCACCACGGGCCTCACCTTCACCAAGTTCTTCCCATCACGGCTGCTCGGAGATGCGCATCTTTATGGTCGGTCTCAATGCAGCCGATAACACCACCACCCTCTACACGCTCAAGCTTGGGGAGATCGTCACCACTATAGCCACAATAGGTTTCAATGTGGAGACTGTGGAGAACAAGAACATCAATTGCACAGTATGGGATGTCGGAGGCAAGTTCCGCCGACTGTGGAGGCACTACTTAATAGGGTCTTATAATTGTGGTTGACAGTAATGATAGAGACCGTGTAGTGGAGGCCCGTGATGAGCTTCACAGGATGCTCAATGAGGATGAGCTTTGGCTTGATGTGCTCCTTGTCTTTGCCAACAAGCCAGATCTTCCAAATACTACGAACGCAGCTGAAATCACTGACAAGCTGGGCATGCCAGCATCACTGGTATATTCAGAGTACATGTGCTATCTCTGGGGAGGGTCTGTATGAAGGCGTGGACCAGCTTTCTAGAAACATTGCAAGCAAGGCTTGAAGGAAATCTTGATTGTAATGCTTAGATGGCAGCGTGAGCTTAAGCAGGGAGACAGCTTGACTAGAGTGTGTGCGGGGTGGAGAGAGAGAGGGAGACTCCCCTGTGTGTGTAGGTATGTGAAAGAGGGGAAGCTTGCAGGCTTGACTAGAGTGTGTGCGCGGTTGAGAGAGAGAGAGAGAGAGACTCCCCTGTGTGTAGGTGTGTGAAAGAGGGGAAGCTTGCGGGACGAGAAAGTATAAAGCTCTTGAAAGTCACGAGAGCAAGAGAGCTTTTGAGAGTGAAAGGAAGAGAGAGAGAGTGTGTGTGTATGAGAGACGTATTGAGAGAGACAAAAGTATGTGTGGGTGTGGGTGTGAGTGTGAGAGAAGCATTGAAAGAGAAGCGGAGGGGTGGTTGAAAAAGAAGAGAAGCATGCTTGTGAAGAAGCCCGTTTGAGAGATTGATTCTCAATGCCAAAAGCGAGAGAGAAGAGAGGTCATCCTTTCCAACTTCATCATTGGCCACCCTACTACTACAACACCAACACCAACAAACCAACCCCTCCCTCTTCAACATCATCACTGGCATCCCAAAGCCTAGCAATTGGCCTCCTCAAAACCTCGGAATCGATAATGCACCAAACCATTCTTGGCTTCTCCAACAACTACTCGACATCCAAACCAAATTAAGCCACCAAGAAAGCCTACATCATACATAATGAAACTTCAAGCCCCACCACATCCGCCACCATCGGCAACACAAAGCCCTACGAGATAAGAAGACCGAGATGTCGACACACCTGCCCCAACGCCCGCACAACTGCAAACAACAACAAAAAAAAATATCGTTAACTCCGAACCTAAATCAACTTCTGCTTTGCAAGTTTTCAGTGTGCATTCAACTCTCTTTACTCACATCCTTTCGCCATCGGCACTTGAACTAAGACCCAAATAGTCCTTCCTACCTTGTGGTCCCCAGCCATGCTTTCATCAATCGCACCACCCAATGGCCTCAATCGTACCTTATCAAGGCACTCCAATACCGGATTCCATTCTTTCATTAGCATCGATATTCCACGCCAACACTTGGCATGCTTGCCTTTAATCACATCTCACGGCACATGCTTGCCTTTAATCACATCTCACGGCACATGCAAACCACACCAGAAGGAGGATACCAGTGCTACTCCAAGGAAAGGTGGCCTTACAATCGGGGAGGAAGAAGAGGAAATGTTGGACCACCAAAAGAAGGAAACTATTGCAAGAAATTCGGGCAAAAAAAAAAATCCCATTATAGTAAAGGCATCATCAGTAATTGCAACAAGGGTAGGCGAATGTGCAAAGTAAGGGCCCATGCCCTGCAGTGAACATGGTACAAATTGTAAACTTGTTAGAGGAGTAACCAGAAATGCTATAGGTACTCATTTATATAAAGTAAATGGGTCTTATAAACCAGAATCAAGAAAACTCAAAGAGGACAAAGGAGAAGCATATTAAGTGGGAGGAACAACAAAAGGTCATGTATCAAATGAGAATAAATGGTGCAATAAGCGCAAGCCCGGATCTAGATGGGCCATAGGTTCCTACTTATAGTCATGGCAGAAAAAGTATATAACAGAGAAAAATGCACTCAAATTGGGATGAAATCTCCCACATAAAAAGTTTGTTATAATAACAAAGGAAAATTCACTCAAATCGAAATGAAATCTCCCACATAAAAAGTCTATCACAGAGAAAAACGCACTCAAATGGGAATGGGCACAGAGTAGGTTTCTCCTAGCAGGTTTTTTTTTGAACCACTCTCTCTATATATATATATACCCATGTTTTCTCTTTCTTTTCCCCTCCTCCCTACTCCCAGCCTAGTCTAGCCAACCCAAGCCATCTCCTCCTCCCCCCACCTCCCACCAGCCCAAACCCTGCCCTCCCACCTCCCCCCCATGCTGTCTCTCCCCCTCCAACCCACTGCAACCAACACGCTCTCCCTCTCTTTCTCTTCCTCCTTCAACACCCACCCTCATGCTATCTCTCCCCCTCCAACCCACTGCAACCAACATGCTCTCTCTCTCTACACACTCTATCTCTCTCCCTCTCTTCCTCCTTCAACATGCACCCTCATGCTCTCTCCACCTCTATCTGTCCCTCTACCTCTCTCTCCCATTGCCACCATACGCTCTCTCCCCCTATCTAGCCCTCTCCCTCTGTCTCTCTCCATGCCCTCCATCCCTCTCCCCCTCTCTCTCTTTCTCCCTTTACACACTCTCTCTCCCTCTCTTTTTTATCCTCCTTCAACATGCAAGTAGTTTTTAACTACTTATAAATAATCTAAAAGAATTAACCATTATTTAGTAAAAAAACAGGCATTTATTTACCTTTAGTGGCCAATCTCTCCTAGCGAACGAAGGAATTTCCTTTCAAGTTGTTTTGTTGGAACGTCCCAAATTTGGGCTGGTTCCAGAAAATGCTAATATCTTTCACATATCAACTCATATGAGATTTCCACTTTGCATCTTAGATCTTCACATAATATAGAGCTTAACTTGATTTTTTGAGAAATTTTTAAGCTATTTGTCTATTTTCTTTAAATATTTCAAGGTCTTTAAAGTGTTATAATATATGCCACTTTTTGCACCCACAATAACTACCACTTAAAAATGCATAATCTTGTAGATCAAAAGAGTAGTAGATAGTGAGACATTGGTAGAATGTGGTGGTTAGTCAAAATTGCAAATCCAATGGTTCAATTTTTAATGATCTCTTTTCTCTAAAATTCTTCCAGGCTATCAGAAGGCCTGCAAATACTAATAATCTAATAAGTAAAATTACATTTTTGATGTAAATCATCTAAAACCTATAGGGACTAGTGTACTTATTGGTGCATCTATGGAAAAAAAATTAGATCACTCTAAGTATGAAAAGATAATTTTTTTATTGTTTTATCATATTTTTGGTTAATTTTGATAAATTAGACTAATTTATATTAATTTAAGTTATATTGGGGGTAAATTAGCGTGTATGTGTATTTTCTATCAGTTTCTTGATCTCGTTTAAAGTACCTTTTCTCCCCAAATTTGTTGTCCAAGAATTGTCCCAGTCCAGCATAAACTGGACAAAACTGGACACCCTAATCTTGCAACAACCCTTATACACGCGTTTCTGAAACCAGTATACACGCGAATTTAGATGCCAGTATACACGCGAATTTAAATGCCAATATACACGCGCCCGATATTATTCAAATACATGCGCGACCGTACACGCGTCCGTAATTTATCGCATGTATGGCAGCATTGTCTTGTAGTGTGGCAATGTGGGCATTCCTTCATGCATTAAGTTTCATCTCACTCACTTCCTGAGCATACACTATTTCCTTTTAAGCATATGACATATTGAACACAACATAGTCCACACGTGAGCTGTCGACATAGAATACGATTCCTTTTTACACTCAGAAGTACTACCACACATTCTTGTCATCCATAGCAATGATCAATTACTTAAGACAACCAAGAACAACCACTAAAGACAATCTGTCAATCATAGAGATGAGATGTGTACACCAAGTAGATAATAGATCTTCTTATTAGGATAAATTTTATACAATTATCAATGAGTACTTAGACCTTCATAATTGTTCACTGTCCGTCGATGAAGAACCACAGCAGCAGTTAATCTTCTGTGTGTACACTATGGCGTACTCATGAGTTGTTCTCATGTGCCACTCCTTTTCTTAGGCACATTCGAACTCCTCCTCCATGAGAATGCCTAGCGCATGAGAAGCCATGCGTAAGCTATCTTCATAGAGTGCACATCGCACGCTCCTAGCATCCACTTGGTGCTCATGAGTTTCCTCACGAACCTTGTGGTCACACTAACTCCTTGGTGATTCACAAGAACACCCTTTACCTATCTCCAAGGGTGTAGGCAAGTAGACCTCTCCTTGATCATGGTGTGCAAGGACTAATCTGTCAGTCACTTGCTTTACTTGTCTAGAGGACTTCCATACGAAAGCCCTAGACGTCGTGTGTCCTCACGCCGGCATTGCTTGTCCAAGTGCACTCCATCGCGCTCCTCTAAAGCTACCAACTCCAAGGTATCCGATTCTCATCTCGAACTAACTACCCATAACTCGACACCCATTGTCAAGTAGTCACCACATCGGCTCCACCGTCCGACTCCCCATGAAGGCCCGTTTATGAGGTATGGCGCCTAGCAAGCCATTGCTCTCTAGCGTTTGTGAATGCACACGAGTGCCACCCTCAGGCGGCCAGCCTATCCGTTGGCTTGGCCTTAGCCTCATGACCACGACGCTCTTCCTATCTAGTAGGCCCGGCCTTTGTGATGCGCTGGCAACCTAGGCGCAAGGCCAAGCATCGGCCTACCTTACGTGCTCAAGGCACGGGCGCTCTCATGCGCCTGCCATCTCTAGCCATGGCAGTCGTCGACCACATAGACCTTCGCCACCTTCTGCCTGCACCTACCTGCAGAGTGCCCACGTTGCCTTCTTTGTGGCTACCCAAAGGTTCGCAGCCTTTGGCCACCGATTTCACAAGGGCGCCCCTTCACTCAAGCAGGCGGCCCTCAAATGTCCAACCACCTTCTTCTCTCAATGGTCCAGGAGGCACTTTTAGTAATCATGGCCCCTTTCCTATGGTTTAAGGTAAGCCTATTTCTAATTCTCCAAGCTTTCCTTTGTGAAGAATGCCTTTGTGGCCAGCCCCCTAGTCTCGACCACTAGGCGTCCCGCACCACGAGACCATCAACCATCTCAAGTCATGCTCATGACCACAACTCGATGCAAGCCCGACCATGCCCCGAACTCCATATTGTGGCACAGTCTCCTCCGTATTGCGGCACAGTCTCCGCGCATGCTCTCTATCCATTGAGTCGTCTAATGAGATGCGCGTTCCATAGCACATCAAGCTTGTGTGCATCCTCGACATACTAGCCACATCTCGCCACCTTAATTAACGCGAGCAGACTTGTTTAAGGGGAGTCAGCGCCCATATGTGCCCACCACCTTTTTTGCCCTAGGACCTCTACTTATATTATGGTTTCTCCAGCCGGCTTATCATTTTCTAAGGTGCATCAACTTCGACTTTGGCAAAGTTAAAAGCCTCGTGCCCCGTTGACATGTCTGATAGCCCGCCGCCCTAAAGCCTTAACCACCATCACCACCTCCATGGCCGCCATAGCTACCACCACCTTGGCCCACCAACGTGTTCCCCACCATAGCCACCACCTCCATTTCCACAGCCGCCTTTTCCTTCACCGTAGCCACCACCGTGATCGCCTGCTATTGCCTCCATAGCCGACTCGCTCATGCTTGTAGCTGCCACCCCCTCCTCGTCCTGGGTCGTGCCACGTCGACATGGCTGCCATCCCTAGAGCCTTAACCACCATCACCACCTCCATAGCCGCCATAGCTACCACCATCCTTACCGTAGCCACCAGCATGTTCCCCACCATAGCCACCTTTATACAATTCTCAAAATACTCATGTCGTGGAAGTGGAGCTACACGTATGAGAGGGGAGATTGAACCCAATCTTATCTTGATGGTGATGTTGTTCTATTTCTCTTATCTTATGCTATGGTATGCTCTTTTATATCAGTTTGATTCAAGTATTTGCTTTAATATTTGATGTATTTCTGAGTTTTTAATTCTTTCCTCAAGAAGTACAAAAAGGTCCCATGACAGTGGTATCAGAGCCATGGGTACTTGCACTTGAAGAAAAACAAGAAGCTCACAAAAGTCCAAAGAGTAAAGGAGACAAAGCTTCACCTTTGGACAAAAGTTGGAAGGTTCATGGGAAATTTGTGGACCCTTGGGTGAAGGTTTTGATCAAGGGATGGGAGTAAATCATCACCTTCTTCTTGAAACCACCCTACACAAGTAGAAAACCACGCTTCAAGATTGAAAGTGGTTTTACTCTATACTCTATCTCCCTCAAATCCAATCATATGGATGGATTCACCATAGCCCAAAACCCTTAGCCCCACTGTCTGATCTTTAGAAGACTGATGGAGCAAAAAAATCTATAATAGACGAATGAGGGTTGTGTAGACATATATTTTTTCTTCCAATTTATTTTTTTCACTTTTTTCTTCCTCCCTTTTTGCATTGAGCACTAGTCACCTTTACTTAAAGATGTAAACAACAACTTTAATTATTTAAATTTATATATACTTTTTGTGTCTCCCTATCTTCTTTCTTTCTCCCTCGTGACAAGCGACTACGTGGGCGTTACTTTTTTTTGGTTTTCTCCCAGTTGTGCAGTGTGTGCAAACCACGAGCAATTATCAAAGATTTTGTTACAAAGCTTTATATTAAAGCTTTAACTAGTTTTTATTATTTTTAAAAAAAAGAGGAGACAAAATCCCTTTATACGATGGTCATGGGCTATTTCATACAGACCTTATTGTAGTTTTTTTCTTTATAAACTTATATATATATATATATATATATATATATATATATATATATATATATATAACCTTATGTTATAAAGCTTTATAATATAAGCTCTAAAACACATATTATAAAGCTTCTTTTTATAAAGTTTTGAAGGAGCCATATCACTCAAGTAGCACAAGCTTCAAGCGAATTCAACACCAAGGATTACAAGAAAAAGTAAAATTTAGCAAACTCAAGATCTTAAAAGCACTATCCAAGGCTTAACGTCAAAACTCTATAAAATCAACAATGTCACGCTTGTGCACGACATTGCTATATTCCTAGCACGTGCTAGAAGAGTTTTTATTATTTACACTAAGTGTGTGAACAAGCTCTAGTGCTTGAGCTATTTTTGTAAAAATTGAAAAAGCAGAGCCCAATTTTGTATGCACAACTATTAATAGCTCGGTGGGCTATTTATTGAATACAATTCTCAAAATACTCATGTCATGGAAGTGGAGCTACACGCATGAGGGGGGAGATTGCACCCAATCTTGTCTTGATGGTGATGTTGTTCTATTTCTATTATGTTATGGTATGCTCTTCGATATCAATTTGATTCAATTCTTTGCTTTAATCTTTGATGTGTTTGTGAGTTTTTAATTATTTCTTCAAGAAGTACAAAAAGGTTCCATGACAAGGGTCATGCAACATGAAGTTTGTACAGTATGTCTTGAGGCACTTGGTCTTGTACTAGGGTGGATCATGTGGCATAACAGTCCTAGCATGAGAGTCCACTTGGCATGACATAAGGTACTTCTATTTTATGTGATGAAGTGTGAGTCTCCATATGGTGTGTAGCTTGAGGAAGGTGTGACTGACCTTGGGTCAGGATTATTTGAGTGATGATCACAAGCTATGTCTTATGAATGCTTTGATCAAGGGAGTGTGTGTATTGGGAACCATATGGCCAATGAACATCCTCAATCAAGAGGCAAAAGGTATTAATGTCAAATATGCAATTGGTGGGAAACTATGATACTCAAAACTGCATAGATGGAGCAAGGAGACATGCTTTATATTAAGGACCACAATGTCCTTAGGTTTGGATTCAAGAGCCCTTGCCAAGAGCTAATAAAATTGATTCATATTTGCAAACTCCCAAAGATTACTAATTTTGCAACCAAGTTTTCCCTAGCAACCTATCACAACACCAGTAGACAAGATCCCCAACATGGCACGAATTCGATGGAAGCGACTAGATGATTAAGGGTAAGAAAAAATTATCTTATACTACAAGGAATCTAAGAGGGGAGGTTACTTTCCCATATATGCAATAATGCAATGTGCATCATAAAAATTGGTAGAGTGCTTTGGCTACAGTGGAAATCATAAATTGTTAAATGCTAATGCCCAAAGACTATTTAACATGTGTGTAATATCAGCACATGTGTGGTCCAATGAATGCATCCACTTCTGTTACTTCACAATTGGCATAAGCTTGTATAGGGTCGGCCATCCATATGACTTAATATGTTAATGATAGATGCAAAGAATGCAAAACAATCAGGTCAAGAAAAAGTGGAGGGCTTAGTTGTGATGAGATCACAAAGCACCATATCAAGAAAAGCCTAAAGTATGAAGAGAAAGATCTTGATTAAACCTTGGTCAAGGTTATAAATGAGGAATTGCAAAGGCAACAAAAGAAGAACAAAGACATGGAAGGAAAGTAATGAAAGCTGGACCTGAAGAGTATGTCTACTTTTTGAGCAATTGTAGCTAAGTGAGTTTATCTAACTAAGCTTGCTTGAGGTTGGATTGAAATTCACAATCCTTGCTTGGAAAAACTTTCAATAAGCTTTACCAAATATGTAACTATCCATGCATAAATAACATTCTTATGGGAAACCGAATCACAATATGAGAAGAGGTGAAAATTTAAAGATGTGATGAGGAAAATATTTATTGATCTACTCATGGAAATTCATTTAACCTATACAGACATGCACACACACAAGCTACACATATGCATATGTTTGTGTACATGCATGCACATATGTGTGTGCACATGCATACGAGCTTTTGCATGTGCAATTACATATACATGAATATGATAACATTCTAAATCTCATGAAATACTTTTGTAAAATAAAACCTTGCTTGAATCAAGGAAGACCTTAAAGAAGTTTTCAAGTGAGGGAACAAGGATGCTGGTAGAGAAGCACTTCAACATCTTTGCATACAACTTATGTTACCATGCTTTCCTTAGATAAGATTCATGCTCACTCTCATTTTTGGAATAAACAGATATATCATTCAAAAAGACAACAATGAAATCATACTGCTATCATCTATAGATACTCATGATAGATATTATTCTTCAAACACATGATTGTTGTGGATACAATTATTAAACCAAAAGCTAAAACACTGAATTCATTTTGCCTGTAACAAGTGCAAAAAGGAATTGGGAACTCCAAACATTTTTAGCACCTCCAAGTCCACCAACATTTGTTCTCTATGATTTTTCCATGATAGCTATGACTTGAAAACAAGTACTTGTGTAGGAGCTAGATTTTTGTCACACTAGATGTTTAGGTTTATATGGCCAACATAGGTGGCACAATACGAGGAAATATGCTACCTTATAAAGTTGTGTTGCTCTTTCTTTTAATGTTGTTTTAGCCATGTATGTTGTATGCCTTGAAAGAAATTGAATTGCAAAAAGTCACTACAAAACCACTTATTTAAGCCCTAAAAAGGACAGTTGTAGGTTTAAAAACTAGTGTTAACAATAGTGATTAGAAGTTCTAATCAGGGATACATAGAAATGAGAAGGATAGGATAATGTAGTACTAGAGGTTAGTAAACATATGCAGTTGAAATGATAAGAGGGTTTTTCTAAGGAAGAGGGGGCTATGAAGTGTAGAATATATCATCATAAAGACATAATAAAGCTAGCTAATTCTATAACTAGTGTTATAAGAGATTAAATTTTCATAAATAGATGAGAATGGCACAGATCATTATGATAGAGATAAATGCCTTCAAAAGAAACAGTTGATTTTTTCCCTCAAACTTTGTTTTAAATATAAGAATCTCCCTTTATTTTGGCTTGAAAATTATAAGAGAAGCAAAAAATGGCTTTTTTTAGTTTTTTTTTATTAAAAAAAGCACACAAGGGGGTAGAGAGACAGAAAGAGCAAGCGAGCTTGGTTGCTTTTCCGATTTAGTTAAGATGCTTGATGCCAACTACTAGATATACCCATGAAATTCAATCCTCACTTGTATTCAACCTTGCTGGAAAAAGCACATTGATCTCCTAATAAATGAAAAAAGTACACTGATGACAAAGCACCAAAAATTGTATGGTTGTCACAAACACATCAGCATAGCATCTCAGCAGGGACAGATCAAATATCATATATGCATGCGTGCGTGGGCATGTGCATGCATCCTTCATGCATATACACATGCTTGTATGTGTGCACGCATGCATGTATCTATTTATGTACGTGCTTGTATGTACATGCGTGTGTGTACATATGTTGCAATACCACCAGTTCATATGTACAAGATGTACAAGGTATCAAACTAAAGCAGTGAATAAGTGAAAGAGGACTTATATCCCAGACCCAAATGAGCAGATTCTCATTTGATACCATTAAAAAGGTACATATTCTGCACACACCCATGCACCGCACATATGCGGGCATACACACACAAACAAAGACAACATACTCTGCTTTGATACTTGACCTGTGAAAAAGCTGTTACTCAAGTGGTCCTGTGCTCCCAAAGTTACAATTACTCTCCCATATTTCTAAGATGTGAGAGAGTGTTATTTGCTACCCTGTTTTGAGGCTATCTTTTAAAAACCTCCTTCAAATCTGCAATTCCTAATTTGTACTTTCACATGCTCTCATATAAGAGACCCAAATGAGCTCATACCACACACCCATGCACCACGCCTATACGTGGGCAGACACACGAACAACGACAACATACTCTACATCAATACTTAACTGTGAAAAAGCTGTTACTCAAGTGGTCCTTTTACTCAAGTGGTCCAAAAGTTAGAATTACTCTCCCATCTTTCTAAGACGTGAGAGAGTGTTATTTGCTACCCTGTTTTGAGGCTCTCTTTTCAAAACCTCCTTCAAATCTGCAATTCCCAACTTGTACTTCTCCATGCTCTCATATAAGAGAGCTCGCTGGAGCAGCATTGCTGAATTGCCATCATCCAGATCAATCACCTGAGAGCAGCAAGATATGCAACACAAGTATCCAAGAGCTTCCAATTATCAACAAGTCGAAAAGGCACATGGCTAGCACTAGAGGACACAGTACGCAAGTGATTCACAAGTACAACAATTATTGAAAATTTCAGTTTAACTCTCTAAAATTAATCCTCCAGCATCGTATACTGGGCAACCATTCATAGCCTAAAACGCTACTTTGACCCTTCAAAGGTTGGGTCCCCATTCCCCACCCCATGGATGCCTAACCAAGTCCATAAGCAGCTACCCTTTCCAAACTAAGAAATGCACATGAAAGATGGGGTCAACAGTGCATTAGAATTAAGCACGTTTGCAAGAAATGACTTGCACGCACACACACATGAACTTGTGTTCCAGGACTATGAACATTGCCTTGATTTAAATGCCTGTGAATGTCCATGGGGCCAGGGACACCTAGTAAGGCTCAGTTTTCATACATGTTCAGCGTGGTTAAGATGCTTGTGAGAGTTCAAAGACGACTACTCAGTATGGTTGTCTCACAAGAGTGGGCATTGTGGGATGGTTGCGAGCAATTCAATGCAGTTGTGTTTTTGTGTGCATTGTTGTAAGAGCACTTGGTGGGTGGAGACTAAAGCTCTTGTGAAGGCGATCCAGTCCATTTATATTGTTATTCACATTGAAAAACTTGAGCAACTCGAGATTATTGCTGGCATGTGTCCCACTACATGCTCTGTTCTCCAAGTGGGTTAAGCGACAGACCCTAACACCTAAGGCTTGGAAAGACCTATGTAGCTCGGGCCTGACATGTCCCTGGACTAGGGCTCACAATGGGGTCACAAGCGTACGACAAATAATCCTAAAAAGGTTATAAATCAAGTATAGCACTAATGATGAGCCAGTGTGTCACATGGCACCTCAATGCATGGGTGCATGTGATAGCAGTACCGATGGCTGAATGCTGAAGATGACTTCTTCTATTGCCCACATGCATAGTCCAATTGTCTGGTAACTTCAACTTCATGGAGCTTCTTCACAATAGGAAATGGACCAATGCCTTGAAAAGAGAGCTCGGGATTTAATCGGGACTCATGATTCCGAGAAACACCCAATCCCCCTTTTTGTAGTTGACATCTCGTCTGGACTCATTGGCTTGCCTGGTAGAGGGTTCTTGTGCTTCTGTCTGACCATCTGTTGGAGGACGAAATGCAATACAGTCCACACCTAGCCGTGTGATCTTACCTTTCTATGTTCCAACTCATCCTCCAATGCCTTGGACAAGTGACTGGGGAACTTACTAGAAGTTACTGCCCTTGGGACCAACTCAATCTGAAGATCCTCAAGATGAATGTGTCACATGCACCCATACATTGTGGTGCCATGTGACACATTGGCTCATCATCAATGCTATACTTGTACAGAGTTAGTGCCTTTTCAGGATTATTTGTCGTACGCCATGACCCCATTGTGAGCCCTAGTCTAGGGACATGTTAAGCACAAGCTATGTAGGTCTTTCTAATCCTTACGTGTCGAAGTCTCACTTAACCCACCTAGAGAACAATCAGTCAATGTAAATCATCCTAGCATAGAAGCATTGTAGAGGCATGTAGGTTTCAAAGCTTGGCTAGCCTTAGGGCCAGCCATAATAGGGCACCCATAAGGGTCATCCACCAACAGCCACATAAGGGGCTAGCTTGGGCCTTAGCATAGTGGCCAGCTTTTGGCACAGCATGGCCAGCCTAGGAGAGGCATGTCAGCCAGCATAAGCAGCCCATCCATTGTAGCTGCAGCCAGTCGGCCAGCAGAAAAGTTCCCATCCACACATGTGAAAGCGATGGCAATAAGCATTTTCAGCAAGTCAAGGGCTTTTCCACAGGCCGACAGTATGTATGCAAAACCAACCAGCAGCCAGGTGATCCTATATAAGGCACCTTCAGTCCCTTGCTCAAATCACCTCATTCTCACATCAAGAGCAGAATTATGTGTGCCTAAGTCTCGACTTGTGCATACATACTTTTCAGCAAAGCACTTCATTGTGCTTCAGTCCAAGGCAGCCCAAAGTCTTCTTCAGCATTCAGCCTTCATTCTTGCATCTCCCTCAATAGATATGGGTGTGCATAAAGGCTTCCGAAGTGGCTTCACAGTTGTCCTCAGTCTGCTTGATGGTCTAGCCGACGTTTGGTCTACCTCGTCCTTGCGTTTGGCAATCCTCTGTCAACCGTCATCAGTAAGTTTTCTGCATTGTAAAGAAGTTCTCCAAAGCAATAAAGAAAATACTCCGACTTGCGAGAGGGGGCCCTTAAGTGCGTCGATTGGGGTGTCGACTCTTCATATTCTCTCTATGGCTCTAATTCCTATGAATAAAGATTAAGGTGGATTGCTTCATGCTCACTAATATAAAGGTATAAAGAAGGCCTCGTTGTGCGTTACACGATCATACTGGTTGCATCTTACATTGGTATTGTTGTGACCCAGCTTGGCTACCTATAGTGAGAGCATTCCGTGGATGGTAAAACTGAGGTCAAGAAAAATCACCCAGCCATCCACCATGACAGGAGAAGAAGAAAGACGCTTCCAAGAAGACACCACCATAGAAGAAAGTGCCCACGAAGACACCACTCCAGAAGAAAGTGTCCAAGAAGACGCCACAAAAGAAGAAACACTTCCACAAAGCACTAAAGTTTTCCTTCAAGAGCTGATCGAGCAAAACAGGCTACTAAAGTTATAACTTCAGCACGCAAAAGAAGAGCAGCCTAAAGAGCAGGGTCCCCAAGATTTTGAACGCATGCTTCTTCTAATGGAACAGCCAAAGACGCCGGGAATTGCTAAGGCACGGAACACCGAGGAAGCCAAATGCAGGGATGATGAAGACCAGCGTGGGCGGCCAGTAGAGGGTGGGCAAGGGGCTCTCGTAGCTCGTGGGAAGGAGCCTTAGGTTGTAAGGCTAAGGCTAATAGCCTTATGTTTTTCTTTTACACATCACGCTTTTTTTAAAGTGAAAAGTAATGGCTTTTTACTAGTGAAAGGTGGCAACTCTAGGCGATTCCTGCAAGGTGACAATTCAGCCTGAAGAGACGCAAGCAACGTGAGCAGCATTCAAGGCTTAGGAGAGGGAGACAAATCACGCATGTGTCAAGCCCAGGAACTCGTGGTGAGGCAGCTTGCCATGGTTTTTTCTTCTTCTTCTTTGTAGAAGAGACTTACTACATATTGGGAAAAAATAATAAATCATGCAGAATTGGGCGGAACGCGCGACTCTGGAGCATTACCACAAGTTCAATCAGGAAACCATGCAACTCTAGCATCAGCAGACACTGGCAACCTTAATGCCAATCTGATCGTCCCACTTCCCAAACTGGCACATGGTCCCAGTTCCTCCACCCCATCCACCACTAGCCTCCATGCTCAACCAAATTTCAATAAGTATGATGGTAAGTGTGATCATTCTGCAGTCACTTAGTTTATACATCAATTCGTTGCATATTTTCTGTTGGCTAAGATTGTAGATTCTCAACAAAAAGTCCATTTGGCGGCTCTGCACCTCACTAGGAAAGCTGTTACCTGGTGGCAACATTGGTAGGGTCTTCAAGACTCTTCATACTACAGATCCAACCATCGGCACGATACATTATGCATGGGATACCCTTGTGTCCATCCTCAGAAGCATTAGTATTTGCTTACCCTGTCCATAAGACTGAGCGGACAACTCAGCACGTTGAAGACTCAGGCAGTTGAGTTTTCTCATCACATGAGCGATTTGGAGGTTACAGATGTGATAGGCCGACTTTGGGAGTTGGCTCATTTTTTCTTGGATCCCGGGAGTGTGGATACATCCGGGATTCGGCATTTGGTCGTGCGCATAGTTGCAGATTTGGCACGCGACCCAGGATATGTGAGTATCCACGAGGTTACTATGTCAGAGCAGGAGGCAGTCGCCATGGGTCACAGCCACTGGCGCCTGATCCGGGATTCTTGCAGTACACCGGGTGGGCAGACTCGCAGCCGTTCGGATGGGGACTACTCTCCATCCAAGCCGCTAGCGAAGGCTCGCCGCACGGCTGAGACAGCATCCACCTCAGTAGGACATCCATGAGGATCATCTCATGGAATGTACAGGGCCTTGGCGGAGCACACTTTATACGATATCGAGGCTGCTTGAGGCAGGAGCTACAGAGATGCCTGGTTGGTGGCAGCATTGACATTCTGATGATGCAGGAGCACCACTTGGGTGAGAGCAGGATCCGGAGATATGGTTCGGTGATGCCTGGTAGATGGGACACTTTCTGGTCTGCAGGGTTTGGTCCTTTGGGTGGACAGGGAGGAGTATGCATGGTTATTGCAGATGCATGGCGGCAGGCCATTGTGGATCGAGGGATCATTGTGCCTGGTAGAGCACAGTATGTCATTCTGAGGATGCATGATGAGCTATTGGGTGTGCTCAACATCTATGCGCCCAATCATGCTAGTGCCAGAGCAGAGTTCTGGACTTAGGTTACAGATGCATTGCCAGAGGCCGCACATTGGTGTGTTGGGGGAGACTTCAACATGCTTGAGGACCCGGCAGATAGGGTGGGAGGCAGTCATGTTACAATGCACGGCACGGAGCTTGCAGCTTGGGACCGGTTTTGCATGTCACTGAGGATCACTGATGCATGGCAGCATGGGGCTTTCTCCCGGTCTCAGGACAGTCTAAGTTTCTCTCGGTCGGATCGCCGGCAGGGAGGGACTAATCTATCTCGGATTGATCGCTTTTATGTGGGCGATTGGTTGGGGGAGCGAGGGGGCTCCGTCGGCATTCTTGCTGGCACCTCATTTTCAGATCATGCGCCAGTTATATTGACTTTGGAGGAGGGGACACGGGAGCCCAGCTTGCAGTTGAGGATCCCAGAGCGGGTACTTGCAGACCCCAGTCTCACTGAGGACATTGAGAGGATCTGGCATGATAGTCAGTGCTCTGACCAGGATGCAGCGGGCCAGTGTGCCCAGGGACTCATTGATCTTAGCTCTTTTCTGCACGCTGCAGCTTTGACACGACTGGGAGAGATTCGCGAGCGGGAGCAACGGCTGAGACGCAGCCTTGCTTCGCTACAGCGCCTTCAGGAGCAGCAGCCAGCATGTGAGTGGGTGGCGTCCCAGCTGAGCCAGGCCCGCCAGGAGGTTAGAGAGGCAGAGGAGCAGAGACATGAGTTTTACTATCGTCGTCAGGCCTCTCAGTGGACGCAGCTTGGTGATAGAGTGACTGGGGAGTTTTTTGAGATCACTGGACCCCGTCATGCGCGAGCAGGGGTTCGCCAGCTTGGTAGACCGGATGGATCGATAGCTACTGAGCTCGGGGAGATCAGAGCCATTGCCACTGCTTTTTATAGTGACTTGCTTTCAGCGGAGCCAGCCACTGAGGATCGAGATGTATGCAGACAGACTGTGTGGGCCCATGTGCAGAGGAGGGTCACAGACCATATGCGCACAGTTCTAGGTGCGCCTCTGTCAGAGACTGAGCTTGCCGAGGCCTTGAGGGTCCTGCCGGCGACATAGTTGCCCAGGGGAGGACGGACTGACGCCGGCCTTTTTTATGCGCTATTGGGACCTTTTGGGGCCAGGCCTCCGCAGGGGCTTTCAGCATGTTTTGGACACTGGGGTGATGCCGCAGAGCTTTTCAGAGGGCTTGATCTATCTTATCCCCAAGGGAGAGGGAGTATCAGATGATATTCGGCATTGGAGGCCTATTACGATCCTCAATACTGTCTATAAGGTCTTGGCAAAGGCCTTGAGTTTGAGGATCCAGCCCTTCCTGGGGGAGTTGATTCATGCTACTCAGACAGGATTTGTCAAGGAGCGCAGTATCCTTGACAACATCTTTACTTTCTGGGAGGCGACGGCCCGAGCTAGGTTTCTTGGCGAGGACTTGGTCGTGATGCTTCTCGATTTTGAGAAGGCATACGATAGAGTTGATTGGGGATTCTTAGAGGGCACTATGCTACGCCTGGGCTTTGAGCCAGGATGGATCAGAGGGGTGGCAGCTTTGTATTCCACAGCTCGCAGCCAGGTGCCGATTGCAGGAGGTCGGGGGCCGAGTTTTGAGCTGACCAGATCAGTCCGTCAGGGGTGTCCTCTCGCCCCTTTCCTTTTTCTCTTCTTTGCGGAGGCTATGAGTATGTATTTGTCGGCAGAAGAGGTTGGTTTGAGAGGACTTCAGCTCCCAGTCCGGGGGGAGGATTTGCTTGATGCTGAGTTTGCAGACGACACGGGCTTATTTTTGCATGGCCAAGAGGCCAATCTTATTCGGGCAGAGCAGTCGCTCCAGGTTTTTAGTGCAGCTTCGGGAGCATTGATCAATTGGCGCAAGACAGTGGCCTTTTGGATCAGTAGTGCTCCCACTCCGGCATGGAGTCCGGACCCCGGTTTTAGATGGATTCCTCCCGGCACAGCAGTGCGGTATTTGGGATGCCAGATTGGCCTCGATTTGTCACCTGAGCAGCAGATTGCCCCGCTTCTTCTGAGCATTCGGAAGAAGCTATTGTATTGGAGTACAGCTCGACTATCCTTGGCTGGGAGGGTGGTGGTGGCAAATTAGGTGCTGTTAGCGACTATGTGGTACATTACGTCTTGCTGGATTTTCTCGAGCTCTTGCATCAGCCAGGTACAGAGGCTGATCAGGAACTTTCTGTGGTCTGGGCGGGACGGTCAGCCAGCTCGGGCAAAGGTTGCATGGGCAGTTATTACACTTCCGCTGGCTCAGGGCGGTTTGGGCATTATAGATCCAGTCGATCAGAGTAGAGCCTTATTGGGGAAGCTTATTGTTCGGGGGTTGCTTCCAGGCACTGAGCCTTGGAAAGAGCTCCTCTTGCAGCGACTGCAGGCCCGGGCGCCTCCTGCAGGGGGTACTTGGGCACCAGAGATTCGCTGGATCTTCATAGAGATGAGGAGGACAGGCCTCAGTAGAGGATGGGAGGACAAATTTGCTTTGAGTATCCTGAGAGCTTGGGAGCTGCTGAGACCGGGGCTCTCTCAGCGGCCTCCTTCTTGTGTTGAGGAGCGGGCCAAACAGCCGCTCATCTGGAGCCCAGCGGTTCGTACAGAGCAGGGTCATATGCTGGGTTCTCGGCCTCGTCTAGCCTGGGGACCTTTAGCGGCAGGCCCAGCTCGTAGTTTTGGAGACTGGCAGGCTTTCTGCAGTCTACCAGAGGAGACCCAGGTGGAGAGGCTGAGTCACTTCAGAGGGGGGTTGATTATGAGGGATGATATTCAGGAGGCACTTTCAGAGGAGTGGTTCACACCTCTCGAGCCAGTGGCCCCACGGTGGATGGGAGCCTTTACACAGTTGGAGATCCTGATTGCTGTCAGAGCTAGCACTGAGGATGGCAGATGCCTCTACTATGAGATTCAGGATGAGGGCAGACTCCAGAGAGTGGAGGTGGAGTCGCCTTTGGTTGCAGAGTGCACCTTTCAGAGGATTCGGGTAGTGGCTGCCGCTTCTCAGAAGTGGCATATTGACCCCGACCCTGCTGACGTGCTCCCGGATTGGCGCATATGGGCATATGCCGCGCGCCCCTTGGCCCGGCTACAGTGGGACCCCGGAGAGTACGAGTGGCATGATCCTTATGCATCCCTTGAGGCCACAGAGATCACATTTTTCCAGTATACTGTTCGGCTGGGACGACATATTTTGACGGCGAGGAGGACGGTTTCTCCAGCGGCAGCGGGGCATTGGCGATTGCAGGGACTATCACAGGAGTTCCTGGAGGATTTCTGGGCTCGGCTCTGGGCTAGTCGACAGGCTCGCAGGATCTCGGCTTTTCAGTGGCTGGTCGCCCACAGGGGCTCAGCAGTTGGCACTTGGCTTGTTTACAGCGGTCTTCCGGCGGCCTGCGTCCGATGCGGCCACCCTATGGAGACACAGAGACACTGCCTTTGGGACTGCCCTCAGGCACAGCAGATTTGGCTGCGGATGCTGCGTATTCTGGCCCCCCTCTCTCCAGAGGGTAAGTTTACGTGGGGTGCCGCTGCTTGGTCGACTTCGTCAGGGCCTGCTATGGGCTATGAGATGGAGCAGGGCAGTCAGGCCATCAGATTTATTAGGGGCCAGCCTCGCCTGGTTCCGGCACCGGATTTCTCGTCCGCCAGCTGGACACAGGAGAGGGATTTACGATGGGAGCTCCTCAGCAGCCTCACCATCTGGTTCACCTGGAGGGCCCGGTGCTTTACGGCCTTTGAGGGGAGATTAGAGCCACCAGCAGAGACTGTTCGGGGGATTTGGCAGGAGTTGATCCACACCCTGCGAGGACAGTACGACCGCATCCGGGGAGACTCGGATGAGGCGATCTTACGGCGCCAGGCCTTTCATACCACTTGGCGCTGCGGCCCGTTCTACACCCTACACACGGGATCCCCCCGTTGGCACTACAGGCCACCTGTTTGGCTCTTCCCCCCCCCCATTGTATGATTTAGCCGCTCAGTCCTTTAGACTGATGCTTGTATTTTGCAGCACCTAGGGAGAGTCTCCCGGGCTGCCATGATGTATTCACTGCTCTTCTCTCTGTTAGGAGCAGGAGAGATCTCTTTTGTAGCCCTACGGGCGTTTTTTACATAACTAATGAAAGGATCTTTTCTCGGGGAAAAAAAAAAAAAAGGACTGAGCGGACAAACTGAGTGATTGACTGCCAAACACAAGGACAAAGCAACCAAACGCTGTGCATAAGTTGTAGGCAACTGTGAAGCTATCTTCGAAGAGGATACACCGGCCCAAGACTAAGAGTTGGTGTGCTGAATAGTCCTGAAGAGACTGAGCTTCTTTGCCTTGGGCTGAAAGCACAAGAGGGGCTGTAGGTATGCAAAGGCTGGAGCCTATGCACACATGCTTGACTAACTTTGCTTGATAATCTCTGATTTTATCTGCTGATTTTTTGGGAGTGAACATGGCTTGCCTTTTTATATGATCCCAGGGGCTGGTCAGCTGCCTTAGTATGTTGTCGGCATATAAAGCCCACGACTTGTATTAAATAGCATTTAATGCTTTGTTTGCTGGTCGGCTGTTGGGACTGCTGGCCGACTGTCACATAAACTGACTGACAGCAGTCTAGCACTGGCCGACTGCTTTCTTAGTCCCCAATAGGCTGCCGACTACTCTTATATGCATCGAAGGGAGAAGAATTAGGGTTTCATGTGGGAGACATACACAGAGAAGAAGGGGGAGAGAGAGAGAGAGAGAGAGACATGTGGGGATAAGTCAACTCAAGGTATGAGTGTGTGACTCTCCTATCACACATGTATATTTGCTCAAGTACACATAGTGCACTTAGTACATTAAAAGTACTAAGTGTACTATGTACTATAAAACACATGGGCTTGTACACACTACAAGGGTGGGCATAATGCCTTTACCCCAACAACATCCCACTTAAAGGCAAAGTGCCCTTAAATGAAGGAAAAGAAAAATCAGCATGTACATGATAATATACAAGGCCATATCAAGGCTGAAACTGGCCTCATCCAATGCCCATCAAGTGTCTGCAATGAACAAACCGCTCTGGAGGCAAACTCTTTGTCAACAGATCAGCCGAGTTGTCATCCATATGAATCTTGACAAGCTGAATCAGCTTGTTCTCTATCACCTCTCTGATGAAGTGATACTTCACATCCACATGCTTCGTCTTTGCATGAAAGACAGGGTTCTTTGCCAACTGGATGGCACTCTGACTGTCACAATGCAACAATGGAATATCCCACAGCACCTCCTGTGAATGTAAACATATAACCGGTAGTAGACTTCCGGCTATCTGGATGACCGGCATAATCCGAATCCGTGTAACCATGCACTAATGCATCCTGTTTGCCAAAGCAGATGCACATATCCTGTGTGCCCTTCAGGTATCTTGGCTTTGCATCAGGTGCAACTTTGAGCCTGTAAACCCACTTGCATGGCAAAACCTTCTTGCCTGTAGGCAAATGCACCAACTTCCATGTTCCATTTTTGTGCAGAGAATCCATCTCTGACTTCATAGCACGCTCCCAAAGAACCTTGTCTGCCCTATGTAAAGCCTCCTTATAACATGAGGGCTCCCCACAGTCAGTGAGCATCAAGTAGTCAACCCCTAGAACAAACCTGTCAGGGGGTCTGGAGGGTCTTGTGGACCTCCGTACCCAATGACCATCATTTGCAGGTTGCTGTCCAGCCTGCATATCACCTATTGGTGGCTGCTGTTCCATGCCATAAGGTTGAAAGATCATGCCCGGTATCTCCTCTAACTGTGGGATATCCATAGGGATATCTTCTGCCATCTCTGGCTGTCCATTTGGACCATTTTCAGCACCATTGAAGGGCTGGTTTTGATGCTGTAATGGCTGATTTACAGCCCTTGGTTGTTGTCCATGATGTCCATCATCATCAAAGATGACTCTACCAAACTCCTGTTGCCTTGCAGGCTCCTTATACATGCATGTTTCATCAAAAATGACATCATTGCTGCGTATAATCTTTCTATTCACTGGATCCCAAAGTCTATACCCCATTTCACCTCTGTCACCATATCCTAGGAATATGCATTTGTGAGACTTAGGATCAAGTTTGGTGCGTATTTTTCCCTGCGTATGTGCACGTACGCAACACAACCAAACACTCTCAAGTGCTTGTAGGACGGAGGCTTCCCTGTCCATACTTCCTCTGGCACTTTCCCACCAAGCCTCGTGTTAGGTGACCTGTTTATAAGATGAACGGCTGTCATAACAACTTCAGCCCAAAAACCATGAGGTAACGCAGCATGTGACAACATAGAACGGACCTTCTCCTGAATGGTCTTGTTCATCCTCTCTGCTGTCCCGTTTTGTGGAGGATCATAAGGAGTAGAGAGCTCCCTCTTGATGCCTTTAGCATCACAAAAGTCCTGAAACTGTTTGGACATATACTCTCCACCATTGTCGGAACGCAAAGCCTTCAGTGTTTTGTCAGTTTAATTCTCAACATGAGCAACAAACTTCTCAAACACTGAGAATTTATCACTCTTCAAACGAAGAGGATAAACCCACACCTTGCGTGTGGCATCATCAATAAAAGACACAAAATATTTTGCCCCTCCCAAAGAAAGCTGAGGCATCTCACATACATCTGTATACACAAGCTCTAACTGAGCATCTTTCTGTCCATTTGCTTTCTTGTGGGGGCACTGGAGTTGTCTGCCATATATACAATGCTCACAAAACTGAAAACTTGAGAACTTTAGAGAAGGCAAGTAACCATAACGAGACAATTGCTCCATTCCTTTGACACTCATGTGTCCCAACCGGCTATGCCACATAGAGATTTCCGGCAGCTTAGTTGCATTTACATTAGCATGGTGACAAACACCAGCATGCATGAAGTAAAGAGTGTCCACCTTAGAGCCTCTGGCAATAACCAGTGAGCCCTTACTAATCTTCCACTTTCCACGACCAAATGTGGTAACATAATCAGCATCATCAAGCTGTCCAATAGAAAGCAGGTTCTTCTTGATCTCAGGCACATGCCTGACATCATGGAGCATAAGCTGTGAGCCATCTGAAAACACAAGCCTCACATCACCTCTACCAAGGATCTTGCATGCATGGTTGTCACCCAAATAAACTACTCCTTCATTGCCAGCAGTATACCTAACAAAATATTTCTGCAACCTGTGACATGAAAGGAGGCACCTGAATCAACGATCCACGAGTGCATACCATGACCATCTCCTGCAAGGAGTGAATCGGCATCAAGTGAAGACGTGAATAGGACTTCATCCTCACTGTCACCTGCATGTGACACATTGACTTCTTTAATCTTGACTCCACTTTTGCCCTTTGGCTTTGCATCTTTGGCTTCATCTTTGTCTTTGTCTTTTCCTTTGCCCTTTTCCTTTTGATCATTCTTCCATTTGTAGCATTGCTTTTTGATATGTCCCTTCTTGCCACAATAATGGCATTCCAAGTCCTTTTTGGAGCGGGACTTGCTCCTTCCCCGTTCTTGGCTTTTACCCCTTTGCTGGGATCTCCCACGTGCATTCATTGCATTGGACTTTCCAACAGACTTGTTCTTCTTGTTCATCTCCTCTTGAAGGAGAGCACCCTCCACATCTGCATATGACAGCATGGCATTTGAATTGCTAGTGGCTGTCTTAAATGTGTCCCAACTCTCTGGCAAAGTGCATAAGAGAAAGGTGGCTTTGAACTCATCGTCCATTGCCAACTTTTGATTGATGACCTGGCTGACAACACCATTAAACTCATTTAGATGGGCTGTCATAGACGCCCCTTCCTTCATTTGAAGACCTATGAGTTTCTTCAACCAATACACTTTGCTTGAGGCACTTTGCTGGGCATACAAGTCCTGCAATCTTTGCCACATTCCCCAAGCTGTCTTCTCTTCACGTATGCTGAAAAGTAAAGTGTCTGACACATACAACATGATAGTGGATCTTGCTAGCTCATCCATATCTTCCGATTCTTCAGCAGTAAGAGAAGCGGGCATTACACCCCTTTTTTTAATGGGCTTGTGCTGCTTCTTCTGGAGCAACACATTATAGCACTGGGTTTGCCAAATGTCATAATTATGTGAGCCTTCAAGCTTTTTGATGTGAAGCAATGAAGAGCTCTCACCTGTGGTTGCCATAGCAATATGCAACCTTTGACACAGTCAATGCCTGACTCCCTGCAAGATGTGCAAACACTGCACCAAAAGCACACAAAGTGCTCACAGTTGTTCTCCCAAAGTTTATCTCCCACTACGGAAGCACAAATGCAACTCTCCTCCCACTGAATGTGATAAAATCACCAAAATCTGGTTGCTGCAGATTTAGGACAGCACCTTAAATGTGCTCTATTCCCCTTCCAAAGTATTGTACAACAGTACTAAGTGCTCACCAATGATGTACCAAATCTGTACCGGCAAGTACAGCAGCTGAAAATGAGCGTTTTCCTCACTCAAATCAATGTACAGCCATGCCAAAACTTGTACAAAGTTGTACCAAATCTGTACCAGCAAGTACAGCAGCAATAAATGCTCTCCTGGCTGTCCAAATGAGTGAAAATCAGACCTTGACAGTCCCCACCACTGCATACAACAGTCCCGGACAGAAATTGGGCAAAAGCCCCTTGACTGCAAGTGGATTTCTGAGGATTCAAGGCATAAAAGTCTTCCCTGCTGCTTTGCCAAGCTCAACAAGCACAAAATCTTGAAAAGCCCCTTGATTCAAGATCAATTTCTGATCATGAATGGTACATTAATGCACATGAAGGCATCCAGAGTCTTCACAATGCTTCCCCCTGGCCACATATACATCCAATACATAAAAGCCCCTTGATTTACTGGCACATTGAGTGCTTGACAGGCATCAACACATTGCCCAAAACATCAAATGCCAGTGCCTGCATGCAAATCAACCCAATTGGCACAAAAGCCCTTTGATTCGCACTCCAATTTCCTGCAATTTTGGCCCGAATGTGAGATTGCTCACATCATACAGCATGTATGAATGCCCAATGGCACAATTACATCAAAAGCCCCAAATGTTGACACCCAATTTCCTGCAAACTGACCCGGACTGTGACCAATGTCACCCAATTGTTGCCAATTGTGCTCAAATCTGAGCAATTTGGACCTGTACCTGCTCAATTGATGATAATGGACATTTAAATTCCAAAATTGAAGCAAATACCTCTGAATTTTTGATTTCTGTTGCAGGAAAAGGGGGGGCGTCGTAATTGATGACTCGTGTGCTGATGTTGTTGCAGCTGTGCAGGTGGACGGTAGCGGAGGAGCTCTGCAGTGATCACGCCATGGCGGACCTCACACAACACCTTGACTTATGCCTGGTCGCTTCTGGCCAATGCACACACAGACTGCGCCCAGCACACACTTGGTCGTATGCCTGGTCGCTTCTAGCCAATGCACACACAGGCTGCGCCCAGCACACGAGAACCAGCACACCTGGTCATATGCCTGGTCGCTTCTTCTCCAGGCTCGAAACTCCCGTAGAGGCTCGCAGGTGAATCTCCCAAGAAGCAGGCGTATGCGTGCGATGTTTGCGTTGGTGCGTAGCTCTCCTCGTGGGCGACAGGACCTCCACAGGTGCAAAAGACGTCGGGTCCAGAGGCTTACGGCACGCTGGTGGGTCACCAGCCCCAACCCCTCCGCTCCGCACTCCTCCGGCCTCACCACATTGCTGCTGCGCACTCAGGTGTCGCAGTGCTGTGCCTTGTAGATGAAGTGTTGGAATCCGCGTTCGTCTGAAGGGTCCCCTTCTCCGCCATGACTGCACCTTGTCTAGACTCCTGCGAACAGGTGCAGTGCTGAAAAAGCTAGGGTTCCCACAACCAGGACTCTGCGCACAGGCGACCAGTTCTGCACACGCAGCACACCCAGGCGACTTCCAGCGCTGCAGCTCGTTGATAGAGAAAGCTACTGGAATCCTGAAACCCTAAAACACAGCATGCTCTGATACCAGTTGAAGGGAGAAGAATTAGGGTTTCATGTGGAAGACATACACAGAGAAGAAGGGAGAGAGAGAGAGAGAGAGACATGTGGGGATAAGTCAACTCAAGGTATGAGTGTGTGACTCCCCTATCACACATGTATATTTGCTCAAGTACACATAGTGCACTTAGTACATTAAAAGTACTAAGTATACTATGTACTATAAAACACATGGGCTTGTACACACTACAAGGGTGGGCATAATGCCTTTACCCCAACACATCGCTAGGGGTATTAGCTACCCCTTGCAAGGTTTGGCCATCTTTGGGGCTGGCCCCAACTATGTGAATGCAACTAATGCTTCTATGATGCATACTACTGCTATGGCTGAAATCTACATGCACGTATATGATGAACACTTGCTGAATTCTCCACAGTGGGTTAAGAGGACTGACCTGACACTGGCCTCTATGGGTGCATGTGACACCTTTGTGTCCGACCTCAAAAGCCAGTTTTCTTCCGCCCCATTACATGACCAATTTGAAGGATGAGTTTTACAAACTCTCCCAGAATGGGTCTCCAGTGCTAACCTATGCCAACAAGGTCATTACCATGGCACAACACCTGGGGAAGTCGAAAGAAGAGAAGCTAAAACAGTTAGCAAAGACGATCGTCTCATAGCAACTCAAGCAGGAAGAAAAACACAACGGCCAAGCCAAAGAAGACACCTGAGGAGAAGGTCAAGGAGGGCATTACTAGGGGTACCAGGCAGAGAACCGATGTTTTCTTCTACCACGAAGTGGACCATGGTAAGTGTCACCATTTGGCCACCCAATTGGTCCACCGTGCTTTCTCATCATGTATGTACATTGGACTGGTGTCCATAGTAGTTGTATATGCCAAGGATTGATGCCACTCATGGGACTTGGCTTTCCGTTGGGACTTGTGACTCTGTGTACATGCCCGGAAATGCCTAGTGGATTGGTGTTCCATTGAGTCTGGTACCTCATGTACTTGCCTAGAGTACGTCTATTTTGGTATAGTTTCATGAACGGGGATTGTCCATACCAATGCCGCATTGCATAGCATCTTTATGTGCTTGCTTGCAATTGAAATTGCATGCTGTTTTCATGCTTGCGTGACCAATGTGTAGTTCCGGGTAAGGGGACGCCCGCCTGCAAACCGTGCATGTGAAACTATCTGCTGACATGGTTATGTGGCATGTGACAGGTGGTAAGTATTGGTCATAAACCTAGCCTTAAGAGTTAACACTAATTTATAAGTGAGTGTGTACACACTTCATTAAGATTTGGGTGACCAAAACTCATTTATAAATTATGACCAGCCCGGTGTTCACACACACTGATGTCCCGAGGTGGACAAAACCCAATGTCCACCGCCCAGACCTTAACCCCTTTGTACAAAGGGAGTAACCAGCCATGTGTCCACTCTAGCTTGCTCCACAAATCACCTGCTTGCCACCTACACTTGACAACTCACCACCTCACTCCTCCTCTCTCTCTAGAGATTGGCACCTCCTTCATGAGGGCATTTGGGCTGTATTTTCTGCACTTTCTCCTTCCCAACTCCATATCCAAGCTTGCTAAGTTGTTTCTCAAGCTTCCAAGAGTGTTTCCGGGTGCTAATCACTCTCCTACACACTCCCAATGACTGAAATTCAGCAAAACAGCTCTCTTTATTGCTGTAATTTCTGGTCTTTTTGCTGAAAACCCTAATTTCCTCCCAACCCTCAATCCCTCAAGCCAAAGGAAAGCTCACAAAACTCTATGTAAGTTAGTAATTCTACTTTTTTTAAATTCTAATCTATGGTTTTCTGAATTCTTTGCTTTTTAATGTGATTATGGATTATAAGCCTTGATGAAAAGGCTTCTCCCTTCTCTTCATTAAGAATTTCAGCCTTTCTTTATCCAAAAATGAGTAACAAATAAATTGAGTTAAACTTTTTCTATTGATTACTCTTTAGAAGTGAAAAATTGATTAGATTAGAGTGCTTTATTTCATCTTGGGATAAATTTTAAAGTAAATTTAAAATGTAAAAATTGAGAAATGGTTAGCCATACAAAGGAGGTTATTGCAAAATTTTCTTAAATTTTGTGTAAATAAGTTTTATCTTTATGTTATTCAAAAAGAATAATCCCCACCGTTTGTGCATTCTAAAAGAAATTCTTTTTATTTTAAAAATGTTATTCCTATTTTATGCATAAATAGATGTATAAAAGGATTTTCTTTTATTAGAAAAGTGTTATTTTCATTAGATTCAATTTCTATGTATAGAAAGATGCATATTGGATATTTTTTATTATAAAAGTGTTATTTTCATTAGATTCAATTTCTATGCATAGAAAGATGCATATTGGATATTTTTTTATTATAAAAGTGTTATTTTCATTAGATTCAATTTCTATGCATAGAAAGATGCATATTACCATAGGGGAAGTTTTCCCAGGGTTCCCTTCATCCTCTTGAAGACTTTTGTCACGCAAAGAAATGCGACAAATCGAAGATCTCATCACTCCCAAGGACTTCCATCGTGAAGGCTTCCGCTGTCATCAACTCTACTTGCAATTGGTAAGCTTTTAAGCTTAAATATGGAAGCAAGTAGCAGGAGGGAGGAACCGGATTACAAGATCACATACCCTGTGTAGTGTTCTCTTGTCCTACGTGCTCTCTTGCAGATTGTTGCTACCATGTGTTGGTGGAACAATAGAGAGCAGATGGTAGGGAACATGGGCACTTGAGAGGGTAGTGTGAGTTGCAAGTCTACATCGACAACCACTTGTTTACAATACTGTATTCATATGCATTGGTATGGAAATCTGGTCAGAAATGCCCATGACACTATGTACTTGATTCTCCCAAGATCAATATACTTTATTTGAGGGAGGGGTCAGCCGTTCCGGCTCATTGTGTCTCTTGTCAATTCAGCAAATTACTTCTTGTATTGAGCATGTGTCCATCAAATCTTAGTGTATTTAAGTGTATTGATTAGCATTGTGTTCAACCAAGTTACAATAAGAAGTGTTGGAAAAGCATTTGCTCAATGGTCCACCCTCGTGTTGTTTCTACAGGTGAGACGGATGTGCTCTATTTTGTAAGGCCCCCTTTATGAGGAGTAGTTGTTGGGTTAAGGAGAACCGAGCTCACACGCACACAAACACAGATTAAGACACGCGAGAGCAAGAGAGCTAGAACAATTCTTCTAGATAAGCAAATGTGAGAAGTAATAGTACAATGCTCTAGGGTACTCAAGTACCACTGCCCAAGAGGATCATCACATGGGGAAAAAACCCTTCCCAACAAGAAGATAAAAAAGTGCCCGGGTACAAGAATCCGTTCACACTAGAACGACCATGAGTTATACACGACACATGTAACAGTAGCCGTTGTGCACAGCAACTGAGCACCAGCACTTCCTAGTTTAGACTTTGGATGGTGGCCAAGTGTGCCCAAATGGTTAGGAGACGGCTTATGTAGACTTGGCACTGTGCCTAATAGGATTCATGCTTGTGCCAGCTAAGTGACCACATTAGTAAGTGCTGGACAGCAAACCGAGGACACACTGTTCTCGGGTTTTAGTCTAATATGGTTCCAATCAAATCATATGGCCATAGGCACGAAACAGAGCTTTCGTCTGCTCTTCAGCCTTGCCTTCCAAGGTGGTTCCAAACGCAGTGAACGATGCGTTTAGTATGTTTGGAAAACGTGCTGAAAAGATTCCAAACATAGTGAATGCTGCTCTCGATATATATATATACAAAATTTATAGTTTACTTATAAAATTTTGAAATATGAAGTTTAAAGATTCATCAATGAACATTAAAGCACTTACTAATACTATACAACCTTTAATTTCAATTTTGCGAGAGGGAGAGAGAGAGACTTGAGTGTGTGCGGGAGAGGGAGAGAGAGAGAGAGACTTGAGCGCCGCATAGAGACACCCGCAAGAGAAGACTTGAGGGCCGCACAGAGGCTGCCACATGCACATAAGGAAAAGCAAAAAAAAAAAGACGACATTGACTTGCATCCGTTTTTTTAACCTATAAAATCAAAAGTGCACGTTCACTAACTTTTCCAAACGTTAGTGAACGTTCCAAACGTTTGGATTACATCCAAAGTTTGGATGCAACTATGTCGCCTTCCATGGTTCCAAGACATCATGTTGAGGAACGACCTCCCACCCATTTATCTTGAGAATCATCGAATGGAGTTGGTCCTCCTCTGGGATAGAACCACCCAGTAAGTTCCCCTATTACGTGTCCAAGGCATTGAAGAGTGAGCTGGAACAGCAGTTGTCCCGGTTACTCGGGGTAGGATTTATCCTCCCATCATCCTTGCCATTTGTTATGCCTATCTTATTTGTGCTAAAGAAAGACAAGACCACACGTTTAGGGGTGTCCATGGTCACATCTTCTTCATCAGTTTTCTTCTTCCGACTTTTGCACATTATGAGCTGCAAAGGGAGAGTTAGAATTTGTGCATCTCACTATGTGTGGGGACCGGGCCTTTTATTGTCACGCATACATATTTATCTCATTTGTGCTGGTCGTGGGGTTATTTGCTGCAATCGCTAGCTCCACAGGGCAGTCGGCCAGCTTCACTGCTTCCCTACATAAAGGCCACTTCCCTTCTCACTTAATAACTTAGTTCACTCATTCATAGGCACATGTTCTAACCATCTGCTGGCTGGTATTGCCATTGTTAAAGCATCTTGCTACATAACATGATGTTCATTGTCTGATGTCTCTCTCTCTCTCCTTTTCTCTCCCTCTCTCTTATGTTTTGCTTCCGCATTGTGCAACTTTCTCAGTAGGCCTGTGACCCATTCAAGGAGGTGGTTAGGCATTGCCCACTCAAGTCGAAGTGAATCAACTTGAAGATACCCTGAGCACGATGAGTAGCATGCTATGGGATCGGTGTATGTGCTGCTTACCCATTTGACATGGCTGGCAAACATCCTTGGTCAGTTTGAGACGGGGTATGCCTTCAACTAACTGGTCTCTAGACAACTCATAGAGCGTGTCATAGGGAAGGTGACCATAGCGATAGTGCCATAGTCGTTCAATGTCCGGAAGGACCTCTGGTCACGTAGGCACAAACGCAGTGAAACTCAGAACCCTGGGAAGATGGCTCAGATAGAAAAGCAGACATCTGATATAAGCCATCCCATGTGCTTGACCTCAGGCAACAACGAGACCGGTAGTCTCATCAATTACCTCAACAACTCGCTTGTTGAAGTAAACTCCATGATCGAGTTGGATCAGCTGGGATGATTCAGAAAGTAAGTTGAGGCCCAAGTTAGGAACAAGGTAGACATTGTCCAAGGTTGCCTGGTTGGGGCCTGAGGTAGTGTCAAATAATACACTGCCAATAGATTTGATGGGCATCAATGTATTGTTGCCACATCGAACTTTACCCTTAGCAGGATGCTGATAGATGAAAATGACAGCATTGCGTGCCATATGGTGTGTTCCTCCACTATCGACTATCCAAGTGACCGGATGGCCACGGGGAAGAGTTGGGTGGGCTTCGATGATTGGCACAAATTGATCATCAGGTAACTGATAGATCTAAACGAGGGCAAAAGCTTCCATACGTTTACTGCCATGTGTAGCCTAATGTTTCTACTTCCTTTCGACAGAGTGGTCAGAGTCCAACTCAGATGTGGCCTGAGCCACATTGGCTGATGGACCGGATGAGATGTAAGAGATGACCAATCATACATCCCTTCCAGGGTGGCAAAGGATACTAACTGGGGTGTGGACCTTGAGCGACCTGACCAGTGGTTCGCCATTGGGAAGACCTAGGAGTGCCTTGTTGCTAGTTCCCTGGTGGGGGACCCTGCAGAGGAGGTGTTGGAGAATTACCCCCTCTCGATCGCCAATTTAGGGCATTGCCGCCACCTTGGTTGTTTTGGTGATTCGAGTTGTTGGTGTTGGGGTTGGTACCTCTGTTTTCCCTAGCTTTGATGCCAAACTCATCATCAACATGTCCAGACATCTGGCAATGAGTGCAGTATCTATTCTTTTTAGGAATATTATCCCAGTAGGGAATGGGTGTCGTGGCAGTGTTTTTGGGATCATTGTTGTTGCCTTGTGGTTTGCCTTGATTACCTGGGTTGTTGTTCCCCTTCCCTTGCTGCCCTTTGTGGGCAGAGGTGGTATTGGAAACAAGGGCCCCCTCTTGGGTAGAGGAAAAAGATGACTTCTCGAGGTGAAACTGGTCATGCAACCGAGCGAAGCGTAGAAGTTGACACTCACACTCTTACAGGTTAGGCATAGGTTCTAAACTGATGGTCTGAGTAGTGGAAAAAGTAAAGAAACTAGGTGGCAACTTGTTCAATAATGTGATGACCTTCTCTTCCTAAGACTTGGCAAAGCCAATGGTGGCGTGCTCCGCATTAAGGCGCCGGTACTCAGCAACCTTGACTTTCAGGTCATCCCCCTCTTTAATAGAGAATTTTTGAATTTGATGCTCGAGACGCGTCTGATCACATGCTGCTTATCGCTCTGCAAGGTGTGCCCATTTGTCAGAGACATAGGGGAACTACTGGAGTCGTAAATGAAATTCCGGCAGAAGGCCTTGCATGAGCTCCAATATGGCACCGGCATTCCTAGCTTCCCAATAGCAGATGACTTCAGGAGGTGCTTGTGAGGGGTGGGGTTTTGGTTCAAGTCCCTTCACCAGGTTCTAAGAACCTTGGGAAGTGAAAACTCGTTCCACAAGGTTAGCCCAGGTGGTGTAATTAGACCCATCGAAATGAGTCTTTTTTGTGAAAGCATTTCTAGACATAGATACATGGAGAGAAGGAGACGATGGGATCCAGGATGGTTGGTATCCATATCCGGAGTGTAAAGGGATAGGTGGTGCTCCAGAATAACCACTAATACCCAGCACAGGTGTAGGACCTGGCGAGGGTAATCCATAAGATGGGATATAAGGCTGGGCACTCGGCACAGGTGGAATACCTAGCAAAGGCACAAATTCTTGAGTAGGCACATAAGCTAGTACTGGTGTAGTGCCTGTGATGGATTGCTAAACTACCTAATAATCCGGAATGCTAGGTGCCGACAGTGTGCCGGTGGGCATAGTGCCAAGAGATCCCTATGCTGGGTAAAACCCATAATGGCTGCATGCCAACGCCAACAGGAAGAAACATGGGTTGGGTGGGAGGGTTTTGTGCTTGTGGTTGTGCAGTATTCCAAAACACATTCGGAGCAAGAATAGAAGGTGAACTAGAAGAGAAAACAGTGTTACCTCCTTGTACACCAGTAGTATGGGAGC
Source organism: Cibotium barometz (assembly GCF_041138505.1). Classification (NCBI taxonomy): domain Eukaryota; kingdom Viridiplantae; phylum Streptophyta; class Polypodiopsida; order Cyatheales; family Cibotiaceae; genus Cibotium; species Cibotium barometz. Next base: position 30,265,924 of record NC_141071.1, read on the forward strand.
GTACTCTGCTCCTAGACCCTCCTCTATTTAGGTTCACATTACTCCAGCGATGGAGGGTAGTAGTTGGTAGCATATGTTGAACCTATGCTGCAAAAGAGGCCACCCAGGTAGTGTTAGGCACATAAGCACTCAAAGGTACATACGAACCTAACATGGTCTCCGGCTGAGTCAATGACGATGGATCTCCGGATGACCATGGTGGTACCTGTCCTCCCTACGAGAAAGAACCAAAGCAAAGTCCAAGCTGTCGGCTAGACTGCGCAGCAGGGCTCTCCAGATGAGGCTGGATACTGGGGCCCAGTACTGGCACACTGGCTGTAGGCATGTATTCCCCTCTGGAAGCGAAGTCTAATAAGCTTAGAGAGGAAGAACAAGATGCCAAAGGTGTAGTGGGTGAGCAGGTGTAGACAGGCTGGTCATCTCCCAATGTAAGACCTCGAACAGGGCTCTCCAATAAGTAAGAAGTCCCATCCTTTATGTGGTCTAGATCTGAGTAAGGAGAATCAACTTCTGGTGACGAAGGCTGGTCCTCCGAAATCATGGGTAGACGATCCATGCTGTGTGCTCTCAAGGTCTTCAATCCCTTTTCTCACGATAGCTCTGATACCATGTGAGGGCAAAAGGACAAAAGGACCAAATGTGCGAGAGATCAAAGCAAATTAGCACAGCATGAAGTAGATGAATGAGTATATGTATAATGGTGAAGTAATCCAATACAAGAGGCCCTCTGATGTGAGGTGACTGAGTAGTAGACCGGCGAAGAAGCAAAGACGAAATCAAAGCAAGAGGCTCAGTCGGTGGACGAAGGCTCGCGTCGAGGACAGCGGTGGCACTCTGTGAGGATGTAGAGGCTGCAAAACGCAGAACTGTGTGGATAATGAACATCGAATCCTCTGGCTACAGCAACAAGGTGGAGCAGGGCCTGACCTGGTTGTGTGCTGCTGTCGATGGTCAAGCAAGGTGCTAGGCGGCTGCCAGGGTAATGCTGCGCTGGAGGCAGATAGCTGATGATGATCTGCGTTGATGGCCAGGCTGGTGCAGTGGTAGAGGGTAGAGCCGACAGCATGATGGTGTGATCAATCTGATGTGTGGATATTCAGCCGGGCAACTGCAGTGGTGTGATGCGCAGGTAGTAGAGCCGGCTGCTGATATTCCTTGGTTGATGTAAATGATGATCGTCAATGAGAAGGAGACGTCGTGTGCAGAAACACTGCTGCTGGATGCTGTGTGGGCAGAGCCAGCTGCAGGTTGCGTGTGTTGATCGAGTTGATGATCACGTTGGTTTACGCCGAATGATGATGATGAATATGAAGCGCTGCTTTTATATGATGTAGGACTGCTGGTCAGTCCAGAAGGAGGCTGTCGGCCAGCAGCAAATAGACAAAAATGCCAATATTGCAGCATTAAATGCTGCGCATTATCCTGATGTTGCCTTTTGGGCTGGTTGTCACACACATGGTGCATGTGACAACAGGCATCCTAGAACATCTCTTGTTCACTTCCCAGAGTTCAGCTCATTCAAATACACATCTTGTTCTTGGTGTATTTCAGCAGCTGCATCTAAGTTCAGTTCAAATCTCGGTGTTCTTTACATATTCTCGTGAATCCCATATTCTCTTGCCATCATTTGGAGGTCAAGGGGGGAGCTCTCTAGTTTTGTTTTTGCCCAAGATGTGAGAGATCAAGTTGTGTGGAGATTATGGCACAAAGGGATCAAGATGTGTTGGGTTTTCTTTCCACAAAATATAGACTAGATGGGTCATAATATTCTTTGTGAAGCTTTATGATCAAAAGCATTTTGGTAGCCAAGGGGTTATGGACCCGCAAATCCTAGGACAGTTGCTCAAGTGGTTGTTGACATTTTTAGGGTTAGGGTTAGCAGGTGCACCCAATTGAGAGCTAAGCTGCAATCCTGGGCTGAGGAGGATCAAAGATTTCCATGTGTGTGTAGAGAGAGAACGAGAAAGAGCTAGAGTCTTACCATCATTTGGAGGTACTTCAAGTTCTCTGGTCAAGGGGGGAGCTCTCTAGTTTTGTTTTTGCCCAAGGTGTGAGAGATCAAGTTGTGTGGCGATTATGGCTCGTATCAATGACCTATCGAGATGGCAAGGATCAGATGCTCTCACACACTGGAACTCTAAAGGGGGAGCGAGCACAGTGGACTACTTGATGGGATATCCTTCATTGATACCTGATGTGCAGGGTTTCACGATTTCCAGTCCGCCCATTGGCATAGCAGCTGATCATGCACACCTGAGTTTCACACTAGTAGGTAGATCCCCGAAAGATGGGCCAGCCACTCATCTACTTAGGTACCCGAGATATCAGTTTACACGTGAGACAGCTACGGTTTACCGAGATGCAGTATATGATGGCTTGTTTGCTTTAGACCCGCATAGCCCTCTAGACGAGATTAAGAGAGGATTGGCAGGTGTACTACATGCATCCACCTCATATGCGTTTCCCTGCACTATGATCCCTTCCAACCAACCCCCCCCCCCCCCCCCCCGGCAACACTGCCCCACAGAATGATGAGTGTTGTGAGACACGGGTATAGCTACAGTGTGAGATTGCCATTGGGACTCACACACATGGACAGGCCAAGATGATCTTTCGGCGCCTTGTGCGGAGGAAGAAACGAGCCTACCTGCCAACCTGGCTAAGTTAGAGGAGAAGATCTACCAACTCTTCCTAGGGAAGGACAGCAAGAGGGCATGGAAGATGTTTTAGGAAAGACAGCCTGGTACTCCGATTACTACACCTGAAGCATGGCATGCTTATGCTAGAGAGCTATATGATGCACCAGGACAGCCCCCCAGCCCCCTCCACTGGGACCTAGACCGGCTAGCAACACCTTTTTTACTATGCGGATGGTGCTAGATGCAATAGACAGGTTACAGAATGGAAAGGCACAAGATCATGATGGGCTAGTTGGAGAGCACTTCTCATATGCGCGCAATACTTTGGCTCCGCTAATTGTACATGTGTTTAATCGTGCCATTTGTGAGGGTTTCCCGGCAAGCTGGACACAGCATATCATTGTACCACTCTTTAAGAGTGGGGATCCCATGGTACCAGGCAACTATAGGACGATCATGATTGGTCATTACTTGGCCAAACTATATGGCTCTATATTGGAGTTGGAGCTCAGCCGCTGGGTAGAGAGGCATGGTCATCGAGCACAGGGACAGGCCGGCTTCAGGAGAGGATTTACTACCTTGGATCACATATTGACACTTCGAGCACTTATTGAAGAGGGCAGGGCACACAAGAGAAGGATATATTGCTGCTTTGTGGACTTCCGCAAAGCCTTTGATACCGTACCACGTGCCAGGCTTATGAACAGATTGCATGACATTGAGGTACCTGAGGATATGCAATGGGGGATATATGCTTTGTATGTGTCTGTGTGACAGGCAGAGTCTGAGCTCCAGGCGGACTATCTGATATGGTGACCAGCACGATAGGGGTGAAGCAAGGATGCCCGCTATCACCCACCCTCTTTGGACTGTGGCATGCCTGGCAGGGGGGTTGATACCCATCTTGTTATATGTCGATGATATTGTTCTAATCTCAGACTCTCCAGAGGGATTACAAAGACATCTGGATGCATTACAAGCATTACAAAGACATCTGGATGCATTACAAGCATTCTGTGCGGATAGAGATCTAACAATGAACCTTGGGAAAACCAGGTTATGGTGTTTAATACCACACAGGCATGGGTGATGAGATCAAAGCCTCAATTCACTTTCCGAGCGGAGCCGTTTGAGTATGTCAGGTCATATGTCTACTTGGCTTTCACAGGTTCGCGTTTCTCCCTGAAGGAGGCAGCAGTAGCTAGATTAGCTCGAGGAGGGCATGCAGCATTTGGGGCACTTGAGAGGTAGTGTGCACACATACAGTTTTAGGAGCCGCACACCAAATTGTGGCTATTTGATACACTTGTCACACCGACCCTCCTGTACAGAGCTCCAATTTGGGGGGCCAGCATACATCACAGATCTCAGAGAGGAACGAATGAGGGATGGAGGCATATGGAGAGGCCACTAATTATGATGATTGCTCGCATGATTCGGAGCAAATCATCGGGACCACATAAGATTGTTCGAGCTGAGTTGGGTGTCGCATCAGTAGTGACCGAGGCCCTATTATAGGCAGTTGCCTTTTTACAGTGGCTATGGGAGCTCCCTCAGCAGAGGTACTCCCGATTGGCATTGACTCTCATCCATACAGTTGGCATTGGCAGAGGATGGAGATAGTCATCCATTTTTGGATCTCACCCGCTCAGAGCAGAACCGCGTGATTAGGATGGATATCGTTAGAGTGGACACAGAGAGGACATGGACTAGTCCCCTTTAGCCCTTAGGCACGAAAATGGCTCATTACAAGAGCCATTTTCTACACCTCTCACCAAATGATTTTATCACCCGCCCGACATACATGGATGTACACCTATCACATGGGATACGTTGTGCCATTGGACAGATCCGGACCTCATCACACCAGCTACGGATTGAGACAGGGCAATATGTGCATCGGATCTCGGATGACCGCATTTATCAGCTATGCATGCTACCAGGAGGCAGAGACAGAGGAGCACTGCATTTGCCGATGTACAGTCTATTATGAGATCCGAGGGAGATATCACTGCCTCTTCCGAGAGGGTTTTGGGCCGTTACACAGGGTCATGGAGTTTGAGGATCAGAGATGCCTGGGATTGTTCCTACTTGAGCTCAAGAGACACAGAGAGACCCTCTTGGCAGACAAGAGACCAAGCCATGATGTACCTAGACAGAGGATCATGAAAGATTTCTTCAGCACCAGCACCAGCACCCTAGCCCATACCCCTCCTGATACCTCCTCCATCGGGCCATCAAGGCACCAGCCACGCTCCCAGGGAGTCACCACATTGATAGAGCAGTCGTCTTATGTCCTGGTCGTCGGCCACACCCACGAGGATCCCGACCACGGCATCCTCACCATCACCAAATCAGAGCCATTATTGCTCGGCATCGGAGGCGCCTACCTCGCTTCTACGACCTCTCCATTCTAGACAGCCCCATGGTGGAGATATTTGATCTGAGGAGAGGACAGCACTTCAACTGATCAACATCCATGGATCTACTTGATATACAGTTTCCAGTATTTTCTACTCGGTATCATCTAGGAGTCTTACTTATAGTTCTTATAATTGTAAGACAGTCAGTTTATTGTACTTTTTCAATTTCATTTGGTTGTTCTCTTTGATGAGACACCAACTTTAGATGTACTCTCAGTTTTGGTCTCATAGGTCATTATGGCCTCTTAGAGACGTTAATATATCATTTCATTTCATTTCTCTCTCTCTCGTATTCGGCATCCATGGACGATAGTATCATTGTCATCGTCATCTCGAAGAGTCTGCCAAGGAGCCACTTTGATCCCATCACATTGTATCATTGCACCACTGGCACTTACATGTTCTTTCAGCTCTAGTTGATTATTTTTTTTCCCATGATTCAATCACTTTATGGACGTATTGAAACAGTTTTGGTCTCATAGACCCTTGATCTTTTGTAGACATTAATAGAACTTTCTTTCTTTTTGCGCACGTGGGTAGGTGGTGTGTGTCATACATGCAAATCAAAAAACCAACATGTCAACGTTCACAACATTAAAATGTAGCAATTATTACCTTACTACAATCTGCCACTGCCTTCTTATACTCCCCAGCTTCTTTTAGGCATGATGATCTGCAAGTTAGCACCTCTATAATCTGAGGGCTTTCCCCATGCTTTTCCAACAAAACTTCTGCCCATGAGAGCCACTTTATTGCATCAGCAAATTGGCCCTGCTTGTAATTCTCCAGCCCTTTATCTTTTGCAAGTGATGCGCTGACACCAGCAGGAGGCGGGGGAAGCCCATCCAGCTCTGTTGTTGTAGCAGCACTGTCATCTCCACCAAAGTGAGTTTCCAATCCCCAATCATCCGGCATATTTTGGGTTGAGAGGCCAGGCTGAGTTTTTATAGACGACCACAAATTCTCCATCACTGAATCCTCAGGCTTTGGCCGGGCGGACAAGTTTGAAACCTTTCCTAAAACAGATTCAAAAGGATCCAATGCACTGCGGGCGGTACTATTGGGCTGAGAAGCTGTGGCCTTGCTGCTGTTTAGAAAAGAAAAGGGATCTGAATCAATGGTGCTGGCATCAGCTTTTTGCCATGCATGAGTCTGGGCAGAGGCAGCAGTCGGTGCATTGGATGCAAAATTGAAAAAGTCATCAGAGGCAGATGCAGCTGACTTTGAGATATTGTTGAAGAGGTCGATGTTCACATTGGAAGATGCCGCAAATGGATCCACATTCGTGGTGGTGGTTGCAGGGGCAGCAGCGGTCGCAGAGGGAACTCCTTGAAAGTCTCCAAAGGAATAGTCCCCACCTTGGCTCTCACTAAAAGAACTGTTACTTACCCTGGCCTGATGTGTAAAGGCCGAGTTTGATCCAGAATTGAGACCTTCAAATGCTGCCCAACCATCATCTTGAGAGGATGAATTTGCCCTTGTTGCACTTGCCGCAGATACAAAATCACCCATGTCATCTGCCACGTTCGATTTGGCAGCCTTGGCATCCTTCATGGCCACTCCTCTGGGAAGGGATGCAGCCATGGCCTCTATATTGGAAAATGTGGAGGATTTAGAGCCCTGCCGCTGCTGCTGCTGCTTCATGGGTGCAGACGACCGCAGATGAGAAGAACCCACCAGATCTCCAAACAGATCTGGAGTGGCACCCTTGCTCAGCCCGCCCACAAGTCCAGATTTGGCCGCACTGCCCTTGGAGGTGTCCACAGCTCCCCAGCTCTTTCCCGTGATGTCGCCTACCATGGAGCGAGGTGGCACATGCAAGCTGGCCCCTGATGAGCTCTGCCATGACCAAGCTGATGTGGATGATGGTGATGACGATGACCATTGCCATGATGATGATGATGGGGGGATGGGCTTTTGGGCCCATGAGGCTCCCCTTCCTGCAGCTGCTCCTGCTCCTACTACTGATGATGTAACAGAGGTATCAGCTGCATTCTGCTGCTTCTGGGCGTTGAGGCTGCTGGAAGCTGAGGATGATCTGGAAAAGCTAGAGCCCAGCCCAAAATCGAAGTCGTGATTGTTGAAGGAAGAAGCCGCCCTCTGGGCATTCTCCGACCTGCTGCGTGAATTCATCCTGCGCCTCTCTCTGTCTCTATCCCCCCCTCTCTCTCTCTCTCTCTCTGTGTGTTGTGTCTCTCTCGTCTGTGTGTGTGTCTCTGCTACCCCTCCTCCTGTAGTAGACGCGTACGTGAATCAATTTCAGACGCGTCCGGATCCACGTGAACCTCGCGAGCCGAACGACAGCCCAGACCGTGTGTACACGTACAGGTACTTTTTTTTTGTTTGAGATACCATGATGATAGATTCGAACCCAATACCTCATTCTCTAGAAGACACACTATCTTGAGAATGCTTTGAAAAATACTTTAGGGCACATGGAAATCAAAGGAGACCTTTAAAAAAAAGGTTGTTATCTAAAACAATTTTGGCATCACTGATTGGCTTCCCATACATAGGTAGAGTGGGATGAAAATGATATTAGCATCACAATGAGTAATAAAGTATCAGAGGTATGTGTGGGTATTGTCTCACAATGAGTAATAGCGTATGAGAGGTATGTGTACTAAGTGTTATGGGTATGGCGGGCATTGTCATGGATGATGCCCGTAAAAATAGCAACAAGAAAAGTGTAGTTCTCGTACATGCGTTGAAGGTTGGTGAGAAGGTAAAATTTATAAAGGTATTTTAAAAGGGTAAAAACAAAGTGTGTCAAGGTTCCCAAATGCATGCTTTAGGTGTATAGTTTGTGGTGCTAAGGTTAAAAGAGAGAGAGGGGATAGAAAATTTTTATAGAAAAAAAAATGTTTTCAAAAAAAATTTAATAGAGCATATAATAATACAGGCAATAATATATAATTTTGAGTAAGGTAGGAATCCATGCTATTTATTATAAATTGATAGAGTATATAATAAATATAGGCAGCGATGTGTAAGCTAGGAATACATGCTATTTATTTATAGAACATATAATAATATAGACAACAATGTATAATTTTGAGTAAGTTAGGAATACATGCTATTTATTATAAAATGTAGAATATGAGTAAGTAACTAATGATAGAAAACAAAAATTAGGTAACAAAAAGAGACTATGGTAGGCTAGAAAAATAAAAAAGTATATACTAATCCAATTAAATGAGTTTTAAAAAGTGAGTTACGGGGTAAATATTAGGTTAAAATACAAACATGTATATATAAATGTAACTAATGATAGAAAGCAAAAATTAGGTAACAAAAAGAGACTATGGTAGGCTAGAAAAATAAAAAAGTATATATTGATCCAATTAAATGAGTTTTAAAAAGTGAGTTACGAGGCAAATATTAGGTTAAAATACAAACATGTATATATAAATGTAATTGTACAAATGTTCATATTTTTACCTAACATTTATACACACATCTATATAAATGTAATTGTTACATTTATTTATACATGTGTGTGTGTGTGTGTGCGCGCGCGCGTGTGTGTGTGTGTGTGTGTGTGTGTGTGTGTGAATATAAATATAAATATGTATATATATATTTATGAGTTAAAAATGTATAAAATTACATGTGTGTGTGTGTGTGTGTGTGTGTGTGTTGATTTTCTCTAGCGTAGATGATCAAATAGAGACAAGACAAGACAAGACAAGACAAGTCATGGTCTTGTCTGACCATGACTAACCTTCACAACAAGCCATGAAGTTGGTTAAGAAATAATAGCAAAAAAATGAAGAAAATAAAATTTTTTCATTTGAGAAGCTTTAGGAGCTTCGTGTTATCTACATCCATTCAAAAATAATAATATTAGTATATTAATTTTCTTAAGTATTGCACGTGTGTCAAAGAAGAAGGATAGTTGTTATCCATGTCACTAAATAAAGCTTCTAATATCGTGCTACCTTGGTCAAAGAATAATTAACATTAGCATAGAAAAGGAAATCATCTTGTGCTTATATAAAAAAAATACCTAAGTTGAGGGAAATCAAGGGGCTATCACATAATAAGTCTTTGATCTAAGAGCTTGGAGAATTTAAGTAGATGAAGGATTTCATGAGTTCTAAAATGGAGTGACCATAAGCTAAGATTTGGGACAAATCATTTTGTTAATTGGCATGCAACTAGCAAGGAATCATACACAATGCCTAAGTGATTTAGCCTTTTATGTACATTCCAAGAATCATATCATCAAAAGTATCAAAAGGTACAATAGTAATCGATGAGCCCCCTTTTATACTTGAGCTCATGAGACCAAGGTCCTAAACCTAATCTAAAGTTATTGCTTCATTACAAACCATCCCCTCCTATAATGATTTCATCCTCAAAATCAAAGGGTGGTTATGCAAAAATTAAATATATACAAAAGGCTATCTATGAAAGCCAAAAATCATAATGTGATGGAAGACCCAAATACCCCCAGGGTCAAATGGAAAGGCTGAGGGCCTCCCATCGATGATGAAGCTAATCAATCTCCCACTTGGATCAAAGGGAAAGTGTGAGAGACCACTGTCAATAATGAAAGTAGCTGAATATCCCCCAGGGTCAAAAGCATAGTGCAAGGAACCAATGTCGATGATGAACGAGGCTAGGTATGAATCCTCCTGGGTCAAATGGATAACATCACGAACCCTCAAATCCAATGTGACAATAGCTCCTAGGTCAAAAGGAAAACTCAAGTCCGAGGGATAGCTCATAAGCCCATCCTCGTGACTAAAACATGAAACTGACATCCAGGGTTCCACCAAATGGAAGCAAAACTCCTAACTCGAATGTCAAATGACCCATGTAGATCAAGACCAAGAGATGTCACAAGTGCATCAGAATGGTATGCCATGTAATCAACTACCATACATCGCAAGTGGCATATAATGCACCCGAAGATGAATGTCCCGGCTCCAAAGAAACTAGGGTCACGTAGACAATCATGGCCATCAAAGAAACACATCTCAAAGTCGGCATCATGAAGGAACTCATGTGAATCAATGCCATCAAAGAAACACATCTCAAAGTTAGCATCATGAAGGAACTCATGTGAATCAATGCCATCATCCACTATAACATAGTTCAAATCATTCAGGGCATGATCCACTGCATCAACGTCTGTATAGGCATGATCCAACATATGCAACATGCCCTCATGTTACATATGTTCAATGCCATCAAAGAAACACATCTCAAAGTCGACATCATGAAGGAACTCATGTGAATCAATGCCATCATCCACTATAACATAGTTCAAATCATTCGGGGCATGATCCACTGCATCAACGTCTGTATAGACATGATCCAACATATGTAACATGCCCTCATGTGAATCAATGCCATCATCCACTATAACATAGTTCAAATCATTCGGGGCATGATCAACTGCATCAACGTCTGTATAGGCATGATCCAACATATGTAACATGCCCTCATGTGTGAAATCCTCTGCATATGTGTGGTCCCTCCCAAAGCAAAAACATGATCAATAGGATCACCATAAGAAATATTATGACAAAATATTGATAAAGTATCTACACATGAAAGATAAGCGGTATCCTCCATAAAATCACTATCCCCAAAACCTCCAAGATTACTAAGGTCATCCTCATAGGTAGGGTCTATCTCTATCAACACTAGATCTAAGAAAATGCCTGTTAATAGGTATATATTTTATCATATTTTTTATGAATTGATAATCGTAGAGAAAATATACTTAATTTAATTTGTGCAGGATTTAGTTTAATAGAATGTGCAAATGTGCACAAGATTATCATATTTGCAAATGTGCACAAAGATATCTTATGTAACAAGGCCCATTAGTAATTATATTTGGACAAAGGTTTTTTATATGTACAAACCTTAGGAGATTTCATATGGTAAATAATATGTAAAGCGATATCTCTAAAGTGGAAAAAAGCAAGCCCAATTTGTACGCACATCTATTCTTAGCTCCTTGGGCTATTTTTATGAATAAAATTCTCTAATTACTTAAATTGTGGAAGTGGAGTTACACACTTGAGGGGAGAGATTGCACCCAATCTTGCCTTCTGTGTGGTATTTTCTATCCTTTACTCTTGATGGTGATGTTATTCTAATCCTCTTGTCTTGTGTTATGCTATGTTATTTATTTTTTAATTTAATTCGAGTCTTTGTTTCAATTTTGATGTAATTTGTGAGATTTTAAATTATTCCTTCAAGAAGTACAAAGGAGTCTCGTGAGAGTGGTATCAGAGCTTTGGTTTAATTCAATCTTCGTGAAGCCCGTCAAAGACTTGTGGACAAAGAGGTGAAAGAGACAAAGGCAAAGGTGATTTTGATAATTTTTCAATTTAATTTGAAGAAAAACATGTTTATGGTTATGTATGGTGGAAAGAAGACTTGTTTTTAACCATTGGATAACAAATCCCCATCAATCTATTGCCCAAAGGGTAAAGCAAGGTGGAAAACCATTAGTGGGTTTGCAAAACCACAAAACCACTAAACCACCTTTAATTTCTCCAATCCTCTTTATAATCCGTCCATACTAATTGAATCTCAACAAACAAATTGAGGAGGTCAAATCCTAATTTCAGAATGGCTAAATCTATGCTCTACTCAATTTGTATAATGGAGGGTTGAAGATTTTTCTTTCTTTCTTTCTTTTTTCTTTCTTCTTAATAAACAAGGCGGCAGTTTTCTTTTCCATTAATTGGAGACAAAATTCTTGATTAAGAAGCTTAAAATTGAGCTGCAAATCGTGGCATCAAGGGAAGGAGCGCGGAGACTCAGCGAAATCAGGCACTGCATTTTTTTTTTTTCCCGGGACGTTGAAGCGTTGAGCGTTCTTTCTCAGTTTGTAGAAAGGCTTGTTTCAAAGCCTTAAGATAAAGCTTTAGTTAAAAATTAATGCTACTATATATATATATATATATATATATATATATATATATATATAATATTAAACATTAGGCTTTAATTAAAGCTACGCCCCTCCATGTTGTATATATATATATATATATATATATATATATATATATATATATATATATATATATAGGGTCTCATTTTCCCTTTATGAGCTAGCCGTGTTGGTTAAACTTTTGGGTAGATTAACTCCCATAAGTAGGCTTGGTTCAAAGCTTACTAAATCCTTGATTAAAGCTTATTATTATAGAAGCTTTCATTAAAACTTTTAAAATAAAAGCTTTAATTTTTGGGTTATAAACCCCCTTATACGTTGAAAGCCAATCATGAAGAAGCAATAGGCTCGATTTGTTTTCGATTTTTTTTATTAAAAAAAAGCTTTATAATACAAATCTTCTTCTCCCTTGTGGCGCTACCTGGCTAGATTAATTGCCATAATTAGACAGCTTTATATTAGGCTTAGTTAAAGTTTAACTCACACACACACACACACACACACACACACACACACACACCATATATATATGTATACACACACACACACCATATATATATGTATACACACACACACACACACACACACACATCATATATATATGTATATAAGTCTCATGCTCTTTCTCATGAGTTCTACAAGAAAGCTTTTATTTAAGAGCTTTAATTTTTCCTTTAAAGAGGGAAGAGGGAGCTTATTACTATAAGCTTCAAAAAGCTTAAACCCAATATATATATATACCTTATAATTGTGTGTGTGTGTGTGTGTGTGTGTGTGTGTGTGTGTGTATATATATATATATATATATATATATATATATATATATATATATATATATATATATACCTTATGTATTACGTAAAGGCAAAAATGTTATATTTTTGTAATTTCAAAAAATTTCATTGGTCCAAAGAAAAAGGAAAAGAAAGCTTTGTTGAAAACCTCAAAAAGCTTTAACTTTTGGGAGTAAGACCTTAAATCATAGAGACCAAAATCTTGCTCCAAGACCTTCCTTCAAGGCTTAGAAGAGACCCTAAATTCTTTGTTCCAGTCTAATTATTTTTTTTGATGCAAAAATTACAATATTTTCAGGATATCTCCAACAATGTACGAAACTTCAAGAGTTTTCATTTTTTTTTTGTGATAATTGAATACCACTTTTATTGTTTTATTCTCAACTCACCATACCTTGAGGTAAAATTTTCTTATCCGTGAATATTAATTGCATCAGTCATATCTACATTTGTTTATCTAACACTTTATCATGTAGATGTGCTTCTTCAATATCATGTGAGTACGTATTCAACCCATTCATTAATTACATTATGTGCTTAAAATTGACAATAATTAATTCAAGATATTTGAATCCTGGAACTACATTTAAATTGTTTGGTACCATGTAACATGTGTAATAATATTTCTCTTTCAGAATGATTCCAGCACTCCTAAGTAAGTTCCTCCATTTTCCATAATCATCTCACGCGATCAATGTGATGAACCCTCCATGTTGAGGTAGGCGAGCAACGAATTAATGAAGTCGTCGTGTGCGAACCACTTGGCACATACATCTGCCTCGACGAACAAATGCCTCAAATGACTCAATAGCATACCCTCTAGCTCAAACATCCATCCATGGCATGAGTATGCCACCTCATGATAGTAAGAGATTAGCGAATCACGATCAAGAGGTCGAGCCTCATAGTGCCAAAAGTATGTGTGAATGCAAAAAAGAAATGTGATCCGTGACACAAGATGGCAAGTCAAAATATCGGTCATAAAGCCATGAAGATAATGCATAAGCGGATCTCCTAAAGTCGGGATCAATTATAAAATCAAAGCAATGATGACGAAGATAATGGGTACTGTGTCGGTCTAATGAAGGATAGTAGTAGTGCCTCATGATGTGACTGCATGTGAATAAGGTGTAAACAAAAGCTAATGCATGTGACTGCGTGTGAATAAGGTGTAAACAAAAGCTAATGCATGTGAGTAATGCACAAGAACTCTCTCTGCATGTAAACATGCCCCAACAATGCACTAATGTGCATGTGACAAATCACTCAAAATAACAAAGCCCATAGTATGAACAACCACTAATAAAGCCCATAGTATGTGATCAAAGGCTCATATGCACAAATAAATCACAATGAGCTCGATAGTAATGTGTGCATGTGAACAATCACCAAGGAACCTCAAATCATGTGAATAACACTCACAATGCATGTGAACTACCCACACATAGCATGTGAAAAATCTGAAAGAACCCCCAAACTCCCAAAAGTATACACATGTGTATAAGAACCTCAAACATGTGAGCAACCCTCCAAACTCCACAAAGCGTTTGAACAAGCTCCACAAGGTGCAAAATAGTTGGGTGCGCAATTAGAAGTGGACAAAAGAGGATGTGAGCAATGTGGAGAATGGAATGGATGGCTGAAAAGATATGGAAAGGGTGTGAAATGGGTCAAAACTTTAGTGGGGGTGTGAATGGTCTAGACAAGGTGTGGATAGGTTAAAGGAAAAAGGCCCATATTTTTCTTCTTCATTTCTAAAGGGAGCCGCTGAGAAGACGCTGCTGCTACCTCGTATAACAAGCCATTATGAAAAATATTGTTGCGCTGGCCTGCTTCATGAAGCGCTGCTGCTTGGATGAAGTGTAGCACCACCGTGCTAGCCTACGCTGGCTCTACTTTTGAGATGAAAATGACCAAGAAGAATGTGCTGATTTGGCAATATGCCACTTCAACCTCCACTTTGCAAGGCTGAGTTTGATTACTCTGAGGTGACCTTCCCATTGTTTGTCCAAGTTCAATTGCTGAAAAAGTATGCCCCCTGAGCAGGATATTGCCAAAAATCACGCAAAATTTTATCGATGAAACGTTTGTATACCCTAATTTTGAAAATCAAGAAAATTTTAAAGAAATAAAAATCAAGAAGATCAAGAAATTCAAGCAATAAAGTGGATTATGATTCTGACAGTAGTGATTAATACAAATCCAAAAATGATTCACACAAATCTCATTACTTATCTTCTCAAATCAAGAAATTAGCAAATCTAAAAACTGTGTAAAAATCAATTTCGAAAATGATAACACTAATCATGGTCAAGAAAATGCATTTTGAAAAATTGGATTAACAATAATTTAAAAATGATTATCACTAATCTCATGATCGAAAAATGCAAAATAATTTAAAAATGATTAATCATCAAATCATTCTTTAAACAAGGATCTAAGCCAAAAGCTCTGATACACGAATTGAAAAATGGACTGATCATAAATTGAGATTTGAGACAAATCATTATGTTGATTAACATGTAATTAGCAAGAAATCATACGTAATGCCTAAGTCATTTAGCCTTTCAACAAAGGATGTCCAAATAGCCTTCCATAAGCCAAGGTATCGTAGCTCTAGGCTCCAATGTACATTCCAAGAGTCATATGATCAAAAGTATCGAAAGGTACAATAGTAGTCCATGAATCCCCTTTTATACTTAAGCCCATGACAAAGGTCCTATACCTAATCCAAAGTTGTTGCTTCATTACAAGGTCATTAACACAACTAAGTAGGCTTATCATTCTAGCCATAGTAGTAGGTGGGAGAAGCAATGAATTACCAAGACCACCATTGTTGGATAAAATGAGACCAAAGATTTCATGCAATATTCTTCTTAGAGATTACTGAGGTAGAGGTTGAAAACAGATGTTTAAAAAAGAGATTAAGATGCAATGCCATAAGAGATGGTGGGAAATTAGTAGAGCTTTACAAGAGGGTGGGTGAGTAGAGAAGGTGCGGCACGAGGGAATAAGTTGAGCTTTATAAGAGTGTGGTTGAGTAGAAAAGGTGCAGAACAAGATAGAGTGTGATGAGAGGATGATGCTTGGTGAAGCATTGAGCATTTACCCAAAAGTGGGCAAGGTAGCGAAGAATATAAAGGGGGTACTACACTTAAGGTGAAGTTTAAAAAACATAAGTACAGTTTACTAATAGTGGAGCCATGCAAGGTGGTGACAATCAATCAACTACAATTTTTAGTATTCACATTCTTATGCCATGTTTTAATGCCACGATAGGTTGAAGGTATTAAGGTTTGATATTTTTACCTTTACTATTCAATAAAGTTTCTTGATTTTAGGGCCTCGACCTTAATAAATAGCAACCATTTTAACCTTTAGAAACCACACCTTACACAATCAACCTTTGTTAATTAAGGTTAAAGAAATAAATAAAAGCTTGAATGAATATTATGAAAGAGACAACCAAAGTGTGATGATAACTGAAGGGCCGACCAATCTAAAGCCCATACTAGGACTTTTATTTTTTTTGTTTAAGCTAAAAAATATCTATATTAAGGGTGCTAGATTCTCAATATAGAGATCCATAACCCAAACTAGGACTATTCTTTTTTGTTTAAGTTGGGAAAAAAACAATATTAAGGGTACTATTTCCTCAATATAGAGATCTTAGTAAACTTCAATATGTAATGGATCTTTTTAGTACACTTGTGTTGATGAGAAAACCAAGAAAGTCCTTGTTGAGGGCCACTTTTTGGTGTAGAATCTACCATAAAGATGATATAGAAAAATGGTTTGGACTTCCCTCCATTAAAATGAAAGGAAGCTCATGCTGTAAGGAAGAGGTTGTGTTGCTTTATTGATTTCCTTGTTGCAAAATGAACAAGAGTGAAGCTCCTCTTCCTCCATTTAACATGGCTATTCATGGAATACTACATCAGCTCCCTATGATCATCTTTGCTAGAGAGTCATAGAGCTAATATCCCTTTGACTTTATGCTACAACCCAAGAAGATGAATTATTTGCTTTTGGCATCTAATTTGGTCTTAAAAACACTTAAATTTTCTTATTATGATCATCAGTCTCATAAAGAGAGAGAAAAAAAAGAACCTCCAAGTGTTATTGTACTCATTTTTCCACAAATATCAACATGTATGAGTTCAAGAGTAGCCTTAGCCATAAAACTAGTCTCTTGCAAAAAGGGCTTTCAGTGTTGCTTGCTTATTAACATTAGGTAATCTTCACATACATCTAAATTGTCAAAAATTGGTGGCAAATGCTAAACTATCTTACCTTTTTATATCTCCAAAAGAGTCTACATATTGAGATACCCATATGTCTCATACCATAGTTTGCTCCTAGTCATATTGGCTTGAATCACAAATGCCATATAGGTTGTATATTTTATTTCTCTAGATGCTCTTTGTAGTAACTTTGTCGTCTTTATCAAAGTAATAGCCCCATTGTCAAAGTGAATTCTCTTGTCGTCACGTAACCCCCATGACAAACAAGACATAAAGGAGGTTCATCTTCATATCTAGAACCTAAAGAATATTTGAAAGACTTTTTACACAACCTTCTTTATACATGAGTGAAATAGTACTTATACCTTTTATTGGGCACTTTGTATTATTTCCCACCACCACCATGATATCATCTCTTGCAGGCTTAAGAGAGGGATAATGATCCTTACAATTAGTCATGTGCTTAGAATCCCAATCCAAGAATCATCATGTGATGCTACATTGGTTGTTTCATTGCACATTTCTTCACTCGTCACATATAGCTCTTTTTTTGTAACATGATTGAATTCTTTCTTAGTCTTGAGAGTGCTATTCTTAGCATCGACGTGCTCTTTCATGCATTTTTTGACTATCTCATTTCTTGTTACAATAAAAGCATAAGCTTTTAACCTTCCTAAACTAATTTGAAGATTTTAACCTTCCTAAACTAATTTGAAGAGCTGGAATCCTTACCCTTCTTTTTTGTATTAGCATAAAAAGTTTGGTCACCATTGTGACTATCCATCCTCATTTCATTATCTCAAAGTAATAAACTCACCTCCTCCAAGGTGAGAGGATTCAACCTAGCACCAACATTCAAAGATCTTATAAAATTGAAATTTTTAGATAGCAATACCCTAAGACAACAAAAAAAACTTTAATTTTTAGATAGCGATACCCTAAGATATCAACACGCAAGATCCAATGATAATCCAATGGTAAAATGCTTATGCTAATTGAAGCCATCTGGTCTTAAAAATACTTCTAATGAGGAATACGCCCACCACTTCCCCTCTATTAATCTTCTCCTCTTGTTGAAGTAGACTTTTAAGATTTTGAATCCTTGAGGGATTTGAAGTCTTGTACCAAATTTGTAGCATATCCCATACTTTTAAACCTATGCATGCACACTGGCATAAAGAGTATTTACATTTGTTATGGGCTACCACACCTCCCAAGGGGGAACTCCACACAACCGCAAATAGGAGAAGCAATAGACACAACAATCATTGGGTACTTACCAATGCTTCGAGCTCACGTCCCTTGAGGCTCCCCAAGCTCGCTTTAGAAGCTCCACTCCAATCTCCACCTCCACGCTATCACCGTAGAGTCGCTCACACCACAATGCAAGGCAATCTACCTCTCACTCTCCCACACACACATGCATAGAAGAGGAACATGTACTAGAGCACTCTCTCTCTCTCTCTCTCTCTCTCTCTACAAAACAAGAGCTCTTATAGCACAAAAGGGGATTGTGTCATTTCATTATGAGAATTTGTATTTTATACAACTGGCCCTTATTCACACTTGGGAGCCCAAAACTTACTAAACTAAGGCCTTGGGTGGCTAGTATCTCAAAATGTATAACTTTTATAGTGCCTTTACATGACACTTATTAATGTCCTCAATTGGAGGAGCATCTTTGTTAGTCCAAAACGGGATTAACATCCCCCCCTAACTTGATGTAGGTTCAGTCCTCATAACCTTTACCTAGGTGGAAAAACCTTGTCACCGAACTCGTGTCTATAGGAGTTCTGGCGTGATTGAAGCTTTCTAAGGGTTCTTCAGAATGTTGAGTGGGATGTCTAGAACCCGGTGTCAACCATGTCTTTGAACATGACATGCATGTATCCCGAAAGACACCTTAGGCGATGATAGTAAAGCGTCATGCCTCTTTCAGTTGGGCCTCTGTTCACGTCAAAGCAAAGCTGATCCGCCTCAAATCCATCATGTCTCTTCTTTGGTTGATCGATGAGAACTACGATCAACTTCATGAATCTCACAGCAGCTACTATATCTGGATCTGAAATTATGCAGCATGCTCGTATCCATGTGAGCAATTACGTCTTTAACTTGTTATATCTTGGATTGTGGATGGCGAGAAGTGTGGGAAGTTGTAGCAACATGAGAATCCCATTTCTTTGCTTCGTGGAATTGGAGTGGAGTCAAGCGCCTTTTAAGTGGCATAGATAAGGGATCCACTTGTTGTGTTGGCGGGGAGCATTGGTACTGATAATTGTATTCTAGAACTGTAAGATCCTCCTTGCACCATTCTGGATTGAATGCCAAAATCTGCCAGGCGGGGATTGGTATCATCTGATTACCATGTAGCCTCCCCTTGTATGCACTGTGTGTTGGTTGTGCCATCTGCATTAAAAATAGCTGATCATGAATGTGACAATTCTTATCTCCATTAGATCAACCAAATGCAAATTGGCCGGCTTGTTCTAATCTTGGCTTGAGCTCCTCATTCTCTTTCATGGTACGAACTATGGTTTTGCTGATGAATCTGTTATTACTCTCCAATTTCTACAGCCTTTCCTCATGTTCCTTGCCTGCCTTTAAGCTTTTGAGGATCACTTCTATGTGTCTGGCATACGCCACGGCCATTTGCTCCTTAAGTGCAGTCACCTGGTCATTAGACTCTTGGACCTATTTCCATAGGGTAGCATGCCTATCATACAGCATGTGAGTGGTAAAAGCAAGTGACTTCTCTATACCCTTTTCTCTTGGGTCCAAATATCCACACTTGTTGAGACCAAACCTTCTGTTTGGTGCACCAGTAGTGTATCAAGGCCTTCCATAGTCTCTTCGAGGAAGCGAGTAGCAACGGGATTATGCAGGAAAGATCCTTCTTCTATTGTGCCCTTAGCTTCCACTCGCCTTCACTTATTGGGACTTGTGGTCTCTTCAGTTATCTTCCTCTTCTCAGTTTCTTGGGCTTCTTGCGTTTCTGGGTGTGCTGAGGTGGCCTCTTCATTCTTTTTGCTTTTATATGTTTGTGGCACTTGTTGTGCTGCCGGGGTTTGTGTTGCACCAGTCCCCACAGAGGTGGGCAAATATAAGATTATTGAGTCACGGAGTGGTGAAAGGTTTTTGAATACCATTTGATCAGGGCTAGAAGGTGATGTTTGCTATGTTGACTCTAGAATTGCTCCTGCTGTTTGGCTGATATTCTCCTTATCTTTTGCCTCCTTTTGCTCCAGATCCTGTTGAAAGGATGCAATGTCCTGTGCTACCTCTTCTTTCGTACGTTGCGTTTTAGATTCCAATTTTTGTAGGTTGTCTCATGTATCTTTTTACCTTTCTTGGATTGCTTACCACCCTTGAGCTCTTGAATTAGCTCCTTTGTCTCTTTCAAACCACGTGTCCCTTTTGTAGCTCTTCTGATATGTGTGTAGATCGCTTGAAGGATCCTTCAGTCAAAGGTACCCCTGCCTCTTAAGTGTCTTAGGAAATGGGGAGACTCGCTGCATAACTAAGTACTTTGGTGATGAGATACGGATTATACACCTTTGATTGGTGTGACTTGAGGTAATTCTCCATCTCGTGGTGGATATACTAGAACAAGTCCTCCAGCTTTTCCTCATGAACTTTTGCTATTTGGTTGAGAGGGACCTTGTTATACCTATCCAGTGGCTTGACTTGCATGACTATTGACATAGCTCGGTAAGCTTCTCATCTATTTCATCCCTAATGTTCTCGTACTCCGCTCCATTGGAGTTATAGGAACCCCTCTTCAACATGCCCTCCATTGGAATCTGCTCGATAATATGGACATGTGTTGGTATGGGTGGGGTAACTACAGAGATTCCTTGATTAGTTCCTCTCTGATGAGTACTTGCTCGGTGGACCTATCCTCCTTTGTGATTGTACCCCTCTTGGTGTTTCTATTATAAGTCTTCAGATACTCCACACAGTGTGTTAGGTTGATGGTGTGGAGAAGGATCTTTGCCATTTTGCTTGCCAAGGCCCACTTTCTCTAGCTTGTTCTTGACATCTATATCCTCTAAGATCTTTAAACACTCAAGGCTATGGTACTGGAACATAATTTTCCCGTGAGGTGTCTAAATGTCTTTATGGATGATTGTACCTTGGATTGTCTGTCTTGGATTGTCTGTATACCAACGGCCCAAGGTAAGTGAGCTTGGTGCCGCATGGTTCTCTCTACCACTTTTCAGCTCATGACCCTGTGGTACAGGCCTAAATTAGGCTCTCCGCAACCTCTAGTTTAGAAGTAGCTGAGGAGAGGAGGCCATCTGTAACATGTAAAAAGAGCATAAGTCATTGTGACTAGTAGGAGCTCGTGGTTCTCCCCTTTTTCTTTTCTTTAAAGAAAAAAAAAACTAATGTGTGTGTGTTAGTGATTTGCAAGGATATATGATGGGAAGAGTGTTAGTGTGGTGAGCAATGACTCAAGAAGGGATGTGTGAAGGGATGTGTGTGAATTAGTGTTTGTTGGAATTAGGCTTTATACGTGAATTAGTAGGCTGTGAAATGGTCGAACTTGAAGGAGTTGTGCGTGAAAGGTTAATTCGTTAAGGTGTTAACCCGTGAAAGGTTAGTTCGTGAAGTGTTAGCACGTGAAGGGCTTAAGCCATGAAAGGCTTAACCCGTGAAGGGCTTAAGCCGTGAAAGGCCTAACCCACGAAGGAGTAGGCATTAGTTCGTGAGAGTGCAGGTGTGATAGATTAATGGTGTTGATGGGTAGCCTAGATATAGGCAATGCAATCTTAGCCGTCTTATTATATTTTTCCTAACCTAAGATTTTCAATTGACTTCGTGAAATAGAACACTGCTATTTCACGCGTCACACCCGTATGAAATTTTGATGAGGTTTGGCTGGGCTCAAGATTAAAACAAGAATGACCAAATGAAAACAAATAAGAAATACACAGATTCATTTAATGTGTGTAGCAGTGGAGAGATGACTTAATGAAAATGACTTAAACCATGGTTTTCATTGATGTAATGAGAATGGAAAGTTTGAAGAGCTCCTACCTGGGAATCAATGGTCGCAGAAGAAGCACACTGATGAGGCACATAATCCACAAGGTGATGCAGACAAGGATACCAAGATGCAAAGGAAACCAGGCGATGAAAAATGACAAAAAAGGGAAAAAAAGATGTATTTATGATTTAGCCGTTGGCCCCCAACGGCCATCTTAATTGGGTATGCCATGTGTCTACTAGTGATTCGTGGACATTTTGTTACCATTTCATAGCGTGAAGTGGCGTGAGTCAGTTCATGATGTGAACCATTTTGACGTGTTTCACGACATGAAACTATCCAGAGCGTTTCTCGACGTGAATAGCCCGTGAAATAGTTTATATCCTTATGCGTGCAAATATTGATTCCGTATTGTTTTCTATATGCTCAAACACTCCAAGGTTATGTGTATGCATTTTGAGGAGTAGAAGTGTACACGTGAAACAAATGACCATGTTTCACGGCATGAAAAGCATACCCCTTTACCTGGTACCCAGTTGTTGGATTTGGGTACCCCTCATCATCCTCCTTCCTTTTAGTGCCATAGGAACCAATGTTGTACTTTGGAGCTTGTGGGTATATGTTGTTGCAACCATATAAGTTTGGAGTGACAACTTTTGATTTTTCCCTCCATCTAGTGGAGGAGTACATCGAATTCTGGTGAACCTGTTTGGCTTTCGGTGCATGTGAGTGCACGTCTCTCTTACCCTGGTTCATGGCTTGGTTCAACTTTTCCTCCTTGGTGGTGCCTTACTTTCTTGATTACTGGGTTGAACTTGTTTCTTTTTCTAGACCAACGTTGGTGCTTCCTTAACACTTGATTTAGCTGGGACTTGGTCTTGTTTATGCTTATGGTTCTCTTCTATTCTTCTGGAGGTACATGCAGAAGTGGGTTTTGGATTAGTCTTTGGTACCCATACCGTTTCCTTGGTAATAGCCTTGTGCTGCTAGTAAGTCTTTTCAAACCCATCGCTTTTGCATGCTAAGTTGTGTGCAGGTTTGCTTGGAATATTACTACCTATCCCTAGTTTGATTTTCTTGTCTCTTGCCTAGAGCATGGCTTTTTTGCTTTGTTGTTGCCCATGAGGCTTTATCTGTCTCATAATATCCTATTCTTGAAGTTGGCCCTTGGAAACCCACTATTATCAGACTGGATACTTTTGCTTCTTTTTCTTTGGTTCTCGTGAATGGAGATGAGGTTGTAACGTTGACGCTTGCGTTGTTAAGACCTCTGCTTTTATTGGCATTAGAGGTTCCATGTCACATGTCACTGGTTGTTTTTCCTTATTCAATGGACTCCATAATGGCACGGTGATGGTTTCCTTGCCATCGTTGAGCTGTATGGTTCGTTCTTCCCATTGGATGATGCGACAGTGTGACTGGTGCAAATCCAACATCGTCCAAGAATCATCTCCTCTTCCATGGTCCAGGCATAACAAATACCTTTCTGACCAAGGTATTATTTTTGATAGAAATATTAATATTTTAAAATCCCATGGCTTTTGTAGCTAAGAAATGCACACTGCGAACCTGTGCATTAGTGGCATTGAGGTGGGGTTTGTTTAGAGCTACCCATGTTTCATAGGAGATCAAGTTATGACTTGATCACATATTAATCAATGCAATGCTCTTAGTGTGACTATTTTTCATAGAGATTTTCACACTGAGTCGTGCAGGCTCAATGTCCAGGTCATCCTCGTCAAGGAAGGTGAGTGAAGCCATGTGTTCCTGGGGTCCTTGTTTTGTCTTGTCTTCCCTTGCCTTGCCTTCCTCTTGAGCTTGTCTTATTGTTTCGTTGACTAACTCTTGCTTTTGTTTCAGACTATGCTAATGTCCAAGCATTTCTTGGGTTAGGAGTCTGGAATACTTTTTGAGCTTACTGTCATTGATGTATCCTTCCATTTCTACCCCCTCAATGGTTTCAATTTGGACTGACCCTTGAGGGGTGATTTTCGACACTCTAAAAGGTCATAACCCTCTGTATTTTAATTTCTTTTTCTTGGTTCTTCCAACACCATACTTGAGGATGAGGTCCCCCATTTTTAGCTCCTTATGTTTCAGGTTATGGTCAAACCAATGACCATAAGCCCATGTGATGCAATTAGCCGAGTTTCATCCAGTTTTTCTAAGTCGATCAACCTCTCAACTAACTGTTAATCCCATTGTGGACTAACAAAGATGCTCCTCCAATTGAGGACATTAATAATTGTCATGTAAAGGAACTATAAAAGTTGTATTGAGATATTGGCCACCCAAGGCCTTAGTTAGTAAGTTTTTGGGCGCCCAAGTGTGGATAAGGGCCAGTTGTATAAAAGGCAATTCTCATAATGAAATGACACAATCCCCCTTTGTGCTATGAGAATTCTTGTGCTTTGTCTTGAGAGAGAGATAGAGTGAGAGTGTGCTCTAGTACGTGTGCCTCTTCCATGCATGAATGTGTGTGAGAGAGTGAGAGGTCGATTGCCTTGCATTCGTGGTGCGAGCGACTCCACTTTAGAGGAGTGGAGCTTCCAAAAGCGAGCTTGGGGATCCTAAAGGGGCATGAGCTCGAAGCATTAGTAAGTACCCAACGATTGTTGTGTCTATTGCTTCTCCCATTTGTGGTTGTGTGGAGTGCCCTCTTGGGAGGTGCGGTAGCCCATAACAATTTTGGCACCGCCCGGGGAAACACTTTTGTTTCTTCCACCCTCTTAGAGCTTCAGCTCCCACTATGCAAGATTCACCATCGCCTTTGTATTTAGAAGGTGCAATGTGAAGAAACTATGTAAATAAGTTTTTAATGGTAGTGAAAAAATTACAAAAAATCATATGTTGGGGGAGTGTGACCTAGAGGAAAGCTACACTCAGTTTTACATTCAATTTTGTTGTTTTTCGTTACCAATCTTGCTACTATGAGCTAGGAGTGGTGAAACTTTGTTTTTCTATTTTTTTCAAAAATTCACAAAAATTACAAAAATAAGGAGCCATTGGTTGTGTTCATGACCTGCATTATTGCATTCCTAATCCTTGGCACAACCTCTTTGGATCATTTGGATAGGGAAATCACCCTCTAGCATCATCCTATCGACGAGGATGTTAACACGTGAAAGTGCAAAAAATGGTTCACGGCGTGAACCATTCACCGCTACTGAACGGCGTGAAACATTTTTCACAATCAGCATCGGGAATCTCGGGATTACCTTACTAAAATTAGGTCATCTTATCTTGACACATCTAATATAATGAAACCAAAAAATCTTATCATGTGAAATAGCAGTGGCATTTCACGACAAGAACCACATCCTGTTTCACGCATGAACCATTTTCTACTTCACAACGTGAACCATTGCCTGCTACTTCACAGGTTAACCTCTCATGCCTTAACACTTCACGTGGTACACGTTCACGAGTTAAGCTCTCACAGACTACTAGTTCATAATTTAAGGGTTGTTAGACCAATGATAAGAGTAGAACCCTAATTACACCATTAAAGTCTATCCGACTCAAATTGAAGTGATTCTAAGCTGAAAATTTAAAACGTGAAACATCAGTTGTTGGCAGCATGAAAAATAGTTTCACGATGTGAATAACATTATGTTTCACGACGTGAACTGCTACCTGGCTGCTACTTCTTCTCACGACATGAACCATTCTCTACGGTTTCACGAAAATCTTCTATTTCATGACCACGAAAGACAGTTTGAGAGAAAAACAGGTGAAAATGTTGTAGTGATTTCCCCTATCGAAACCTGTTCCGCTGCACTTGAGGTCTGGTAAGCTTATTGGAGATGACCTTACCCCCGACGACAGTGCATCAAACCACCCAGGTTCTTCCTATGAAAGGAGTGTTGGTTCAGGCTGATCGATGAGCACTCAATTGAGTGTTTTAGATTGGAGGAATCTGACCACCATAGCAACAAGTAATGACAAATCCATGGAAGAAGGGCTATGATTCTCTAGCCTTGGAGAGGAAGACAACCCATCTTCCCCTAC
Source organism: Cibotium barometz (assembly GCF_041138505.1). Taxonomy (NCBI): domain Eukaryota; kingdom Viridiplantae; phylum Streptophyta; class Polypodiopsida; order Cyatheales; family Cibotiaceae; genus Cibotium; species Cibotium barometz. Next base: position 30,291,947 of record NC_141071.1, read on the forward strand.
TACTAGATCCAGCAGAATCTTTGATATGTCCAGGGGATTTTTCAGTCTCCAACACGACACGGAAGATGAAGCGCAATCTACAGGCATGAGCCCATCAAACCAGCACAGGACACAGTTTAAGACAGGAGTTACCAACCCAACCTTCAGGCTGCTCTGGGCATCCTAACATAGTAAGGATCAATAGGATAACCCCCAAGGTTAGAAGGGATAAGGAAAGTGCTGCCAGAACAAGTCAAGTCTTCTTGCCCACATCGAAGGAAATAGAAACAGACTTGAAGATTGTGAGAGCAATAATTGCAGCTATTGAGCTTAAGAAAATAAGAGCTTGATACTCGAAGAACAAGGTGCATCGTGAAATGGAGGAAGTGAATCCATTTCGACCACATGGCAAAGAACCAAAAACATCTATAAATGCCATTAATAGCATGTGGATGGATATAACAAATGGAGTGATACCAACTCTAGAACCCATCAATGAGTAACCAAGGGCCAACGAAAGCCTTGAGACATAAGAAGAGGAGGAAAACCTACCTAGGGCACCTGTTGGTGGTGAGGATCGTCTCTATATAAGAGAGGATATACAAGAAATGATCAATGATCCCATGTTCTTGTAGAGGATGGAACTCTTGATCGAACAAAGACAGGTTGAGGCTATTAACAATGAGCCTACCAATGAGGAATTAATCGGACCCAGCCATCATAGACCCAAACTGAATAGAAGAACCTATACAGGAAGAGGACGTGGTCTAGGTAGGGGGGAGTAGCTCTTCGAAGGCCAATTATAGACCCAACGTAGATATAAACGTAGCACGAGGGCAAATCTGCTGAACATGGCCGTAGAAATGGACCGAGGAATGGTTAGGGAACTAGGCACTACCTTGGAATCCATACCATCCCAAATGAAGCCACATATTATTTCAAAGCTTGTGCAAAAATTCTCAGGAGATGGGGACTCAATTCAACATGTAGAAATCTTTGATTCTACTTGTGAGACATGTGGGCTAGTGAGTGATGTAACCATGATCCATGGATTTTCACTGACCCTAGAAGGGAAGGCTCACCAATGGTATTAAACCTTAGAGCTAGAGGATAAAGTCAACTTCACTAGAATTAAGAATGTGTTCATACTAAGCTTTGCTCAAAGTGGTGACTGATGGAGTCCTATGGCTCAGCTCCACAATATCAAGCAAAAGGAAAATAAGTTAATGTGAGATTATGTTTCTCGGCTCAAACACTTGAATTCAAGATGCAAGTTAAGGGAAAGGCTAACTGATGATCAGTTGTTGAGGGAAAGGCTAACTGATGATCAATTTTACTACCTTGCTTCCGAGAGGAGGAGTTCGGGATCATAAGATACATGATGATAATCTAGTGTTAGCCCAATCGGATACTCTAGATACATGCTGTAAGCTGGCTTGAATATGAGGACAATATGCTTGACTTGCCTCAACCAGATGATGCCAAGGCAACTGAGGTAATGGTAAGGCAACTGAGGTAACGGCAACATCATGAGTCTCAGGTCACCAAGACACAAGAACCAAGAGTAAGCAAGTTGGAAATATGAAAGCGAAAGAGCTCTAGTAATGCCATACTAGAGAAATTAAAAGTCAAGAATGGGAGAGAAGCATCAGGGAATGCTCATCTCTACCCCCAGTGGAGAGAGCTGATTTGGTGCTCTATTTGTAGACAAAATTACATGAGCACCGAATGCCCCCTCACTTAAGTCTAAGGCAATTACTTTATTATGCTCACTATCAAAGATTGGGAAACCATGACATTGCCATGTGTAGATATCCGAGGGTCCAGCCCTTAGCACAACTACCAACCCCCAGAGTGCCACTAGTCTTACCAACACCACCAGTGCACACCGTTGCAGCTGTAGGGTAGCCAAACCCATCCTACTTACCAAGAGGGATGTTCCAAATGCAGAACATGTTGCCTTTGCCGGCCACCTGTTCTACTACCATAACCACCACATGCTAAAATAAACCAGGTGTTGATTGAGGAGTCCTTTGTGCGCTTTTGCTGCACGTGTCAGAGCTAGGGACTTGCCAAGCACTGTGTGCGACCACGAATGGCTGCAAGCACACAACCAGGAAACCAGCAAGCTCAAAAACAGGGAGCAATGGTGTGTCACTCACCGCTCAGACCGCCGTCGTGAAGGATTCTCGTGTCGCCGATGAAGAAGGAGCCGCCGTCGTTGCGCTCTGCTGCCTCGCCGCCGTAGCCATGCCACCACGCAATGCTCGATTGCTACACACTCTCTCTCTGTCTCTCTCTCACACACCCGCTGGAGAAGGAGATGGAGAAGATGAAGCAAGAGCACTCCTTGTATTCAACACTTAGAGAATGAGAGGTTTTAGGTTACATTTGACTTTTATATGTGACCTGGCCGTTCACACATGGGCGCCCACACATGGCCGACCGATCCTAACCCTTATCCTGATGAAATTCGAGGTGCGCCTCTCATCGACGATCACCTAATCCCTTTACCCTTTACATGTGGTGCCGACAAGCCCGACCCATGACTCAGAATATGTAAAATAATTATATGACGTAAAAAGGAATACGTCTCAATGTCCGCTATAGGTAAACATGCCCCCCTTCCTGATGTGGATTCCGTCCTCAGAAGCTATGGTATGGTAAGCTCGACAGGGTTTGTTGTGGTAGACTATATCTGCAAAACAGGGAAGTAGAGTGAAAGCATGCTTGGTATTCAAAAGATATAGAGTGTATCAAAAATAAAATCAAGCATGTTAGACCACAATGGAAGTATGCCATGAGAACCTAGTTTTTAAGAGGTCATATGAAGGAGCTAGCGTAGCAAATTAACAGGAGTTTAAAATTATTGAAAGTAATTCAAGAGTTAGCAAGGTATCAAAGGTTAATCAAGGTCTACAACTGGCCTAAGTCAAGGAAAATTACCAATCTTAATAAATAAACAGATGACCACAATATGTCTTTTCTAAGAACAAGCTAATCCCAAGAGCCTAAGGACACAAGAAATATCAGAGTCATAGGATTCTTTTGCCTTTATTTTTTTTATGCTGTGATAATTTTTACAAACAATGGTGACCTCCCTAAAGCAAAACTAGCATCGACCTGGTGCCATGTTTACCACAAGGCCTTCTCCAGGAATCTACTAGCTCACCTTAGTAGGCAAGGCTACCCCCTACCAACCTAGGGCATCGGTCTGGAGTGGAATACTCCTCTCCTACCAAGTGTCAATAGGGCGATAGGCCGACATGAAAGCACATAACAGACATACATTGCCATTTTTTGTAGGCCTTTCTTTTTATTTTTTATTTATCTCTTTGGATTTTTGCTCCCAAATTATCATACGTTCTTGCATCCTTTCGACAAAGGGGTAGAAGCTATGTCTTAGAGGTCAACACCCACGGCCAGGTTGTTCAAGCATTAAGATGGTTTTAACCCTAGACTTAAGACAACCATATTCCAAGGTTAACTAAAGACATCATGCATTTCTAAGAATTTCTAAAATAAGATTAAACTCAATTAATGATTTACGCTAACACCTTAGGCAACTTCAAAAACTAAGTAGTGCTTGACAAATTCCATGTGGTCATGCATTATAGTTCATGCAATTAATTGAACAGTAAAAATGAAAGAGAGTGGGCATGGAAAAATTACACCTATATTTTGGAGATCTCCTTGATTCGATGAGAAATGCCCGCAATTTGATGTAGATATCCATGTATGAACATTGCGACAGTCCTAGGACTATGAAAGCGAACCCACCTCAACCTGTACAATTAACTAACAAGCACTATACCTCTAGAGGCACATCAGTGGGAAAAAATAAGGACTCATTTAAGGACACAAAACTAGAAACAACTTGAAAACACTAACCTATCTACCATCACCACACTAATACTGAGGATCAAGGTAAGAGGATGTTGTAGAGTCCTGGCTGTAGCTAAGCCTCTATCCGCATCATCCAAATAAATAAAATCAGCCTCGGTAGTGCCATGAGTCTCATCCGTCTATTCATCATCAGATATATCTTCTTCGTCCTCCCATCCACATAGACTCGTCAAGAATGTAACTATGCGAGGATAGTCATCCTGTGGAAAAGTAAGGACTTGGGCTATTAGGGATACGTCTGCTACTACTACAGAGTAGGGGTCAGTCGTGGTCAATAGGCAAATTAGCCATTCTAATTCCTTAACATTTCCCTCACTGGCTTGTACATCTATATGACCCAATTCGGTTTTAGCTACAGGATAGCACATGTGAAATATCTAAGAAAGGTGCAGATGATACCTCTCACCAAAGGTGGGAGTGGATGAAGTGTGTGATGCATTTGCCATATCTGCAAACACAGATATATCAGTAGGTTCATGAAGACAGGTCAATCTCGTTTCTAATTGTTTGCGGATAACTCTCCTCTTAATGTGCTCTTGCTCTTTTTACTATATTTTTTTTTCTTTTCTTTTTTGTGTATGAATCTATATATATAGATTCCCTCGAATTTGAAAGTTACATGGTCAAGGAAGAAGGTTAGGGAGGAAGCAATATAATGTCGAACAACGTGAGTACGTGCTCCCCCCTTCCTTAGGTAGATCATTTTTTTTGCAATGATGTTGTAGCCCCTTGGAACCAATTTATCCAGTGGACATCAAGTTGCAGAGATGGTAGTGTATGCTCCCATGAACGAACAGAGGATATGGTTTTCGACGATACATTTACAAGGGGAGACATAGACTCATTGGTTTCTTGGTGGGTATTGACAAGGGTAGGTGTAGAGCGTGCTGAAACTTCTATATCAACGTGTGAATGGCATGAGGAGCTAGAAGCTTCCTGTGAGTCCCCCCTTCCTGAGCTAGGTGGTATCGATCGATATCGTTTGGGAATCCAAACTAGCTCTAGAAGAAGTGGTGTGGAGTACTCCGTTACCTTTCCCTTACCACGGTCTTGAATTATCGTTGGGTTGGCAACATTTGGCTTACAAGATTTTACAGGCAATGCAGTGGAATTCAGCTTATGTTTAGGGACCCAAATCTGGTCATTCCCTTCGTAGTACCCTTGGGCTGCTAATAATATTTTAGGAATCCAACGTGATGTTACCTTGCCTTTTCTAGGGTGGGTAGCTGCTTTCCTACTACGAGGCTTCTTGTCTGAACGAGATTGAGCAGTAGAGGTAGCCGTTAACAAAGCTTTTAAGACCCATTTGTATGTACTCTTTGGTAAAGTAAGCGGAGCCTTGGGGACCACACTGCCTGTCTCCACTCTTGGCGTTGAAGCGTTAGAGGGTGGCAAACAATCAAAGATGGTGTAGCCACTTGACTTTGTGATTTTTTGTTATCTAGCGTTTTGTCCAGAGTTGATGGCTTAGGTGCGGGACCCTGAGTGGTCTGGTTCTTACGTTGTAACTTGCCTGGTTGCCCAATCAATATTGCACTTGGTGGCTAACATCCATTTGCGCCCTAAGTTTACAGTTCCCTCCATGGTACCAGCAGGCATAACCAAAAAGCTTTGAACCACAATCCCCTTGTCATAGGCAATAGGAGTGTGCAAAATTTCTGAGACAGTGGTTTTCTTCTTATTGATACCCTTAACTTGGATGGTACTCTTGGATAAGGGTGGTTTTCCAAGTTGACACCACAGTCCATATGACAACAAATTGTGTTGAGCTCCTGTATCCAATAATGCATTATATAGCACCTCCCCACCGTAAGGACTCTGTAGCTCAATTGGGTATCGTAGAGGTGGGTCAGATTCTAGTGAATCCGCCTCTGGCTCCTCGAAAAATGCTTGCGTAATCCCCAAGTTGGCCTCTCGTTGGCACCTAACACGCTGCTGGCGTTCTTTAGCTTCAACTCTCGCTTGTATCTTCTTAAGCTCAGCATCGTAGAGGTGGGTCAGATTCTAGTGAATCCTCCTCTGGCTCCTTGAAAAATGCTTGCGTAATCCCTAAGTTGGCCTCTCGTTGTTGGCGCCTAACACGCTGCTAGCGTTCTTTAGCTTCAACTCTTGCTTGTATCTTCTTAAGCTCAGCATGTTCTTTAGCTGCCTTCTTCTGATGGATTACATGTAATTCCTCTTGGCTTAGGGGGTCATAGTATCTTTTGAATTTACTCCCATTGAGGAATCCAACGGTTTCAACTCCGTCGTCAAGAGTCTCCACTCAGATGGTACCTTGCGGGGTAATTTCACATACTCTGTACAGTCCCTTACCAGCATATTTTAGCTTCTTCTTTTTGTTACGCACTCCATACATCAGTACTTTATCCCCAACTTTGATGTCCTTGTCTTTCAGGTGGCGATCAAACCATTTCTTCCTTCTATTCTTCTCTACAAGGGCATTGTACACTGCCAATTGTCTTTCTTCGTCTAACCGCTCAAGGATATACAAACGCTCTACTAAGGGATTACCATCCCAACCCTCTGAGTAGCAACACGAAGACTAGGAATGACAAATTCCCACGGCATGACTGCTTCTTGGCCATATACTATCTTGAATGGTGTGCAATTAATAGCCACTTTGTACGCAGTACGATAGGCCCATAAAGCTGACATAAGCTTTAGATCCCAATCCCAAATTCCCACGGCATGATTGCTTCTTAGCCATATACCATCTTGAATGGTGTGTAATTAATAGCCACTTTGTACACAGTACGATAGGCCCATAAAGCTGACGTAAGCTTTAGATCCCAATCCGTGCGATGAGCCTCAATTGTCTTTGTCAGAATAGAGATTAAAGTCTTGTTGGTACTCTTGGCTTGGCCATTCGCTTTGCAGATAATAAGGAGTAGATTTATAATGGGATATCATGAAATTTGTTGTGAGCTCCTTAATCACTTCATTTATAATATGCGTACCATTGTCGCTCACAAGTTCAAAAGGACAACCGAAGCGTGTGATTATATTTTCAAAGAGGAACTTGGCTATTGTCCTTGCATCTGCCTTACGTGCCGCTTTCGCTTCAGCCCATTTGGTCACATAGTCAGTGGTGGGCCACAATAATATAGAAAGATTGTGTGTTTCGGGCCGCTGGGCTAATTGGACCTACAAAGTCTAAACCCCACTTTTCAAATGGTTGGTTTACTTTAATTGGATGTAGGGGCATCTGATCTTTCCCCGCTGGGTTTCTTGTAGTGTTGGCATTCATCACAACCCTTTACAAAAAGTGATGCATCTTGGAACATAGTGGGCCACCAATACCCTGTTTGCAATATCTTTCGTGCTCTCCTGAAAAGTGACCACCGGCTATGCCCATATGTGTCTCTTGCAAAATATATAGATACTCATCCTCTTGGGCATAACGCCTAAGAATGTTATCCTTTCCTCTTTTATAAAGAGTCCCGGCCATTAGGCAATAAGGTTCGCATTCCTTGATCAGCTTTCGAGCTAGATCTTTACGAAGCTCTTTGGGTGGAAAGCCATTAATCAAAAAGTTAACAATCTTCTCACTCCATTCAGGCATTGTCTCCACCATGAACAAGGAAGTGTTAGGTAAGTCATCTCATCAACTCATGTAGGAGCTTCACCATTAGGTATGCGAGATAAATGATCAGCCATGACATGTTTTTTGCTAGGTCTCATAACAACAGTGAAATCAAACTCAAGAAGAATCAATAACCATTGTGTGATTCTTCCTATGGAGCATGGTCTGTTCACCAGATACAACAATGCTTGATGATCCACATAGAAAACAAACTTGGTGGCAAGAAGATAATAACAAAAATTTTTTACTGCATATATCATTGCCAACCCTTCTCGCTCCATAGTGGTGTAGTTCATTTCAGCATCGTTCAACTGGCGCGTTCAACTGGCGACTAGCAAAGCTAATGGGGTAGTCTAGTTTATGTTCTCTAAGTTGAGTTAGTACACACCCAATAGCAAAGTTTGATGCATCAATATGCACATGGAAGATTAAATCCCAGTTAGGCATTCACAAGATTGGAGCACTCACCAGGGGCTTCTTTAATAACTCATATGCATGGTCACAATCTTTGGTCCAAATAAACTCGATGAGAAGCTGGTACAATGGTCGAGCTATCTCAGCGAAGAATAAAATAAACCTTCGATAATAACCAACATGGCCCATAAAGCGCTGGACTCCGTTATAGTTGGTGGGTGGGGGCAATTCCAGAATGACCTTGATTTTACTTTCATCAGTGGAAATCCCTTTTTTGGACACTATATACCCTAGAATAACTCCGTGTTTAACCCAAAATTGGCATTTGAAAAGATTCAATGAGATGCGATATAATCTACACCTTTCAAATACTTTTCGTAAACACATCAAGTGCTTGTCCCAAGAGGAATGAACACAAAGATCATCTAAGAAGGCTTCACAAAAGTCCCTTAGATATTCCTTAAAGGCTGTGTTTATCAATCATTGGAATGTTGCAGGTGCATTGGTTAAGCCAAAGGCCATGACGTGAAAGGCAAGCACTCCAAACTCCGTTATAAAAGTTGTTTTCCTCTATGTTGAAATATACAAGTGAATAGGATGTGCGGGAACAAGCCCTTGGTTAGAGGCTGTAAAAGAGAATCTGTAAATGTGAGAGAACCTGTGAAAAGGTGAGAAGAATCTACTGGGAGAGAATAAAGGGTAGCATGAGAAGATTTAGGAAGTGTGGAGATATTCTGGGAAAAGTGAAGAGGTGGAGAGAATCAAGCAAAAGAGGTGGAGTGAATCAAGGAGAAATCAGTGGGATTAGATGCTTGGATATAAACTCTATAAATTGAGGCATTGGCCTAATGAGAATTTGTTGGTTTTTGATTATCCATGCCTACATTAAGCTATTTGTTAATTACTCACTAATCACGTCTTAATTATTTACTAATCACTTTGTTAATGATGTTGATTCTAGTATTTGATCCACCAAAGCTCATCACATTGCTGTAATTTCAACATGGTATTAGAGCCATGCCTAGAATCCATCAAGTTTATGAGCCCATTATCTAGTTAATTAGAATAGATAATTAAAAATTAATCAAATTTTTAGTTATTTTTCAACTATTCTCTGTACCCCCAGCTGGTGGAGGAGCTCTAGCTCCTTGCACACTCACATTAGGCCAAACCCTTCTAGCCACAAACAACCAACTCATTGCTACTCCAGCCAGTCGAATCAGAAGCGCAAACCGCCACGTAGAACTCCCGATTTTCGCTGATTAGTGGGTGCCATTTTTCTGAGGTGAATTTGATTTCTCTGCTGCTCCAGATCAAATCAGACTAATTCCTCTTAGCCCCAAGTGTTTTCAAGCATGCTCTACAAGCTGGTGAAGTCAAAAATTGATTTGATCAAGTCTATAGTGATGAGATCCAAGCTCTTCATCAAATCTGCACAAGTGGCTTTGGTAAAACAGAGATTAAGCATTCAATATTTGGTCGAATCTTGTATTTATTGGCTTAATCCTCTACTAGACTCATTGCTATTGATGGCCTTGAAAGCATTTGAGCTCATTTGAAGTCTAAGGCCCGAGATCTAGACTCCCCGCTGTCGTGCCATGGCACGTCTATGGTGTGAAACCATGCATGTGAGGCCATTAAATATAAATCTAGATGCATGGGATTAAGTGCCATGACTTGAGTCATTTTATGATGCCTATGTACATATGTTCATATTGTAAATGAGGTTCAATAAAACGAGCTGAGACTGAGCCAGGTCTCGAAGCCTCTGTATATAAGTGTGGTGTGAATCATGGAGTTTTTATGCTTATGGTGAACCTTGAGGTAGCACGAATTATCAATGAACCAAAAGTAGCATCACTTTCTTATGGGCTGACAAGAAAGAGGGATTAGTTGCAGTTTTTGATCTTGATGAAGGCATAAGAAAGACTGAAAGACCTGGCACAAGAGGCTTTCATGAGAGATGCTTCAATTGGCAACAGTTTGATCAGCATGGATGCAAAGTGTGGCTCTGTTTCAGACGCAAGGGAAGTCTTTGATAAGCTACTAGTTCGAGATGTTGTAGCATGGAGCTCAATGGTAAAAGGATACGGCATTAACCATGAGGGTTCCTTGGCTATGCAATGTTTTAACGACATGCATGTACAAAGTGTGAAGGCAGATGCTGTTACCTTCATATGTCTTTTGAATGCATACAGCCATGCTAGGCTGGTACTCGAGGGTCAAGAGTATTTTAAGGTTATGAGAAAAGGATATGGTATACTACCAACCATAGAACATTTTACTTGCGTGGTTGATCTTCTTGCAAGGTCTGGGCGACTGTATGAGGTAGAGGAGTTTCTTGACATGCTACGTCCTTCATCTGTAGGAATATGAGTAGCTCTGCTTAGTGCATGCGAAACGCATGGGGAAGCAGAGCTAGGATTTAGATGCTTTCAGCAGCTTGTTCACATGAAGCCAAATGATGCACTTGGTGTGTTCTAATGGTGGATACCTACGCAGGTGCTGGCAGGCGGGATGATACTCATAGGGTAGAAGAGCTAAGGAAATCTGTAGCGGCTAAGTGGTTCGATAGAGGTGAACAAGCAAGTGAATGAGTTTGTAGTGGGCCATGATCGAAATGAGGAGCTTCTGGCAATCCAGAGAAACTTTGGGCTCGCACGTACAACATCTGAGACGGATTTCATGACTGAATATGTGGTGACCCGGTGGTGCTCCTTAATGCTAACTGTGACCTGAAAATATGCGACTTTGGGCTTGTCAATACTCCTCAGGGTGGCGCCTTGTATGGCGAAATTACGAAGGCTTTTTAAAAAAAAAGGAATATCCGAATTTTAAGCAAAAAAAAAGGAGGCGCAGCGTATTTCAAATGGGGAAATCCGAGTTTTTGGCTGCAAAAGCGAATTCAGCCCGAATCTCTTGCGGGGAAAAATCAGAAAAAAAACCAGGAAAATGCAGATATGAGGGGGAAAGTAGGTAGGAAAGAGAGGAGAGGAAAAACCAGAGCTTGATTTTGCAGAATATCTCGTTTTGGGAAGATAGCTTCTGTTCAAGCCTTGTAGGGGTTTGAATTAGAGAGTAATTGAAGCTTCATTTAGTGATACGCTTCCTGAAAATTTCAAAAAAAATGAAGCGAACCGCTGTCGATTTCATGCAAGGGAGGAAAAATCTGAAGCCATGGGGCAAGAAAAGCTTGGGACAGTAGCGTGGAAGGCCGCTAGTACCTACTGAGTTTGGGCACGCCAAAGAGCAGTGAGAGCTGAATGGTGATGAGGTCTGACGAAGGGAGGAGAAACTGATGCTGTGACATGTTGATCGCTTATCGCCATGAAGACCTTAACACTTTCGTCATGAGCTTACCGGCGGATAGATCAAAATCTGGCCGCATTTCATGTGTTGATGGTGGCTTTCGTATGGTCTTGGGTCTCTTTTAATTGTACAAGGTTAGGAGTTTTTTTTATATGTAAGTTTCATCCTGTATATGACAAGGTTTTATGGGAGCTGCTATTGTACCATGCTTTGAATAAATTTTATAGAGATGCTTTTGTAATCAGCCAGGTCTGACAGGCTTCTAGCTTGGTATTGTTAAAAGACTGGATTAGAATGTATTAGTGGATGGTGATATCAGCACGGTTCTGTACGGGTGATGTAAAATGTATGTGGAAATCTTTTGAAGATTGTGTTGTGCTTACATGTGTTATGTATGAGGCACTTGGATAAAGGGTCAGGGGATCTATGCTTGGAACTGATCGTGCTTTTGACGCATAACTTATGTGTAATCATCAAGTTGAATTTGGGGATGTTTTTGAAGTGAATTGGCACATGTACATGTCAACTAAAATGGAGATGTCTTATGCCCCTTGAAGAGATATATATTCTGTTTCTTTGTTGGGATTAGAAGCTACTCTCACAGCCAGAAGTCTCGCACTTTCCCAGCGATACCGCCCATGTCACGACACCGCATACTCTGTTTTTTATACACAAAACAGAGGATTAATTTGCTAATCAATGATTAATCAGTACTAATCACTGTATTTTGGTACAATTGAGGGTTCAAATTAACCATTAGTATCTGATACAGATCCCTATAACTTCAGATTGCAATTCGGAGTTGGTTTGATACTCCAACCATTCCGTACAAATTGGTTACCCTTGATTTAATGTAATTTCTGGTAAAATTGTGCTGATAAATTTGTGGAAATCATCATTTTGCATTTAACCCTTGGTTAATGCCTATAAATCTCACTCAAATACAAGATTATTCACAACCAGAGTTGCATTTGGGAATGTGCATAAGAATGAATGCTATACGCATTATGTATTGGTGATCCAAATGCCACAATTCCAATCTACCATAACGGGTACCAAGCACTGGCTATCCTGGATGGAGACACAGATGTGAGCATTATTACCAAAAGGTGTTGGGAGAACTAGGGAAAACCTGAATTGGAAAGAGCAGATCTAATCGTCACAAGATGGTAGACGGAACTTCCTTAAGACCGATGGGGTTGTTTTTGAAAAACATAAGACTAAAGGTCTTTTTGTTCCACTACCATCATACATTTGTTGTAATGGACTTTTTTTGCCAAAAACCGAATTCATATGACATTATCTTGGGCATGAGCAAAGCCAAATTGGTGCTTGACTAGGCGTTCGATCAAGTGTACATTCAAAAGGACTTGCAGATTCTAAAGATCAATCTACAAACGTGGAAGGCACACCCAATGGAAGAGCAATTGTTTGGAAATGATTCGATCACCACCAAACGAATCACATCCCTACAAGTTTGCCAACCAGTGGAGGAGAATTCACAGGAAGAGGACGAGGCCACAATGTACGCGTCGCTTCCACCTCCAGATTTTAGTGAAAACTGGATGCATGTGCTTGCCACTATTGACGTGTTGTCTCCCAGAGGAACTCAGTACGTTAAATCGGGAAACATTCCTACCACCTCAATGCACATGGTAGATGTGCAACCAAGAGAAGAAGAAACAAAGGATGAAGCCTCCAGTATGGAAGATTGTGTATCACAAGGCCAAACCAACACCCAATGCCTTAGAAGATGGCGAAACCAAAAGAGGTATATTGCTCACGAAATATTATGAAGTAAACACCCAATGGCTGAGATATCTCAAGGTCCCTAGGGTGCACAAGGAGTTTTCTAAGAACTAGGGGGGTAAAGAGCTTAGTAAATCCACGTCTTACGATGCTCTAGCTGAAGTAAAGGAGGTTGAATTGTAGAGCCAGGGGAGGATCCCAAACCTGTCTATATTGGTAAGGACTTAAACTGCAAGCTGAAGAGAACAAGAACTCATTGCTCTCCTCAAAGAATTCAACAATTGCTTTGCTTGGAAATACACTGAAATCAAGGGTGTACCACCCGAGGTGGTTCAACACAGGATTTCAATCATGGACGTATCAAGACCAAAAAGCCATACCAGATGAATCTAAAATATGCAGCGATTGTAAAGGAGAAAATTGATAAACTCATTGCTGTAGATTTCATCTATGAGAATGAGCACACAAATTGGCTCTCACCAATCGTGATTGCGCCACAAAAGAATGAAAATTTGAGATTCTTTGTCGATCTCAAAAAGGTTAATGCAGCCACCAGGAAAGACCACTACCCACTGCCATAGAGTGAACATGTATTGGAACGAGTAGCAGGTGAACCTCTTAGATCGGTTTTCAAGCTATAATCAGGTGTCCATAGCACCAAAAGACCAGCACAAAATGGCCTTCAATATGACGTGGGAAATATATGCTTATAAGGTTATGCCTTTTGGCCTCACCAATGCCCCAACAACCTTCCAAGATTGATGTGCACGGCCTTCAAGGATTACTTGCAAAAGTGGCTAGAGGTATTCATTGTGATGAATTGTGTGCACACTCACGTTGGATTAAACATTTGGCTTACTTGAGAAAGGTGTTTGAGCGATGTCGATTATATCGTATATTCTTAAACCCCTTGAAGTGTCAATTTTGGTTCAAGCACAGTGTAATCTTAGGGAATTGACCTAAGATCAAGATGGTATTTCCACGAATGAGAGCAAGGTAAAATTGAGCTTGGAACTACCCCCACCAACAAACTACAAAGATATACAAAGGTTTATGGGCCACGTTGGGTATTATCGATGCTTCATCATATTCTATGCTGAAATCGACAGGCCATTGTATCGACTACTCATTCTCTATGAATGGAGTGAGGAATGCTAAGAAACATACGATAAGTTGAAGAAAGCACTGACAAGTGCACCTATTCTAAGACCACCCAATTGGGATCTTGTATTCCACGTGCACATCGATGCATCGAATTTTGCATGATAGGATGCGTATTGGCGCAACCGAGGGAATTCAAATTAGATTACCCAGTTTGCTTTGCAAGTCGTCAACTAAATGATGCAAAGATAAACTACACCACTACAGAGTGTGAAGGGTTGGCCATGGTTTGTGCTGTAAAGAAATATCAACATTACTTACTCGCTAACAAATTTGTATTCTTTGTAGACCATCAGGCCCTATTATATTTGGTGAACAAGCCTTGCACCACGAGAAGAGTCACACACTGGTTACTTCTACTCTTGGAATTTGCCTTTACGGTTATGATAAGAAAAGGGACACAACATGTGTTAGCCAACCATCTATCTAGAATTTCAAATGGAGAATTTGTAACTGGCATTTGATGATAACCTCCTAGATGCTTGTCTGTTCCAATTTGACATGGTGCATGAGTGAAGTGAGGAGATTTCAGACTATATAGCTCATGGTTTTTCGCAAGATCAACCTTTGAACAAGGATAAAATGTGTCGGCTTATTAAGCCGATCGCACCCTATCAATTGATTAGTGGAGAATTATATAAGCTAGGTAAGGATGATATGCTAAGAAGATATGTGTGAGAAGATAAGTTTGTAATGATATTAGAAAAAGCACACTCGAGAATAGTTAGAGGACATTTTGTTGGAGAAACTATAGCTCGCAAAATGCTTCAAGCAGGACTATGGTGGCCTACGTTATTCGGGGATGCCATAGAGTTTGTGAAAAGATGCGAGGAATGTCAGAGATTTGCTATTCCACACAACAAAAAGACAGGATGCTACTCACCTCTATAATTGTAAGACAACCCTTTGAGAAATTACAGATTGATTTTGTTGGACCCATTAATCCAATAGCACATCCGCACACAAGCTCGATTGTGATCATGGCCACATATTATTTCACACGGTGGGCAGAGACAAGGGCCTCTAAACAAGCCGATGCTTAAACCACAGCCAAGTTTCTATATGAACAGATCATTTCTAGATTTGGCTACCCACTTGAATTAGTCAGTGTGATGATGATCGGGGTTCACATTTTATTAATGAGGTGATTGAACACTTACTTACAAGATTCCTTGTAGTACATCACAAATCATCAACTTATTACCCACAAGAAAATGGTCAAGCACAGAGCACCAACAAGATTTTATGTGCTATCTTGACGAAAACCTTAGAAGCAAGTCGCACGGATTAGGAACACAAGCTGACTGCAGCTCTATGGGCTTATCATACATCATATAAGATAGCGATATACTCCCTTCCGTCTAGCTTATAGCGTTGATGCGGTAATGCCAATGGAGTTTTTAGTTCCAAGCCTATGAATTGTAGTACACAAAAGGCTTACTGAAAATATATTAGCCAAGAGATTGGTTGATTTGGAAAAACTCAACGAGACCAAGCTAATTACATCACATGGGCTTGTGGTCGAGAAACTATGAAGAAAACGTTGGTTTTGACCATAAAGTGAAACACAGGGAACTCAAATACAGAGAGTTAGGACCTTTTAGAGTGTCCGAAATCACCCCTCAAGGGTCGGTCCGAATTGAAACCATCGAGGGAGTAAAAATGGAACGTGGGAGAAAAATAAAAAAGTATTACAGACCCCTGACCCAAGAAATGCTCACACAAGAACATCTTTTGAAATAAAAGAAGGAGCTAGCCAAAGAAAAAATCAGACAAGATCAAGAAGAAGCCAAGGCAAAGCAGAGACTCCAAGGAAAAATGCTACATGTGAACATGGCTTCACTCACCTTGCTTGACGAGGATGACCTGGACATTGAGCCTGCACATCTCAGTGTAAAAGTCTCTATGAAAGAGAGTCACACTAAGAGCATTGCATTAATTGATATGGGATCAAGTCATAACTTGATCTCCTATGAAACATGGATATCTCTAGACAAACCTCACCTTGAGGCCTCTACGAAAGAGCGTCATTGCATTAATTGATATGGGATTGGAGAGACGGAAAACTCTCTCACTTGTAGCAAGAGTAGTATGATCCACGTGTAGCTCAATCCAATGGGATTTGCATCCCTTTCGGAGCTAGGGATTCAACCCGTACCGGTGCACAAAAGCTTATCCACAAATGGAGAGAATGCTTATGGTTACCATCATATGACACTAGACTAAGCACACACACAAGCTCAACTTGTCCTCATTTCTACACACCCATTCATTCACAAATACAAGCAAGAGGAACACAATCACTATGCACTCAAGCAAAGAGAAAGACCTCACTCCACTCCTATCTTCCTACAAGCATGCACACACTCAAGCATCAAGCTTCCATGAAAGCTTCAAATCAGCCCACATACTCAAAAATGAAATACTAAAAGCATGCATAAGAGTAAAATGATTAGAGAAGAGGATGAGAAAAGACTCATGACATTGCTATTGATTCAATGAAGAGATTTATCTCATACAAAGATGTAGATGGGGTGAGAGAAGAGTCTTCACCTCTATGGAGAAGAGGGAGAGTAGCTCTCTCAAAGGAGCTCTAGCATGAACTTAGCCCAAAGTGTCCATAAGCTCTCAAATGAGCCACTTTTTATACAAAAACTCTAAAACTCCTAAAACTTCCCATGTGGGATTATTCTTAAGCCCACTCCCACACTCATCTACAACTTGGAACTCTTTTCAAGAGCCCTAAATAAGAATGTCACTTGTTTTCCTGCTTGCATCTTTTTGTTGCATCCTTGCATTGATCTCCACTCGTCACGCAACAGGGATCAAGTCATAACTTGATCTCCTATGAAACATGGATAACTCTAGACAAACCTCACCTCGAGGCCTCTACCAAAGAGAGTCATTGCATTAATTGATATGGAATCAAGTCATAACTTGATCTCCTATGAAACATGGATGGCTCTAGACAAACCTCACCTCGAGGCCTCTAATTCACAAGTTAGCAGTGTGCATTTGTCAACTATGAAAATCGTGGAATTTTTTAATGTTGATATTTTTATTAGAAATAATCCCTTGGTTGGAAAGGTGTTTGTCATACTTGCACGATCCATGGAAGAAGAGATGATCCTTGGATGATCCTGGATTTGTGCTAGTAAAACTGTCACATCTAATGAAAAAAACAGGCAACGCAACTCAATGATTGCAAGGACACCATCACCGGGCCATTATGGAGTCCATTAAATAAAGGAAAACAAGCAATGACATGTGACATGGAACCGCCAGTACCAAAGAAAGAAGAGGCCAAAACAGAGAAAGTGTCCACGTCACAACCTCATTTCCATACAAGAAAACCATAAGCAAAGCAACAAAAGTATCCACTACATCAACAATACATTCCCAAAGCCCATCTTCAAGCCCAAGGGTACTATGATGCAAACAAGACCTCATGGATATCTGGCCATAAAAGCCATGCTACAGGAAATGGACCAAGAAAACACCCCAAGGATAGGAAGCAATATTCCAAGCAAGCTTGCACTCAACTCAACATTCAAAAGTGGTGGGTCTGAAAGGACTTACTAGTAGCATAGGGCTACTATCAAGGGAATGCAACGGTATGGGTACCGAAGACCAACCCAAGACCCAATGCTGCGTGCACCTTCAGGACAACAGAAGAGGCCCATAAGCACAAACAAAACTAATCCCTCGCTAAATCAAGTGATAAAGAAGAACCAACATTGGTCTAGCAAAAGAAAGTTGTTCAACCAACTAAACAGGGGAGTGCAACATCGCCAATGTCATCCACCAAGGAGAAAGAGCTGAACCAAATTCCGGACTAGGGTAAAGAAGACGTGCACTCACATGCACAAGAAACGTAATAGGTTCACTAGGAATCGGTGGATGCACTCCTCAACTGGATGGAGGGAAAAATCAAAAGCTCTCACTCTAAATTGAAGCAGTTTGCAACAACAAATACCCTCAGGCTCCAAAGTACCCCATTGGTTTACGTGGCAATAAACGGAGAAGGATCATAAGAGTTACCCATCCCCAACAGGGATTTTATATTCACGTGATCACAAGATTTTTTTTGTTAATAACACTTGTGAACATGTTATTAACATGTTCACATGTTTTCATGTTCTCAAAATAGCAGGTTACCAGTGACCTGGTAACCTGCCGAAGCCCGCCGGGCTTTTTGTTTTCCCGGCGGGAAAAAAAGTTAAAAAAATGGTCAAAATATATTCATGTTCACAGTCATTCCTACCATTTTTGGGCCTTCTGGACTCATTTATGATGTCAAAAGTTTAAAATTCTTTGTACAAAAAAAGTTATCTCTAAATTTATCACCTTAAGCTCGATTACCATCAATTAGATCTTATTATACTTCCAATTGAGTCTAATTGACATCAATTAATATCCAATTGAGTCCAATTGGTATTAATTAAGTCTAATTGGGTGTCAATTGATTGATTGGGCTCAATTGACATCAATTGACACCCCATTGGACTCAATTGGGCTTAATTGGACTTAATTGGATTCAATCAATTGACACCCAATTGGACACAACTGGGCTTAATTGGACTCAATTGACATCGATTAACACCCAATTGATGTCAATTGAGCTCAATTGACATCAATCCTAGTCAATTGATATCCAATTGATGCCAATTGAGCCGAATTGACACCAATTACACTCAATTGGTACCCAATTGATGTCAATTGAGTCCTCAATTAACATCAATTAACACCCAATTGAGTCCAATTGACATCAACTAATACCCAATTGAGTCAAATTGATATCAATTAAGTATAATTAGGTGTCAATTAATCAATTCGACTCAATTGATATCAATTGACATCCAATTGGATTCAATTGACATCAATTGGGTGCCAATTGAGTCCAAGTGACACCCAATTGATATCAATTGCATCCAATTGGGCTTAATTGACATCAATTCACACCTAATTGATGTCAATTGAGTCCAATCCAGTTCAATTCACACCCAATTGATGTCAATTGGGCTCAATTGACATCCAATTGATGTTAATTGGACTCAATTGACATCAATTAACACCCAATTGATGTCAATTGAGCTCAATTGACATCAATCGTAGTCAATTGACACCCAATTGATGCCAATTGAGCTTAATTGATATTAATTGCACTCAATTGGCACCCAATTGATATCAATTGAGTCTGATTAGACTCAATTAACATCAATTAATATCTAATTAAGTCTAATTGATATCAATTAATACCTAATTGAGTCAAATTGATATCAATTAAGTCTAATTGGATGTGAATTGATCAATTGGGCTCAATTGGTACCAATTGATATCCAATTGGACTCAATTGACATCAATTGGGTGCCAATTGAGTCCAAGTGACACCCAATTGATATCCATTGCATCCAATTGGGCTCAATTGACATCAATTCACACCTAATTAATGTCAATTGAGTCCAATCACGTTCAATTCACACCCAATTGATGTCAATTGGGCTCAATTGACACCCAATTAACTCAGCCCAATTGATATCAATTGAGTCTAATTCAAACCCAATTGAGTCTAATTACATCTAATTGGACTCAAGTGACATCAATTAACACCCAATTGATGTCAATTAAACTCAATTAACATCAATTAACACCCAATTGATATCAATTCAGCTCAATTGACATCAATCGTAGTTAATTGACACCCAATTGATGTTAATTGAGTCAAATTGGGCTTAATTGACATCAATTGCACTCAATTGGCACCCAATTGATGTCAATTGAGACTCAATTAACATCAATTAACATCTAATTGAGTTCAATTGACATCAATTAATACCCAATTGAGTCAAATTGATATCAATTAAGTCTAATTGGGTGTTAATTGATCAATTGGGCTCAATTGATATCAATTGACATCCAAGTGGACTCAATTGACATCAATTGGGTGCCAATTGAGTCCAATTGACACCAAATTGATATCAATTGCATCCAAGTGGGGTCAATTGACATCAATTCACACCTAATTGATGTTAATTGAGTCCAATTAGGTTCAATTTACACCCAATTGATGTGAATTGGGCTCAATTGACACCCAATTGATATCAATTTGGCTTAATTGATACCTAATTGATATTAATTAGACTCGATTGACATTAATTAACACCCAATTGATGTCAATTGAGCTCAATTGACATCAATTGTAGTCAATTGATACCCAATTGATGTCAATTAAGCCAAATTAAGCTTAATGGATATCAATTACACTCAATTAGCACCTAATTGATGTCAATTGAGTCTAATTGAGCTCAATTAACATCAATTAGCATCCAATTGAGTCTAATTGATATCAATTAACACCTAATTGAGTCAAATTGATATCAATTAAGTCTAATTGGGTGTCAATTGATCAATTGGGCTCAATTGATATCAATTGACATCCACTTGGACTCAAGAGTCAATTGACATCAATTGGGTGCCAATTGAGTCTAATTGACACCCAAGTGATATCAATTGCATCGAATTGGGCTCAATTGACATCAATTCACACCTAATTGATATCAATTGAGCCCAATTGATGTTAATTGAGTCTAATTCACACCCAATTGAGTCCAATTGCATCTAATTGGACTCGATTGACATCAATAAACACCCAATTGATGTCAATTAAACTCAATTAATATCAATAAACACCCAATTGATATCAATTGACTCCAATTGGGTTTAATTGACACCCAATTGATGTCAATTAAGTCCAAATAGATACAATTAAGCTCAATTGACACCTAACTGATGTCAATCAAGTCCAATTGGGTTAAATTAGATGCAATTAGGCTTAATTGATGTCAATTGAATTAAATTGGATGCAATTTGCCCAATTGATGTCAATTGAGTTCAATTGGATGCAATTAGGCTCAATTGACACCTAATTGATGTCAATTGAGTTCAATTCATATCCAATTATTGTTAATTGTGTCCAATTGAGCTCAATTAACACCCAATTGATGTCAATTGGGCTCAATTAACATCAGTTAACACCCTTTTGAGTCCAATTGATGTTAATTGAGTCCAATTGGGTGTCAATTGATATCAATTGAGCCCAATTGATCAATTAATATCCAATTAGACTTAATTGATGTCAATTGAACTCAATTCATTCAATTTAGCATCAATTATAATCAATTGACACCCAATTGATATTAATTGATATCAATTAGGTGTTAATTGATGTCAATTAAGCTCATGTGACATCAATTGTGTGTCAATTGAATCCAATTGATGTCAATTGAGCCCAATTGACATCAATTGTGTGTCAATTGATACACAATTAGCTTTAATTGGGCTCAATTGACATCAATTGACACCCAATTGATGTCAATTAGGCTCCATTGATACCCAATTAGACTCAATTTGACTCAATTGACATCAATTGACACCCAATTAGACTCAATTTAGCTTAATTAAGTTTAATTAGACTCAATTAGACTCAATTTGGCTCAATTGATATCAATTGACACCCAATTATACTTAATTTGACTCAATTGACACCCAATTAGACTCAATTTTACTCAATTGACATCAATTGACACCCAATTGATGTGAATTGAGCTCAATTGCATCGAATTAGGCTCAATTGACATCAATTGACACCCAATTAATATCAATTGATGTGAATTGATGTCAATTGAGCTCAATTGCATGGAATTAGGTTTAACTGACACCCAATTAATATCAATTGAGTGCAATTGAGCCCAATTCAGCTCAGTTGTAATCAATTGACACCCAATTGATGTCAGTTGCATCCAATTTGGCTCAATTGAAAGCCAACTGATGTCAATTGAGTCCAATTGATGTTAATTGGCACCCAATTGATGTCAATAAGGTTCAATTGATGTTAATTGACCCCCAATTGATGTCATTTACGTCCAATTGAGCTCAATTGACACCCAAATTATCCAATTGAAGTCAATTAGACTTAATTGACTTCAATTGTGTTAATTGGATATTAATTGATATCAATTAACACCCAATTGCTATCAATTGAGTCTAATTCGGCTCAATTGACACTCAATTTACATCCAATTGGGCGTGAATTGAGCTCAATTGTATCATATTAGGCTCAATTGACATCAATTGACACACAATCGATCACACAATTGAGTGCAATTGAGCCCAATTGATATCAATTGTGATCAATTGACACCCGATTGATGTTAATTGCATCCTATTGGGCTCAATTGAGCACAATAGGATGCAATTAACACCCAATTGAGTGTCAATTGAGTGCAATTGAGCCCAATTGAGCTCAATTGATATCAATTGACACCCAATTGATGTCAACTGAGCTCAATTGAGCTTAATTGATATCAATTGACACCCAATTGATGTCAACTGAGCTCAATTGAGCTTAATTGACATTAATTGTAATAAATTAACACCCAATTGAAGTCAATTGGGCTTAATTAATATCAATTAACATCCAATTATTATCAATTGAGTCCAATTCGACTCAATTGATACTTAGTTTACACCCAATTTATGCAAATTGGGTGTAAATTGGGCTCAATTGCGTCGAATTAGGCACAATTGACATCAATTGACACCCAATTAATATCAATTGAGTGTAAATCAAGTGTAATTGAGTCCAATTGGGCTCAATTGAGTGCAATGATGTCATGGACAATTGAGTCAATTGATGTAAGTATAGTTAGATTTAATTGGTGTGTCAATTGAACTTAAGGCCAGCAAATTATACAAAACTTTTTTTGTGCCAAGAATTTTGAACTTTTGACATCATAAATGAGCCCAGAAGGCCCAAAAATGGTAAGAATGACTGTGAACATGATTTTTTTTTATTTTTTTTATTTTTTTTATTTTTTTAATTTGTCCGCCGGGAAAATGGGTTTTCCCGGCGGGCCCGCCGGGAAATGTACATTTTCCCGGCGGGATTATTGGCAGAGAAGGTTTTTGCAGGTCATAAAAAATGCCCGTGAATATACATTGTGATCACAAGAATTTTTATGTTAACAACAGGTTTTGTTAACGTGATCACGAAATTGTGAAGACGTTAATGAAATCCCTGATCCCCAAGCAAGAGGGTACAAGGTAAAGGAGTATAACTTTCATGTCATTCGTTTCACGTGCACTCTTCTCCTCCTCTGAATGCATAATGTGTGGCATTGAGTGTTTGAGCATATAGGAAGCCATAGGGTATCTAAATTTACATGTATAAGGGATCAAACAGTTTTATGCCGTGAATTAGTTCGGGCTACTTCACACCGTGAAATTCTTAACTATCTCATGCCGTGAAACACTTCAAAATGGTTCACATTGTGAACCTATTCTAGCAGTTCACTTCGTGAAACGGTCACAAGTCCTCCACCAATTGCAAAACGAACACATGGCATACCCATTTAAGCTGGCCACCGGGACGAATGGCTGAATCATAAATACTCCTTCTTTCCCTTTTTCGTGTATTTTTTCTCATCCTGCTTTCAAAGCTTGTGCATTCATCATCTTCATCGCCTGCTTGGGTTGTGTTCACATCGGTGTTCATCCTCTTCTTATTGCTTGTGACCATCGATTCACAGGTAGGACCTCCACTTAAATCTTTAAGTGCTTCATTCGTTTGCAAATCATATTGTAGAACTCTTTAAAGATACATTACACACATTCTGCAGATCATAATCGGTTGTGTCTTTTCCCTTCATTTCATTGATTTTCTTTGGTCATCACTACACATGCATGAGAGGAGTGACCTCTTTCCCCAAATCGCCTCACATGGGCAAAAGCTATTAACCCATGAAATAGTATTTTGGTATTTGACGGAGTCCACACCAACCTCTCGGCTAGCCTAACACTTACAAATCTTTGATTCATACCATAGCTAACCACTAACACTCATTCAAAATAAAAGATGTCACACACCCAACTCTGCTATCTCACGAAATAAGAAATTGCTATTTTACAGGTTAAGCCTCTCACGGCTTAACACTTCACGGGCAGAGCCTCTCTCACGGCTTAACACTTCACGGGTTAAGTGTTAATCTAATTCTAGGATTAACAAGAGCTACCGCCATTATCTTACATTAAGGAGTCACGGTAGATACACCAAAGGGTCATACATTCATGATATGAAGCAATAGTGTCCAAAGCTACAGCTTGGACGAGCGCCCGTAATGGTGTGACAGAGTATTTATGGCGATTCCCACTTTAAGAGCGTGTGGTAGAAAGTTAGGATGAAGTCCTAAGTGATGTACTTCATGGATATATTATGAGAGTAGTCATTGTAATAGCATTAGGCCTCTTATGAGCCTAAAGTGCTCGGCCAGCCACCCACAGTTTAAGTGAGTGTGAACACTTATGGCCAGGTAAATAAGTGAATTTCTCTCATAATACAAGATACTCTCCCATTGTGCAATTGAGTCTTGCTCTTGCTAATCTCTCTCCCTAATGCTAGTGAGTGTGTGTGAGTGAAGTGAGGTGAGAGGAGGGACGAGGACCCGTAGTGCAATGCGGCAGTGTGACAACGCTCGCGGGGGAGACGCGGTGGAATTGCTTCTCAAGGAGTTGTGAAGCTTAGAGACCTCAAGGGCTACGAGCTCGGCCATTGGAAAGATCCTCACGATAGTTGTGGTTCACGAGGTAATCTCTTTTTGGATGTGTTTCAAGAAGGGCTAGGGTGAGCCATAACATTTTTGGCACCGCTGCTGCTGTCGGGGAGCCATCCCCTAGCTTTTTCCATCATTTTGCCTCTAATCTACGCATAACCCATTGCCCATTATCTTGATTAATGGTTTCCCATGAAAAAGATGTGGATTTGATATGATTTGTGTGAGATTTGGTGTAGAATAGCTCTCTTTTTTATTTTTGAAAAGAATGTTTTTTACTTAATTTTTAGATTAAGTTGTTGTGTTTAATGTTGTTTTGGTGGTTTTTCATGTTCTTAGGGCTTGCACATAGTTTGTATTAGGCTTAGTTTGCATCCATTACATCAAACAATGCAATAGAATGTAATTTTTAGTGAATGTTAGCTCTCTTTAGTTTAAACATAGATCTACGATCATTAATTCTAGTTTAATAGTGTGTTTTTTATTGAAATTATTTGGATTAGAGTGTTAGTAAACATTAGGAGTAGCTTAATCTTTTAACAAATTTCTTAAAACCATCAACAAAAAAACCCTTGAATTTGACTAAATTCTCTTAATGGATTGGTTTTTGTTATTAAGGGTGATAATCTTATTCACAAGAGGCTAAAAATTTAGAAAATGTGTTAATTGGGGTATAAATTGATCATATGAGTAGTCAAAATCGGAGTTTTTGAGTGTTTTGAGAGTATCTAAGTGCTTCAAAACACCTAATCACATCAATTTTTTGATGAATTGGAGAAATTTGATCGTTTTTACTTAATTTAGCCTTAAAGAGGAGACTATAATTAAGAGTCTAATTAATCTCCTAATTTATATTAATTTACATAATTATTGATGCATAAAGATTAGTTTTTCCTTGCTCTATTCAATGATGTGCTCAATTGTGTGAATTAATTAGGGATTAATGGTTAATTAGAGTCCTTGATTAGTGTAAAAGGGAAAAATTAGTGAAAGAATTAATTTAAGATTAATCCTTAATCATTTTTTTACATAACTCATTAAGACTAATGAGCATTCAATGAGAAGATGCTCATGAGTTGTCAATTTGTCCATTTTGGGAGTCATTTATGAAGGGTGTAAGGGGGATCATTAAAAGGTTGACTTTTTTTATTCCCACTTACCTTTTTGGGAAAATGCCCACATCCTTTTCATTTTCAATTCAAAAATATTCCCCCCCAAAAAGAAAAATTCGTATTTCCCACTAAACCCCAAAAAAAAAATTGAAATTTAATTTTTCGTGAAGTCCGACGGCGTGAAATACTAGTTTCACGCACCCAAAAAAAATCAAAATTTAATTTTCCATGAAGTCTTGCGTGAAAACCATTTCACACCGTGAAACTAGTTTCACACTAGTTTCACGCCCATAAAAAATAAAAATTTAAAAAAATCAAAATTTAATTTTCCGTGAAGTCTGGCGTGAAACACAAGAGTTTCATCGACCAAAAAAATGAAATTTAATTTTCCACGTGAAGGCCGGTTTACGGCGTGAAAACCATTTCACAGTGTGAAACACTAGTTTCACACACGGTAAAATAAATAAATAAATTAAAATTTAATTTTTCGTGAAATCGGACGTGAAAACCGTTTCACGGCATGGAACACCTGTCACGCGGCCAAAAAAAAAGGACTCTAGAAAACAACCCTGTTTGGAGGCCCGTATCTCCTAAACCATATATCCGATGAAAGCGCTCTAGGGCTCATCGAAAAGCTAACATCAAGCTCTATGACTTTGGACTTGGTCGTCTAAAGTCAAATCAATCATTTTGGCCTTCGACTAGTAGCCTCAAAATTTGACCTGAATATTGAGACAAAAAACAGCCCAAAAACCACAAAAATTTACAAAAAACAACGCTAAAACGACGACGAGCCATACTCAGGTCACTTTTTGAGGGTCTTAACGACAAAATCACTGACAACTCAGGGAAACAAAGTTATAGTACTCCAAAAATACTACAACTCAGTTTTTCAAAATTCCTTTTGAAACACCCTAAAAAACGTGTTGCGAAATAGAAAAAAAATTCTCAAATTTTTTTTTCGTCTTGACGTTTAGATGACAACATGCTAGAAGATGATCATTCTATGAGGTGTTCCTCATCTAAACCAAGTGAAGCAATGGCAAAAGAAAGATCAATCTCGGAATTGACATTTCCCGAATTTTATGGAGGCTTGCTTAAAACCTTACAGCAAACATCCCTAAGACAAGATGAAAACCTTCAAAACTAGACATCCTTAATGCCTCTAATAATGACGAGCGAAATGCCTTGTGTCGAATGTAATCACTATATGACCATCACAATCCTCATTGTGCATACAAGGCACCTGTCCTTCTATACTGCATATATTGTAAAACCTTTGACCATGATACTAAAAAGTGTCCCACTTCATCCACAATGGACTCAAAACCTCCATCTCCCATGTACCAAACAGAAACAGCCTAAAGGGTAGAAATTGCTCAGGAGGCAGTTAATCGGACACTTCAGTGTTTCTATTATCGTGGACCTCACAAGGTGGCAGACTGCACAATTTGGAATACTTCCATGCCCATAGTCACTAACACCTTGTGACGACGACCAATATGTGTGAACGATGTGGCATTGATCACATGTTCCAAGATTGCGCAAGACGAGTTACTTCACTACAACTTGTCTCACAAAATACAACTCTTAACATCTTAAGTGTATAAAACGGGCAATTGTCCATGGTGCCCTTGAATGTGCTTACACGCCTACAAGCTAAGGCATGACAAATAATCAAGAAGAATGTAAAAGACAATACCTCAACATGGGTAGAAGAACAAGTTTTAAAACAGAACCTAAAAGAGAAAACAATACCTCAACATGGGTAGAAGAACATGTTTTAAAACAGAACCTAAAAGAGAAAACAAAACCTTCTAAACCCAAGAAAAACAAGGGACTACAAAAAACTATCGAAACCAAGGTCGAATTAAAAGACAGGGAAAAGGAGTCTGTAGAGGACATAAACCCAAAAGGGGGGCATAAACACAAAAGAGCCAAAAGCTATACATCATGCAGAAGCATCCACATCAAAAGACACAACACAAACCACAACACCCATATGTGCGACACGAAATACAAAAACCTAAAAGAAAATTCGATCTCGTCACATGGGTAAACATAATGAAAAACTGACAAACCAAAGAAAGTCATAAAATGAAACAAGTTCTAGTACATCACTAAGTGAGGATGAAACAAGTTCTTACTCTTCGTTCAGTGCATCACATAGACCAATCAAGAAACTAGAACCCACCCAACCAACCCAAATGGATAATGATAATCACATGACATATGCGGAACGTAAAAAGCAAGCTCAGGAGAGCATGCTTAGCTTGGTTGAATGTCTTACAGGGTCCCCGGTTGTGATTGAGCCTCATAATGCCAATCCTAAAAGAGTAACCAAGATTCAAAGCCTAGAAGAGTACCGCTTTTCCTTTCAAGAGGAAGACATACTCTCTACAGAAGAGTCATTTGAGATAGATTGTACAAACTATAGGCTTGAGAAAGCACATGAGGAATTCAATAATTCCCTTACAAGAGTAAAATAGTATCTCAAAACCTCATTCAGAGGAATGCTCTTCTTTCGTAATAAAGCCAACATCACATCAACACTTGCACCTTTAATGGCTCAACCTCAGTTATACAAGGTCATAACAAACTATATAGAACAGGACTATCAGGATTCGCAAGTTTCCAAACAGCCCGCATTAAGAATTGTCAAAGGGCCAAGTGTGCCATTGTACACATTGGGTACTCTTGAAAAAGCTGAGATCCAAATAGAGGATGAAAGCAAATGGGAATATGAAACAGAAACCAGATCTAAAACCGAGTCAATAATCGAAACATCCATGGTTCCTTTGGAAGATTCTATCATAATATGGTTGGATTTCCCTACAGGTAATGATGTTCAGCGCAAACGCACATTGATTAGCCCCCTCGAGCTAGTCATAACATCGTGACAATAGACACTTGGGTGTCATTGGTACTACCTAAGTTCATCCCTACAAGCAATAGTCTTGTAAGAGGAGCCAATGGACAAAACATTAAAGTTCTAGGTTCCTTTAGATACACTACTCAAACAATCAATAGCGACATGGAATTTACATTTCACGTTACCCTAGATTCCCTTAAGTATGATGTCATCTTTGGTGGACCTTGGATAAGTGAATCATTGTATTCACTAGATGAATCCATGCAAACAGTCACCTTGAACACTCCTGCAGGCAATGTAGAATTGCTATTAGAGGAAGAAACCTTACAAGAGTTGGAACTTCCAACATATCTTACTGAAAGGATCCCTAGAATTTTTGTTGGATTGAAAATTGCAAATAAAATCACCACACCTCAAGCATAGTTTTATCCAACACGAGAACACAATCTCATGACCCTCAAGCTTTGGGATTTGTTAGGTCAACCAACACTCACGACCCATCCTAAAAGAATAAACTTTACACAAGACTTGAACATGCCATGTCTAGGGTACTTTAAACATACAATGTATATTGAAACTAACCCCCTCACTTGCAAGTTTTTTGTGGTCAAGTATGTGTTGGAAGTAGATTTAATCTTGGGGCATAAATGGATTGTTGCTGCCCAAGCACCACTGTGCTTTGCTAGCGATAGAGTCATCATGATGGTCAATGACAAAAAGTTGACAGTACCATATTGCTAGGAAGAGGATCCAGCTTTGATGGATATCTATGATGCTGAACGCAAAAGGATACAAGCCTCTTCTAACAAAAGCCCCTCTACACAATGACCTACCATCTGCGTCAACAAACCAACTCCGGTAAAGCCTCTACTCCTTCCAACCCCATCCTCACCTATGAAGTTCAATGCCAAAACCTCGCAATCAACATCTATTCTTGAAGAAGTTTCCATAGCCAAACCATCTATCTCTAACAAGGAAATCAAAGGAAAGACCCTGGAGCCTATGCATCTTCATCGACAAACCTCATCAAAGGAGACAACCACATGCTCAAAGGCTTCGTCTCATCGACAACCACTCCACAAGAGACTCTAACCTCATCATCAACAATGCCCGTGAGTCTCAAACCCGCAGCCTCAGCACTAGCCAGTCAAGGAAGGCCCCAAACCTTCCACATCAAACCTAAAGAAAACTCCACCAAGACTCCCACAATCACGATATCTTAATAGTATTTAAAAAAATGCAATCATTCACAAAACCCTCCACCCCGTTAGAAATTCCCAATACACAACTAACCTCTTCATTCATTAACTAGCTTTTATTATTTCCTTCGGAGAAACAAAGACCATTGAACGTCATTCAACATCAAAGACATCGACAAAGCTTGTTCATTCTCCCCACATAAAGGTTTTTAACGCGATCACGCGGACGTGATCGCCATCAGGAAGGGGGAATGTTAATCCAATTCTAGGATTGACAAGAGCTACTGCCATTATCTTACATCAAGAAGTCACGGTAGATACACCAAATGGGTCATACATTCATTATATAAAGCAATAGTGTCCAAAGCTACAACTTGGACGGGCGCCCATAATGGTGTGATGGAGTATTTATGGTGATTCCCACTTCAAGAGTGTGTGGTAGCAAGTTAGGATGAAGTCCTAAGTGATGTACTTCATGGATATATTATGAGAGTAGTCATTGTAATAGCATTAGGCCTCTTATGAGCCTAAAGTTCTCGGTCGGCCCCACAGTTTAAGTGAGTGTGAACACTTATGGCCATGTATATAAGTGAATTTCTCTCATAATACAAGATACTCTCCCATTGTGCAATTGAGTCTTGCTCTTGCTAATCTCTCTCCCTAATGCATGCTAGTGAGTGTGTGTGAGTGAAGTGAGGTGAGAGGAGGGACGAGGACCCGTAGTGCAACGCGACGATATGACAATGCTCGCAGGAGACACGATGGAATTGCTTCTCAAGGAGTTGTGGAGTTTGGAGACCTCAAGGGTTACGAGCTCAGCCATTGGAAAGATCCTAACGACAGTTGCGGTTCACCAGGTAATCTCTTTTTGGATGTGTTTCAAGGAGGGTTAGGGTGAGCCATAACACTAAGCCTCTCGTAGCTTAAACCTCTCATGCGTTAAGCTTCTCACGGCTTAACACTTCACAGGCTAAGTCTCTCATGGCTTAAGCCTTTCACGCATTAATCCTCTCATGGCTTAACACCATGTACTAACATTTCATAGATTAACCTCTCACGCACAACTATTTCATGGCCTGCACCTTCACGAATTAGAACTCATTCCCACACACACACTTTATTACTCGCCCCACTAACACTCTTCACATCAAAACACACACACGCGCGCGCATGCACAGACGTACACACAAAAGGCCAAAGAAAAAAGGAGGACCATGAGCTCCTTCTAGTCATTATGAGACTGACGCTCTTTTCAATGTTACATATGGCCTCCTCCGCTACATCAGACCCAGAAGTAATTAGAAATTTAACTCTAACTCAGGCCAGTACCAGAGGGTCACCAGTGGAAAGAAAGAAGAGAGCACCACGTAGCACCGAGCTTAGCTATCTTGGGCCATATGCATAGAAGTTCCAAGGCTTAGTGATCATCAGCAAGGACATACAGACAGAGCTCATGGAAAGATTATGCTCTAGTACCACAACCCAGAGTATTTGCAGATATTGGAGGATACAGAGGTAACAAATAAGCTAGAGAAGGTGGGCCTTGGACAAATGGCAGAGATCCTCCTCTGCACTTTTAACACAAACTTATGTGCGGAGTATTTGAAATCTTATGGCAAAGCCACCAAGAGAGGTATAGTAACAAAGTCAGATGGCACCACTGAATAGGTCCTCATCAGAGAGGAGTTGATACGCGATGCTATACAATTGCCCCCACCCATCCTAACACATGTCCACAATTTTGAGCAGATGTCCATGGAAGACATGCTGAAGAGGATTTCCTATAACTCCAATGGGGCAGAATACGACAATATAAGGGATGAAGTAGATGAAAAGGCTTGCAGAGCCATGTCCATGCTCATGCAGGTAAAACCTGTGGACAGATATAACAGGGTACCCCTAAACCGCATAGCTAACGTATATGAAGAAAAAGAGGAAGAATGGGCATGGTACATACATAGAGAAATGGAGAATTACCTCAAGTCACACCAATCAAAGGTGTGTAACCCCTATCTCCTTACTAAAGTGCTCCGCTATGCAACTAACCTTCCAGTTCCAGAAGGCACTCATGAAGCATAGGTTCCCCAAGTTGAAGGATCCTTGGAACCATCTACTATCATTCCTAAAGTGCTACAACAGGGACAAGCGCTCTTAAAAGACACTGAGGAGCTACTGCAAGAGTTGAAGAAGGGTAAGAGAACCAAGAAGGACAAAAAGATGAGGGGGATCCTCCAGTAGGTTGGAAAACTGAATCCCTATCTCCTTACTAAAGTGCTCCGCTATGCAACTAACCTTCCAGTTCCAGAAGGCACTCATGAAGCATAGGTTCCCCAGGTTGAAGGATCCTTGGAACCATCTACTATCATTCCTAAAGTGCTACAACAGGGACAAGCGCTCTTAAAAGACACTGAGGAGCTACTGCAAGAGTTGAAGAAGGGTAAGAGAACCAAGAAGGACAAAAAGATGAGGGGGATCCTCCAGCAGGTTGGAAAACTGAATCCCAATGCTTAGACACGGAAGTAGCACAGGAGATAGCTTCATTGAAGTAGGCGCTAGAGCAGCACAAGAAGCAAAGGGAATTGAAAAGATAAGCATACCAGCAAGCGCAGCTTCCGAGTTACCACTTCACACACCACCCTCAAGCCCTGCCTGTATGGTGTTCACAAACCTCTCACCACTTTGTGACTCTGTCATCTCGGATCAACGACCTTCATAGCAGAGATTTGTGTAAAAGAGGCTCCAGAACAACGGGTTCCTCGATCAGATGTAAGTGCAAGGTATGAAGAAGCTACATCAACACAACCACAGGTCAAAGAGGAAGGCCACAAAGCTGAAAAGAGAAAGAGATTAAAAGATCCTACAAGCCCCAACAAGGAGAGGTGAATAGAAGATGAGGGCACAATACGAGAAGATTCCTTCTTGCACAACTTAGAGACTAAATGATTCCAACAAGAAACTATGGAAGGCCTCGACAGCATGTTGCAACTGCAATTGCATGAAACAGAGGGCTCAGCTTCCACAAGTGCCTCTATTTGGGAACAAGAGCAAAGGGTATGGCGATGTCAATTACTTACTACTCACATGTGCAACAACTAAGTGCAAGCGCATAAGGAGCACATGGCTGCACACCAGATGCAACACACAAAGAGGTAATAGTCAAAAGCTTAAAAGCAGCAGAAGAGAAGGAAAACAAATTCTAAACATTAGAGGACCACAACAAACTGCTCAACAAGACAGTGGTTTAGAGGATCAAAGAAAACAAGAAGCTCAAAGCACAAGTAGACCAAGCCAAGGAGTACCTTCAAAAGGAAGTGGCAAATGCAAGAGAAAAGGAAGAACAACATACACAGCAACTTAAGGATGCCCATGCCACGTTCCAAGCCAAGGAAGAAGGGTTTAAGGGGCACATCATTGAACTAAATGAAGCCATTGTTGCAGCCGAACAAAGAGTGGTCAGTCTTCAAACCAAAAGGGAGCAGATAAACAAAGCCCATACTAACAAACTCAAAGCCTTAAATGAGGTGATCCAAGCAAAAACTGTGGAGATTGATCAGATGTGGGCCAGCTGCTAGCAGGTGCTTGAACATGTAAATCAACAGCCAAGAAGCATCTAGATCTTGGCAGAGGAGCGGCTGAAGCAGATTGAAGATGTTAATGCATAGGCCACCACTGCAAGAAGAGGCTACAAGAAGACATGAGGAGGTGGCCGCTACTAGAGATGTACGAGAGGCTGCCATCTCCAACCTCCTTCCCACCAATGACAGGATAAAGGAATTGGAACGCAAGCATGCCATGCAACAAAGGACTTAGAGGATGGAAACAACTGATGAATTACGACTCCTCATCGAACGAGCCTTGGAGATAGGTTCATTGCCACCAATAACTCCTCGGGCCCCTCCTCAAACACTAACATTGTTTTTATCTACACTAACCCTCTCTCTCCTTCAATACGAGATTAACCTCACATAAGACCTCAGTCTAGGAGACCTCACACTCATTCATTAGAATACGGAAAGAGATGTTGACCCCGCCATCATAATGGGAATCCTTCAGGGAGATATAGTACTAACCGACCTAGCTAATATCTTTTTCTACCCCTTACATCCCATAGTGCTCAACCTTCATAGTTGGTTTTGAGTACTACAACAATCGGACATCTTGGATGACAATGTTGATAAACTCGACTTGTTTATGCTAGATGATATCCCAATAACACCGGCCAACTACGAGGTTGTTACAAGAAGGTATCAATGGGCTATTAGCCAATGGCGACTGGATAGAGGTTTATATTACCCATCAGCATCTCAATCTTTTAGAATCCACCTTATGTCATCCTTTTGGTATTATAAAACTTTATCAAAATATCCATAACCATTTGGAGTCTATGCTCACTACTGTGGTTTATAATTTTGATAAAGAACATATTGAATATCCTAATATAACCACAAAAGATACAACTAAACTCCAAGAATTTATGAAAACTCACAAGCCCACCTACCCACCCCCAAGTTTAGGAGAGGGTCAAGAAGAGACACAAGGCTCCTCTATTTCAGCTACTTATCCCATGTTCTCTTCAATTGCAAGTAAATTGCTAAATCCCTTTCCAAGTGTAGCTCCTTGTATAATAACAAACCTGAGGTAGTTTGCACATTCGCTTGCTTACCTTCTATCTCTGTTGATATTCCACTAATCCTCTTGCCCCTTAGGAGATACCGGCACACCCAATATGTCTCTACCCCACGGCCGCTTGATGGGGT
Organism: Cibotium barometz; assembly: GCF_041138505.1. Classification (NCBI taxonomy): domain Eukaryota; kingdom Viridiplantae; phylum Streptophyta; class Polypodiopsida; order Cyatheales; family Cibotiaceae; genus Cibotium; species Cibotium barometz. Next base: position 30,326,595 of record NC_141071.1, read on the forward strand.
ACGTAATATCCAACCTCAAGATGACATTGAAGCTTTTACTGACATAAATATCCTTGAGTCCTTGACAAGTGCAAAATATGCGGGGGTCATCAGAGCAGGAAACCCACTTTTAAAGCCAAAACTCATGTTCAATGTGTTGATGCAAATCACACCATTTGAACCCCCTAAAGAATCATGCCCGATGCTTACTCTAGAATGGAATCACGAAGGCAATCCCATGTGCCTTACCCTCTCTGCGCACAAATGCCAGATTTAGAAGGAGCTTTACAAATCTAGGGAGAGGGCACATTGTGGGAGAACATAGCTAAGCACACAAAGCTGGCAAACCCCCACTTATCCAACCTACTGGAAATCCGGATTGTCACTTTCATGATCAGCTACTTTTGTCGCATCATATGGCGGAAGAAACACCTAGTGCATACAGGGGAAGGCTACACAACTATCCACACATATGATACAAACCCCCATCTGGCAGATTTTGGCAGACAACCGGAATGGCGAAAGGAGTGCCTAACAATGCCCAAATACAACTATCAATACTAGAGCTCCCCACCAGCACCACGAGTCAATACTTTATACGTGCCCCTCACAAGGCAACTGACTCCACTACAATTCCAAGAGGCCAAGAAAATGCATTCTCATGTGTGCTACAACTTCCCGCACTTCTTGACGTAAACATTCCAAAATATAATAAGTCAGAGACATCAGTTGCTCACATGGATAATAGCATGGCGCAAAGTCCTAGATCCAAATGTAGTAGCTGTTGTGAGATTTTTGAAGTTAATAGTGGTCCTCATCAATCAACCAAAAGAAAGACATGACTAATTTGAGGCAGAGCACCTTTGCTTTGGCAGAGGCAGAGCACCTTTGCTTTGGCATAAATACAGGGCCAACTGAAAGAGGCATGATGCTTCACTATCATCGCCTAAGGTGTCTTCCAGGATACATGCATGTCACATTTAAAGACATGGTCAACACTGGGTTCTGGACTTCTCACTCAGCATTCCAAAGAACCCTCAAAAAGCTTCAGTCCCGCTGCAACTTCTATAGACACGAGTTTGACGACCAAGTCTTTTAACTTAGGTAAAGGTTCTGAGGATAGAACGTTAATCCCATTGTGGATAGAACAAAGATGCTCCTCCAATTGAAGACAGTAAAGGTTCTGAGGATAGAACCTACATCACATAGGGGGGGATGTTAATCCCATTGTGGATTAACAAAGATGCTCCTCCAATTGAAGACAGTAATAAGTGTCATGTAAAGACACTATAAAAGTTGTATTGAGATACTGGCCACCCAAGGCCTTAGTTAGTAAGTTTTCAGCGCCCAAGTGTGAATAAGGGCCAATTGTATAAAAGACAATTCTCATAATGAAATGACACAATCCCCCATTGTGCTATGAGAACTCTTGTGCTTTGTCTTGAGAGAGAGAGAGAGAGAGAGAGAGAGAGAGAGTGAGAGTGAGCTCTATGCATGTGTGTGAGAGAGTGAGAGGTCAATTGCCTTGCATTCATGGTGCAAGCGACTCTGTGGCAGCATGGAGGTGGAGTTTGGAGGAGTGGAGCTTCCAAATTGATCTTGGGGAGCCTCAAGGGACATGAGCTCAAAGCATTGATAAGTACCTAATGATTATTGTGTCTCTTGCTTCTCCCGTTTGCGGTTGTGTGGAGTTCCCTCTTGGGAGGTGCAATAGCCCATAACACTAATGCATTTTCAATAAGCCTTTCCTGTATTACAATCCGTAGGCTTGGAACTAAAAGTTCCATAGGCATTACTGCATTAACGCCATAAGCTAGGCGAAAAGGAGTGTATCCCGTCGCTACCTTATATGATGTATGATAGGCCCATAGTGTTGCAGCCGACTTGTGTTCCCAATCCGTGCGACTAGCTTCTAAGGTTTTAGTCAAGATAGCACATAAGATCTTGTTGGTGCTCTTTGCTTGGCCATTTGCCTATGGGTAATAAGGTGATGTTTGCGGTGTACTACAAGGAATCCTGTAAGTAAATGTTCAATCACCTCACTGATGAAATGTGAACCCCGATCACTGTTTGACTAATTCAAGTGGATAGCCAAATCTAGAAATGAACAGTTTATATAGGAACTTGGTCGTAGTTCAAGCATTAGCTCTTTTAGAGGCTCTCGCCTCTGCCCACTTAGTGAAATAATCTGTTGCCACACAATCACATAACGAGCATAATCAATACCCCATTTCTCAAAGGGTTGTCTCACAGTCATAGGGGTAAGTGGCATCCTGTCCTTTTTTTGTGGGATAGCAAAATGTTGACATTCCTTGCATCTCTTTACAAATTCTATGGCATCCTCGAATAACGTAGGCCACCACAGTCCCGAAGCACCTTACAATCTGTAACTTCTCCAGCAAAATGTCCTCTGACTATTCTTGCGTGTGCTTCTTCTAAGATTGTGACTAATTTATCCTCTCGCACACATCTCCTGAGAGGATATCATCCTTACCTAGCTTATATAATTCTCTAGCAATTAATGGATAAGGTGCGGCTAGCTTAATAAGACGACGCATTTTATCCTTGTTCAAAGGTTGATCTTGTGGAAAACAATGAGCTAAATAGTCGGATATTTCTTCACTCCACTCAGGCACCATGTCAAGTTTGAACATGCAAGCATCTGGGAGGTCATTACGAATGCAGGTTCCCCGTTTGAAATTCTAGACATATGGTCCGCCTGGATGGTCTCAATCCTTCCATGATCAAGATAGTGTGTTGAACTACCTCAAGTGGCACACCCTTCATTTCTATGTATTTCCAAGCAAAACAGTCCTTGAATTATTTTAAGAGAGAGCAATGAGCTCTTCTTTTTCAGCCGTAGTTAAGTCTTTAGCAATATAGATAGGTTTGGTGTCCTCCATTGGCTGTGCAATATCAACCTCCTTAACCTTAGCTAGGCCATCGTAAGATGTGGATTGGCGGACCACTTTTCGCTCGTCGATGGTGTATGTTTTGAAATGGTCCGCCACGGCCGACACTAAGAGTAGGTCTGGCTTGTCGTCCTCCTCATCTTTTGTCCGAGCCATTGCCTTCTTTGCCTCGTGCTTGGCTTCAGAGCCTAATTTCATTTTCTATGTCCTATCTTAGTGAGTTTACGCATTTTCGACTCTTGTGGCATAGCATTTTCCTCTCGTTTCCCTTTGAGGGTTATCTTAACACCTCACCCCAATTTTTAGAAAACTCCTCATGCACCTTAGTGACCTCGAGATATGTTAGCCATTGGGTGTCCATGGGCTTACTTCATAATAGGCGTTTCGTCGAGCGATATACCTCATTTGTTTACTCCATCTCATGAGGCGTTGGGTGCTGTTGCGGCCTTGCAATCCAAGCCCTTCTGTGCTGGAGGCTTCATCCTCTGTTTCCTCTTCTCTTGGTTGCACATCTACCATGTGCAGTGAGGTGGTAGGAATGTTTTTCGATTCAATGTACTAGGTTCCTCTGGAAGGCAACACATCTATAGTGGCAAGCACATGCATCCACTTTTCACTAAAGTCTGGAGGTAGAAGCGATGCGTACATTGCGGCCTCTTCCTCTTCCCGTGAATTCTCCTCAAGTGGTTGGCAGAATTGTAGGGATGTGGTTTGCTTTGTGGTGACCGAATCATTTCCAAACAATTTCCCTTCCATAGGGTGTGCCTTCCATGTATGTAGATCAATTTTTAGAATCTGTGAATCCTTTCGAATATACACTTGATCTAATGCCCAAGCATGCACCAATTTGGCTTCCCTCATGAAAGATCTGCCTACTCCAATCCTAGAAGAGTCTGAAGGGACTCAAAATGACCTCATGGAAATAATGTTTGAGGAAGTAGATCAAGATTTGTCAATTCATTCATTTCCTAGGATTGAATATGCAACAAACACGTGTAAGGAGCCCTCACTTGCCAAAGAACCTAGAGACATAGGCAGTCTTGTAGACATATTGTCCACAACTGTCAAAATGCCGCTAGGACCGTTGTTGCGCAACATGCCGGCATTGTGGGCAGATGTCAAGGACTGGGTAAAAGGAAGATTGAACCCAATGTCCAAAACAAAGGAGAGCCACTCACCTCTGGCAGAGAAAAACCTAGTGCATGAGGAGGAAGGAACACCCAGATTCGTGAAAATACCTGTCAATCAATTGGGCCAGTATTATGAGAGTAATGATACTAATAATACTAATGCCACAATTTCTATCCACCATAACGGGTACCAAGCACTGGCTATCCTGGATGAAGGTGCAGGTGTGAGCATTATTACCAAATGATGTTGGGAAAACTGGGAAAAATCAGAATTGGAAAGAGCCGATCTAAACGTCAAAATGGTAGATGGAACATCCTCAAGACAAATGGGGCTGTTGAAAAACATTAGGCTTAAGGTCTTTTCATTCCGCTACCATTATGCATTTGTTGTAATGGACTTTTTGCGCGCCAGCCAGATACATATGACATTATCTTAGGCACATCCAATCGCCTTTCTTTTAACAGATCATTTCTTGGATACAATGTATCCCTAGCCTGGTTAGCCCTTAATTTGGATTCGTGATTGCACTGACACTCCTCAACCAAGGCTCTAGCTTCTTCAAGCTTCCTTATTTCTTCTTCAGCATTTGATATTCCTCAACCCCCTTAGGGGTTGATGGTCTCTCCTTTGCAGTTTCTTGGGCATGCCCGTCCCTTTTTGGCACTTGGTCGCCTTCTTCCTTAGATTGGGCAGATCTGGTGTCAATGGTGTCTTCTTCAAGTCCATACTGAATTGTGACCATGGTATCTCCCTTACCTACTTTTTTCACTCTTCTTCTTCTCCAAGTCTTAGAGGTTGTAACACCTCCTAGGTTTTTCCCCTTGTCCACTTGTTTAGCTTGCGCTCGTGTCAAGACATTCAGCGGTGTGATATTCCTAGGCTGCACACTTATAGTCCTAATAGTGGCATAGTTAGAAGTAGAAGCGGAACTACTTGCAATATGGGCAATCTTTAATCAAATGATCAACACCACACTTCACACATGAAAGTGTAGGCATGACATTGGTCTGTGCTACGAATGGCTGAGCTTGGCTAGCATTAGCCACATTCTTAAGACGAAAATCCACCACTCGATGAGGTCCATTACAATGAAAGCACTGTATGGATCCCCTTCTCATAGTTGAGTGTGTCTTTTCCTTTCCATTGTACTGTGGTTTGAAACGTTGGTACTAGCTTGCTATTCTGTAAGACATAATACTCCGGTGTGATCTCTATGGACTCCTCTTAGTTGTCGTTATTGACTTCTACCTCGTGCATGAGCTCTCGCTCATCCAAGGGCTCCTCAATCAACACCTAGTTGATTGAGGAGCCCTTGGATGGTTGTGGTGGTAGGACCGGTGGCGGGCAACATGTCCTGCATTCCAAACATCCCTCTTGGTAGGTAGGTATTTGATTGCCTTGCAATCACATTAATTTGTACTGGTGATGCTGGTAAGGCTAACGGCACTCTAGGTGCTAACAGTTTTGCTAAGGGCTGGACCCTTTGATATCTACACATGGTAGTATCATGGTTCCCGAATCTTTGACAGTGAGCACAATATAGTAATTGCCTTAGTCTTAAGTGAGGGCATTCGATGCTTGTGTGATTTTGCCTCCAAATTGAGCACCAAATTAATTCTCTTCAGGAGTAAAAATGAGCATTCCCTGGTGCTTCTCTCCCATCCTTGACCTTTAATTTCTCCAAGATGGCATTACTAAGTTCTTCTAGTGTCAGATTGCCAACTTGCTTTCTCTTAGTTCCTGTGTCCTGATAACTGGAGACTCGTGATGTTGCTAATGAAGCTACCTTGGCGTCTTTCGGTTTGTGGCAACTCAAGTATATTGTCCTCATATTCAATTGATAGCTTAGAGCAAGTATCTAGAGTATCTGGTCGAGCTAACACTGGATAATCATGCATCTTATGATCTTGAACTCCTCTCCGGAAGCAAGGTAATAACTGATCAGTTAGCCTTTCCCTCAACTTGTATCTTGAATTTAAGTCGAGAAACATAGTCCCACACATGGACTCATTTTCTTTTTTCTTGATATTGTGTAGCTAAGCCACAGGACTCCATTGGTCCCCACTTTGAGAAAAGCTTGGTATGAACACATTCTTAAGCCAAGTGAAGTTAACTTTATCCTCCGGCTTTAGTGTTCGATACCATTGGTGGGCTTTCCCTTCTAGGGTCAGAGAGAGAAAGCATGCATCATGGTTACATCGCTTACTGGCCCACAAATTTCACAGGTAGACTCAAAGACCTCTACATGTTGGATCAGGTCCCCATCTCTTGAGAAGTTTTACACAAGCTTTGAAATAGGATGGTATGGATTCCAGGGAAGTGCCAAGCTCCATAACCATACCTTGGCCCCCATAGATCCGCCCTTGTGACTGCATTTAGATCTGCGTTGGGATCTACAATTGGCCTCCAAGGAGCTACCCCCTACCTAGACCACGTCCTCTCCCTGGATAGGCTCTTCTATTTAATTCAAGTCTATGGCTGGGTCGGATAATTCCTCATTGCCTGGCTCATTGTTAGCAGTCTTAGCTCGCTTTTATTCGATCAGGAGTTCCATGCTCTGCAAGAACGTGGAATCATTGATCATTTCTTATATATCCTCTCTTGTTTAGAGATTGTCCTCCTCTTCTTGTGTCTCAAGGCTTTCATCAGCCTTTGCTTCCTCATTAATGGGTTTTAGAGTTGGTATTACTCCTTCTGTTATTCCCATCCACATGCTATCAGTGGCATTTCTAGATGTTTCTGGTTCTTTGCCATATGGTCAAAACGGATTTACATTCTCCATTTTCCTTTGTTCCTCTCTTGCTCTTCGTGTATCGAGCTCTTGTTTTCTTAAGCTCAATAGCCACAATTGTTGCACTACCTCAGTCCTCTTCAAGTCTATCTCTATTTCCTCTAATATGGGGAAGAAGACGTGACCTATTCTAGTGGCACTTTCCTTATCCCTTCGAATCATCAAGTTGGCTCAACCATGCGAGTATGATGTGTGCATCCTTTTTTTTTAACAAAGTCCTGAAAAGTAAAAGCCTTTCTGCTGATCTTGTGTCCTTTTTGAGACTCTTGATCTTTGAGAGTAGCTCGCATAGTCCTTTGAATAGGGTCCTCGTCAAAATCCACAGAATCAGATTTAGAATACGCACACCTTCGCTTCTTGCGAGTAAATTTTCACTCAAAATCGTCTCTTTGCCTCTTCTCACTCAACAACTGAGCTTGAATTGCGTTACTTGATCTTGGATAGTAGGTGGTTGTGGATAGATTGCCATTGTAAAGGAAACAAGTAAAATATTATAAAATGCAGAAATAAAATAGAAAAGGTAGCAAACTTATCTAACTCCCGTGTATTTCGAAGAAGTGTTGTTGAAGTGCTCGATGTCGATGGCGTCCAACAAAAGTAATAATACAATTACTGCCATGATATCAACAATTCAAAAAGAAGCCCGTTCAAAGTCGCTTCGAAAAATCTTCAGAAATATTGCTGAGAAATAACGCCGAAAACATTTGTTGCAAGAGGCTTCCCGAATAATATGAAGAAGTTCTAGTAATTTTTCTGCAATTTGTGGAAATTTTGAATTTCCCCTTGAATTGTGTTCGTGTTCCAAAACCCTTGTATCCCTTTGAAGTTAAGCTTTTGTATCCCTTTGAAGTTAAGCTCTTATAAGCTTATGAAGTAAATAGTAAGCTCTTTAAAAAAAAAGTAAAAGCTTTAACTTTTAAAACTTTAATACTAAGCTTTTAGTTAAAGCCTTATTATGAAAGCCTAATAAAAAGCTTCTCCAACGTCTTCCAAAAAGCGCAATATCGAGTTTCTTATATATATATATATATATATATATATATATATATATATATATATATATATATATATATCTTATATTATATTAAGCTTGTCCAAAAGCTTATTTACTAGGCTTATGATAGCTTTATATAATATATAAAAAAACTTTATATAATAAGAAAGCTTCTCTAATCACTAGCTACCCCCTATGGGTTGAACGACGCATTGTGCCATCTGCAAAAAACGAAGAAGATAAAACAATATTAAAAGAGACTAAGAGGAATAGTTTTTAGAAGGGGGTTGAGTGTGGATGTGTGTATGTGCTATGTGATCGTAGCTGCACATGCCTATTTTTAAATTTTAGTCGTTTTAAGTTTTGTTTTGGGTTTTAAGTTTTTTTTATCATTCTTGGGTATATGTGTATGTAGAATTAGTAGGAAGTGCTATGTGATATATATATAGAACAGGGTTTTAAGGTTTTAGCTTACCATGTGGTGATACAGGACCATGGTACATGGAGATTAGATTGTTCCACAAATTAAATAATAAAAGAAACAAAGCATAACATCATAGCATAAATCAAGAGCATCGAAATCAAAGAACACAAGATTGGGTGTAAATTTTCACTCAAAATCATCTCTTTGCCTCTTCTCACTCAACAACTGAGCTTGAATTGCGTTTACTTGATCTTGGATAGTAGGTGGTTGTGGATAGACTGCCATTGTAGAAGAAACAAGTAAAATATTATAGAAATGCAGAAATAAAATAGAAAAGGTAGCAAACTTATCTGACTCCCGTGTATTTCAAAGAAGTGTTATTGAAGTGCTCGATGTCGATGGCGTCCAATAAAAATAATAATCCAATTACTGCCATGATATCAACAATTCAAAAAGAAGCCCGTTCAAAGTCGCTTCGAAAAATCTTCAGAAATATTGCTGAGAAATAACGCCGAAAACATTTGTTGCAAGAGACTTCCCGAATAATATGAAGAAGTTCCAGTAATTTTTCTGCAATTTGTGGAAAATTTGAATTTCCCCTTGAATTGTGTTTGTGTTCCAAAACCCTTGTATGCCTTTGAAGTTAAGCTTTTGTATCCCTTTGAAGTTAAGCTCTTATAAGCTTATGAAGTAAATAGTAAGCCCTTTTTTTAAAAAAAAGCAAAAGCTTTGACTTTTAAAACTTTAATACTAAGCTTTTAGTTAAAGCCTTGTTATGAAAGCCTAATAAAAAGCTTCTCCAACGTCTTCCAAAACGCGCAATATCGGGTTTCTTTTATATATACATATATATATATAAATCTTATATTATATTAAGCTTGTCCAAAAGCTTATTTACTAGGCTTATGAAAGCTTTATATAATATAAAAAAAAGCTTTATATAATAAGAAAGCTTCTCTAATCACTAGCTACCCCCCCAATGGGCTGAATGACGCACCGTGCATCTGCAAAAAACAAAGAAGACAAAACAATATTAAAAGAGACTAAGAGGAATAGTTTTTAGAAGGGGGTTGAGTGTGGATGTGTGTATGTGCTATGTGATTGTAGCTACACGTGCCTAATTTTAAATTTTAGTCATTTTAAGTTTTGTTTTGGGTTTTAAGTTTTTTATCATTCTTGGGTATATGTGTATGTAGAATTAGTAGGAAGTGCTATGTGATATATATATAGAATAGGGTTTTTAAGGTTTTAGCTTACCATGTGGTGTTACAAGACCATGGTACATGGATATTAGATTATTCCACAAATTAAATAATAAAAGAAACAAAGCATAACATCATAGCATAAATCAAGAGCATCAAAATCAAAGAACACAAGATTGGGTGCAAATTTTCACTCAAAATCATCTCTTTGCCTCGTCTCACTCAACAACTGGGCTTGAATTGCGTTTACTTGATCTTGGATAGTAGGTGGTTGTGGATAGATTGCCATTGTAGAAGAAACAAGTAAAATATTATAGAAATGCAAAAATAAAATAGAAAAGGTAGCAAACTTATCTGACTCCCGTGTATTTCGAAGAAGTGTTGTTGAAGTGCTCGATGTCGATGGCGTCCAATAAAAATAATAATCCAATTACTGCCTTGATATCAACAATTCAAAAAGAAGCCCGTTCAAAGTCGCTTCGAAAAATCTTCAGAAATATTGCTGAGAAATAATGCCGAAAACATTTGTTGTAAGAGGCTTCCCGAATAATATGAAGAAGTTCTAGTAATTTTTCTGCAATTTGTGGAAATTTTGAATTTCACCTTGAATTGTGTTCGTGTTCCAAAACCCTTGTATCCCTTTGAAGTTAAGCTTTTGTATCCCTTTGAAGTTAAGCTCTTATAAGCTTATGAAGTAAATAGTAAGCCCTTTTTAAAAAAAAAAAGTAAAAGCTTTAACTTTTAAAACTTTAATACTAAGATGTCAGTTAAAGCCTTGTTATGAAAGCCTAATAAAAAGCTTCTCCAACGTCTTCCAAAATGCGCAATATCGAGTTTCTTATATATATATATATATATATATATATATATATATATATATATATATATATATATATATATATTATATCTTAGATTATATTAAGCTTGTCCAAAAGCTTATTTACTAGGCTTATGATAGCTTTATATAATATAAAAAAAAAAGCTTTACATAATAAGAAAGCTTCTCTAATCACTAGCTACCCCCTATGGGCTGAACGACGCACCGTGCATCTGTAAAAAACGAAGAAGACAAAACAATATTAAAAGAGACTAAGAGGAATAGTTTTTAGAAGGGGGTTGAGTGTGGATGTGTGTATGTGCTATGTGATCGTAGCTGCACGTGCCTATTTTTAAATTTTAGTCATTTTAAGTTTTGTTGTGGGTTTTAAGTTTTTTATCATTCTTGGGTATGTGTGTATGTAGAATTAGTAGGAAGTGCTATGTGATATATATATAGAATAGGGTTTTAAGGTTTTAGCTTACCATGTGGTGTTACAGGACCATGGTACATGGAGATTAGATTATTCCACAAATTAAATAATAAAATAAACAAAGCATAACATCATAGCATAAATCAAGAGCATCAAAATCAAAGAACACAAGATTGGGTGCAATCTCCCCCCCCCCCCCCCCCCCAAGATGGAAGAGTGTCCATAGCCAAAATGTGAATCTAACTCTCAGAGTTGGCAAGCTCTAGAAGGCGTTTATATTCTTGGTCCTCATCTTCACCATCTTACATCTTATTACAAGCTTTACAGATATTGCTCCGTGTTCGTATTTGAAATAAATTTGCCAATCCTCAAAGAGTAATGGCAACTCCCGTGGACAAGCTACATCACCATCAAACTATTCCTAGACTGCACTGGAACACGACCTTGCTCACTTGTATCCTCTCGGATGCTCGTAGGCATGCACGAGAGATAAATGCAATCAAATCACACATCGATGCATGGCTACATATGCATGAGTAGCAACCAAGATATGAAAATTAAATGGTAGCTAATGCCACATATTTTTTAGTGCGCCTATCAATGTAGTAATCATGGTCACTGTCGTTGGGTGCAATACCTTGCTCCTGAGCTCCACCTATCACATGTGACTATGCACACATGAGAAATTGATCATAAATACAAGTGCGTACACTCACAAATTGATGACCACCTGTTGTATTTGATATGAAGTTCTTCCGAGGATCACTTGGCACACATAAAACAACACTACGGGCTTTTGGTATATCGAATGCCATGCATATGTCTTTCGTCTACCCAAGAAATATACATGTGAACAGAAACAGTTGTGTACATGTCTCTATGGAGACCACGTTCACAAACATGAGCATGGCTACATGTGAATGCCCCTTTGAAAGAAAAGACATAATTTATACAGGTGCATCGACCCCTCGCTCGTGGACCGCTGATAGCAAGATACATAGCTACGGCTGCACATTTGCACGTTGCCGTTAGTAGGCAGACACATCCTACTATACTTAGTACTTGTGTAATCGTGTGTGTACACACACTTAAAAAGAAGTGTGCTAGCTTGGACAATAGCATGGGAACCTTTGCTAAGCGCGCAAGTGAGTAAATTAGTCGTGGACAAAGCAAGATGTGGTGGTGAGAAACTGGCTGCCTATGGCTGGCCGCCGCTGGTTATGGTCGGCTGCTCGGCTTGCTTGCCAACTGAATCAGCTGCGTGTCCGGATGGTTTTCTCAGGCATTGCTTGGTGTTGGTTTTGGTCATATATACACACCAAAAACACCCATATAGCTTGGGCTCCTGACATTGCACTCTAATTGGGTGCTCTGCCTGCCTACTACTGATGCCTCTTTTCACAGCAGTACACACACACACACACACACACACACAAAACTATGGCTCTCTTTTTATTGAAATGTGCAGAATTTTTGATAGCTATTGTGTGCTGAAATTGCCAATGCACAAAACACATAGCTTCCCCTCACGCCTTCAATGGGCTAATTTTGTGGTTGTTGAAGGGCTTCAAATCAGTGCCTTTTTCAATATCACACAGAAAAATCCCTGAAAATTCAGTGTCTTTTTCAACCACACAAGATTCCGTCAAATTTGACATTGCAGAATGGAGAACCACTGAAAAAAAACAAAAAATGAGCTTATCTCTTCCAATGCAGTTTCACGCGCGAGAAGCGAGAGAGAGAGAGAAATCGTAGAGGGGAGTGTGGATAACACCACATTCCCAGGTAGTACTACGACTTGCCCGCCCATAAGCCCACATAATTTCCCAAGTACTATGACTTGGGCGCCCTTACCCCTAGACCCTAGTTGCACCCGTTGACCGCACTTCGACGTTTAGGCTCCGCAACTAGTTGAGCTCCCATGTATGCTGCTACGAGCTACGTGACAATGTGACTGTTATATTTTTTTATCAAGTGCAATACCTTTATATGTATAAAGGTTTAGCTCATGATATCATTGCTTATGTCAAACACACATCATATCTAGATATTATTCTTACCACTCTAAGAAAGGGTTCACACATAAATACACACATAGCCACATAAGTGAGTGTTGACACCCTTTTAAGGGCTATTCACACACACACACATGACACGGCACATAAACATGGGTACACACCCACATGATAGTACATGTACAAGGGTTGGTTCACTTTGTAGGTTCTCTTCTTGCATTAGCTTTCTTTTCATTCCCTGCCTATTGTGAGAGAGAACCATCATGAACCATCTCTTTTTGCCTCCATCTAAGCATAGGCATATTTCGATGTGAATGGAGTGAGGATGCAATAGCCGAGCTAGTGTACGTGCATAAAGAAGTTACAATTTGTGGCTCTAAGGCAAGGCCCAATGATGACACATGCTTTGGCAAGGCTGAACCCTCATTTTGTTTTTCTCCTCAATTGAATTTCGATTTTCTTATCATCATTTAATTATTAATCCTCAACTTTTAGTTGTTAATTATGATTTTCTCCTCAATTGATTATGATTTTCTTCTCAACGTTTGATTATTAATCCTTAACTTTTAATCGATGATTATGGTTTTCTCCTCCATTAATTATGGTTTTCGTCTCGATTTGTTTAATTCTTAATCATCTTTTAAGCTCTCAATTATGATCAAGTTTTTCGACCTTATCCATTTATCATGATTTTTTCATTATGCTTGTTTTTCTCATGAGACATCTCTCACTTGGGGTTTCTTTTAAATGCTAATGAAACTGTTCAACCGAATCTTTTCCCCTTTTTGTAATTAGATTTTTTATTGGTCATATCTTAACCCTCTTTGATTAAATTATGGTTTTTTAAAGGTTTTCAATCCTTAGTTATCTTCTAAGTCTTCTAACTTTATCACGATTTTTTCTCTATATGTATATAATTCTTAAACATCTCTCAATTAGAGAGTTTCTCTTAAATCTACTAATTGAATTGTTAAACGGAAGTGTTTACTCATGTCTTCCCTTGGCTTCTAGTTTTAGTTTTTAATTTGTTATATTTATATACACACATACAGACATCCCAATGAATTAGAATGTGGAGGTTCCATTAGAAGTGTCTACTCATGTCTTCCCTTGGCTACTAGTTTTAGTTTTTAATCTGTTATTTATATACACACACAATGAATTAGCTTGGAATGTGGAGGTTCCATTACCATGACCATCACCCCACTTAGGTGTAAAGATAGACACGTGTGGCTCTATGGATGCCACAGCCGGCATTGTTTTCTCATTTGCCACGCCCTTCTGTCTTTTTTTGCACAAAACCCCATTTCTACACGCCCGGCCGGCCGACATACACACACACGCGCTCGCGCTCGCGCTGACACACACACACGGGCGGGGGAGCCAGCTTTCTCAAGCCCCTGCTTGGTGCCATCTTTCGTTGCTCTACACACACTAGTCTCCTTGCCAACCCGTGTGTACTGAGTATCGTCGTCGCCAGCTTAATGATACGGCTTGCTCGATCAGAGTGCATTCTGCCCACGCCATTTGTGAAAGATAAGCATTCAATCAGGAGAGACGATTAAGGGCCCAGTATGAGAATGGGTAGCAATCGTTCAGAGGATCATCATGAGAGATCAAATGAAGAATTGGGTCTCTTCTTGGAGATGAAGAAGCGAGAGCGCGAGAGAAAGATGAACGCCATGCGCCCCACTTTTTATGATTCTACCACAATCACCACTCCTCCCCCAGCGACCCCGAATTATAATTACAATAATACCCTTGGAGCAGGCACACTTGCCCGTAGCGCCATGGAAGCTAATCTAGGTGAGGATTACGGATTAATCCTTATCCACCTTAGTTTATAAAATTTCAACATTGTCATGCCCTTCAAGAATTGCAACATCTCTCTCTCTCTCTCTCTCTCTCACTCACTCACACACACACACACACACACACACACACACACACACACACACACACACACACACACACTGTGTGGGCTTTTTTTTTTTTTTTGGTGGTGGAGACTCAAGAGAGGACTAATTTGATTCATCTAAATGATATATACGATTACATTCAGCACACTTGTGCTGTAGAAATCATCTCTCTCTCTCCCACACAGAAAGGTGTGTGATATATATATACATATGTATGTATGGTGGCATCCTAGTACATCTAGATGATTTTCGATCTAAAATTATAAAATATTGAGTATATTTTTGTGGTAGCATTGTGTAGTAAGTGGTACAAGGTTTGACATGAGGGAGATTCAAACCTCATTCATTATTAACACTAGCAGATGGTTTCCTTATGGCTACACCATTCCTTCTTTGGACCCCATTCATCATCCATGCCTTTCACTGATTCTGGTTTGTCCCAGTCATCATTCTTCTTTGTATGTGAATGCTCTTTCCTTCTTGTGCCTTTGTTTGATTGATCTCAGCCGCCCGATTAGCAAGCTCATCGTTGTACCGGAATATGGCGACATCAAGATACATGAGGAGTACTAGAATTGGTGATGATCTTCTAACATCCGATGTGGGGAAGAACGACTATGATTGGTGAGATTGATACCTACAACATTATATGACACATTCATATTGCTGGTGTTTTTGTTTATTCATTCATTCAGCCCATCATCACATTATTATTTGCATATGAGATGGCTTTATGTAAAAGTCTAGTAGTTACAATGTTTAACATTTTAGGAGATGTATTCTTTTATAGCCTGGGAGACATTGAAATTCCATCTTACATGTATGAAATTTATGGGATATAAATTGTATGTAAATTAGTCCACTTTTCTTTTACCCTCCACATGCAAGTGATATGGGGGTTTTCTTACAAGAGAGGCCCATCGTAACTGTCCACTTATGTACGTACTGTCTGCATGTGGGCGCGCACATGTACATGTGTATGTGCAGGCTCCTGACTCCTCCTGCCACACCCCTCGTCAACTCAACAGACGATTTATTACATGCCACTGTTGAAACCACTCAAAATGGCAGCCTGCCTTCACAGTTTCAATCCCTTGCGACACTACAAGAATCAGCCTCAAGAGTAAGCTCAATGTAACCATTCAAACACCTTAATTTCATCATTCATTACATACACACAAAAAAGAATTGTGTTAACTGGAATGTTCAACTTGTGCAGTATTGATACATGCACTAATTAAGTGATTAGTGTGCTATTACCATTGCAGCTTTCTATTGGGAGATTAGAGGCCCCGGCCACCACCACTAACGAGCAGCTAGAGAAAATGTCCATAGATCATGTGGCATCAAGGCTCGGTATTCGTGCTAATAATCATGCCAGGCCCACAATTTCTACCTCTTCCATTCTTTCTACCAACAGCACTAGCAACATCATTAATAACACCGACAGTAATTACAGTAGCAGTAGTATTAGTACTAACAGAAGACTGTCATCATCTTCTCAAATGGCTGTCGCCGCACATAGTAATAATAGTATCAATAGTAATTATCCTTCAGCAAGTAATTACTCTACCCCTGCAAGCTCTCGCCCTGCATCTAGGCAGTCTTCAAGAACGACAACTCCGACAAGCAGGACCAGTACACTTCCATCCATCATAACTACCACTGATAACACAAGCAGTAATTACAATAGCTCTATCAAAGCCAATACAATGGGCAATTCTTCAGCCACAACAACACCAAGAATGGGTACAACTAGTAGTGCTAGACAGTCAACCGCCACAAGTAATCCTTTGAGAACGCCTACAACCCCAACTCTTTCTCAAAACCAAACAAGAAGCACAACTAGTAGTGGTGGTGGAAACAGGTCTACTTCAAAAGGGAGAGGTGCAATGAACACTAACAATCCCACAAATGGCTACAATAATGCTATTGCTACTGGGGTTACCAACAAGCCTAGCAAAGGTTCAAAGAGCACCTCGTCCTCGCGAGCAGGCTCTCCTGTGACCACTCCGAGGGCCCGCCCATTGCTGTGGGAGCCCTCGGAGATGCCTGGATTCTCGATTGAAGCTCCCCCTAACCTCCGTACGACTGTGTCTGAAAGGTCCACATCCACCTCTAGAGGCTCTAGGCAGCAGCCTGCAACACCAACGAACAACAACAACAGCAACACCACCACCAACACCAACAACAATAGTAGATCTAGAAGTGCCTCGAGAGGAAGATCAACTTCATCATCTAGTACCAAATCCACTTCCACTGATAATAATACCACCAGTTTGGCAACTTCAAGGGGTAATAACAACAAAGGAGCTTCCAATAATATTGTTCTTGGCAGCAGAATGGTGGAGAAAGTAATGCAAGCAAGAAGGGCTGCAGCCTCTTCTTCATTATCCTCATCCTCGTCCTCGTCCTCATCATCGAGCCACTTAATACAAGCAGAATCAGTTAATCCAATCAGCTTGCAACCAGAGCCCAAGCCCCAGCTGCAACGCAGTAATATGGTAAAGCAATCAACATTAAGCGCAGCTTCTACAACTACTAGTGTGTTCAAGGACACTAATCCTGGCTTCAACTCAAGCAGGGTTAATCACCCCTCCAAGGCAAAAGCTATGGTAATGACTTTTATGCTCATCTCTATGTGTTCATCAAACCCATTATTGTGTGTGTGTATGTGTGTGAATGCACGCGTGGACACGTGCACACACATGTTATGCATATGTATGTATATTGCATGCATGCATGTATGTATGTATGAGGCTCTTTTCTGTTATGCTTTTTTTAATGGATTATATTTCACAGTTGCAAATTACTGAGCCACAGCAAGGGGTCGGGGACGTCCGCCAATCAGGGAGCGCTGTGCCGGTTGGGCAGCTCCGATCTCACATCAGACCTCTAAACAGTACAACCAATTCAGAAAACATCATGAGCACTTTGGGTCGTTCAGATGATAATAAAAACAGTAAGAACAATAATTTTGCATCCATCATGATGATCAAGAAACAGCAGCAGCAACAGCAACAATACAGTGAAGAATCATCAGACTTTTCTAGTGAATTGAATGCAATAATGAGGCAGGATAATGCACACTATGGGTCTTACACATCAAAGAACATGATTCAGGTGAACAATAATTGGATGATGAACAGTCCAGATTATATGAGGGATGACAGTGTGGAATTGATGCACCTGTTCCGACAAGGCATAGAAAAGTATGGGGTATCTGAATCTCCTCTGGTTTGTCAGCATGGTGCCACTGGTAACTGCGATAATTGTAACACTGGCCACCCCCGATTGAGAAACACGAGAGAGGTGTGGAAGGCCAGCCCTCTCTCAGGTAACATGAAGGTTAGCCTTCAAAACCCGGGAGAGCTTTGGAGAGGCAGCCCTCTCTGATGAGGCTGCTGGTTTCACATTGTGAACTTTAATGGGCGGCCGAGATAGTTGCTTCTATTTTAGTCCAAGTCTTCTGGTTTCACAATGGTGAACCCTTATGGGGCCGTGTTGGACGGCCTCTATAAGGAATTATCACTGTCCTTGCCCTCCTAGCAATGCCAAAAAAAAATAAAATTTACATCAACCCAACCCAAGTTCAAAAGCATTGGTGATTTCTTTTGAGTGAATTTCTTTTTTGCCCTGTCCTATGGGAGGCCGGCTGTGTTTTCACTAGATATTCCCTTAAGCTGTTAGAGCTACATAAAAATAGAAATAAAAATAATTATTATTGTTGCCAATGAAGATACAACCTTGCTTGAAGTCCCATACAAGAGGTGATGGGTTCAAAACCACGAGCACAAAAGAACCCAAAAAAGAGCTACATAAATTAAATAGCACCCACTTTGGAATTGTTGGCTAAATCAATCTCTCTCTCTCTCTCTCTCTCTCTCTCTCTCTCTCTCTTGCTCTATACACGCGCATGCACGTGCACACACACACACACATATAATATATATATATATATATATATATATATATATATATATATATATGTATGTATGTATGTATGTATGTATGTGTGTGTGTATGTACATATGTATATATACAAGCCTATTATTTATTTATTTATATATATACATATGTACACACACACACACACACACACACACATTTATGTATAAATATATCTTCATGCATAACATGTAAAACCTAAAACCTCTTTAAAAGTTTCCCATTCTGTAAGGCGTGGAATGGTTTATACACTTGTTTTTACTATTCATCTCTATAATTGCATGGGTGTGCAATCGTCCACTCTTCACCCACTCTTCACTAATCTCACAATCTTGGTATATGGACTTGATGGAAGTGTGCAAACCCCCAACTATCATGAGATAACTTCTCTTACGGGGGTGGTCTTGGTCATCATTTCTTGTGATCTTGATTCATGGAATTAACAAAATATGCCAACTCTTGAATTTCAATCAATATAACCAATTGCCTTGCCTACACATTAACATTTTTCCTTAATTGTCATTTTTTGTGTTCTTGAGTTATGAAAGTAATGATTTTTTTTCTAATTATCCTACGTATGTCGATCCACAAGTTGGGGGCCTAGGACTTTTGTTGCTTATTGACGTCAAAAGCAAGGGGCTTAAACCACTAGGCTTAGTATTGTTGTTGTGGATGTAAGTTGCATCTTATAGAAAGAGATACAAGCTTTCAAAATGGTAAATGGGTAAAGGCTAATTAGGAAAATTATGAGCTCATTTTGAGGCCCTCTAAGGAGTTTCATGCTCTTTCTCTCTCTAAAAAATGGGGCCATGGTGAGCCCTATTAATCTTATATCAAAACCCATCCATGTGACATATCATTGAGAAGCTTATGATGAGTAGATTTCAAATATACAATCTCTAAAAAATGGGGCCATGGTGAGCCCTATTAATCTTATATCAAAACCCATCCATGTGACATATCATTGAGAAGCTTATGATGAGTAGATTTCAAATATACAATCTCGGATAACTTTCAAGTAGTAATGCTCAAGATACACCACAAACAAGATTTAAGATGCCAAAATGTAACGTTACATGCCACATCATCACTTTTGAAACCACTTTTTGGGGAGCTTCAATATCCTATGTGTTAGAATCCCATCATGTTATATACCATTAGAAAGATCTTGAAGCGTACATTCTAAATTTACCAACTCCGAAAAATTTGGGAATGATGTGCTCAAATTTCAATGCGGCCCCATTTTTTAGAGAGAGAAAGAGCATGAAAATCCTTAGAGGGCCCCAAAATGAGCTTATACTTTCCCTAATGTAGTAAAATCTATTATAGTGCAATAGGTTAGGCTTGAGAAAAAGGGCATGTTGCACTATACATGTAGTCCATTAAGAGTGGTTATTTTAAATTTCCAAATAGATCCCTTTCACAAGGAAAAACTCATTTGTTTTATTTGTATTTTAATAAATAGCTTATAGCATAAGTGAGAAGAAACACCCACACAACTCCACCATTCAAACTAGAAAAGCCATGAAATAAAGAATTGTTACAATAAGCCTCATGTTGGATATCAATGATACTTGTGGTGACTCAGCATTCACTCGCTGATGTATGTATGGCCCCCATAATGATGTGTCAGGACTATGGTCCTACGGAAGTCGAACCCTAGCATAAGTTAATAGCTTTCGCAGTCTCGAGAGTATTATTAGTGCTAGCGGGGTTCAGGGGTTAATGACGAGTTAGGGTTTCTCGTTGGGTTTTATACCAAAACCCTAGCCTGTGTCCACACCTCCTAGCCCGGCCGCCCATCTTACTTAAGAGCCGTGCTAACTTAGATGTGTACACACATCGACCAAACCCTAACGCCCATTAACCCCTGAACCCCGCTAGCACTAATAATACTCTCGAGAAAGTAAGATGGGCGGCCGGGCTAGGAGGTGTGGACACAGGCCAGGGTTTTGGTATAAAACCCAACGAGAAACCCTAACTCGTCATTAACCCCTGAACCCCGCTAGCACTAATAATACTCTCGAGACTCCGAAAGCTATTAACTTATGCTAGGGTTCGACTTCCGTAGGACCATAGTCCTGACATGATGAGTAGCCGTGGTTGAGTAGCGTAGACACCTAGACTCCCCTTGTCCACATGGGATGGTGGCTTAAATTTAACACACTAGAAATAGGCTTAGATTTAGCACACTACCAAATAGGCACCTAGCCTCCCCTTGTCCACATGGGAGTTCATATGGTATAGAGATGGCTTAGATTTAACACACTACCAAATAGACTTTCATGAACCATCATCCCCACAACTGTCCGTACATAACATTAGTGGAGTTTCCTCTTAGACACATGTCCTAATTTTTTGGTAGTATGGTCAACGAGTTGTTCTTCACGCCAACAACCTCTAGAAGGGGATTGACTAGTGAAAATATGAGTCATCCTTATGATAACTCAGAGCCAGGGGGTTGAAGAAATAGAGTTATTGGGAACTCCCTTGGGATATGTCCGCCGTCGAGAGGACAATCCCTCCCCAAAACAAACACCCAACTGGTTTCAATCATGCCCAAAAGCTAACAAACAAGTCCCTTATCACTAGTTTATTAGTTGATGGATGTAGAATAGTCATATTAACTCAATCTGCACCTACTACGTACTGGTTATGGAGGACCATCCTGGACCAACCATGGAGGACCATCTTGGATGTAGTCATATTTTCTTAGTCACATAGTGATTATGGAGGACCAACCTAGACCGACTATGGGGGACCTTCATGGATCAAGCACGATTCACACAAGCTATTTACATAGTCACACTCTAGACCATCTACTCTCACTATTTATCTATCATTTTGTCCATTCCACCCTAACTTCTATTAGCAGACAACCTCCTATCTAAGAGATTATAGATAGACCGTTGAAGCTCCTTTAAATGAGCACATGGGTAGTGGAGCTCAGAGCCATTTACTATATCACATCAGCAAATGCCTATAATAAAGTATTGTTCTCTATGTTATTGTGAGTTTAACTTTTGTGCTTTAAAATATCCAACCTTGATGAGGAATATAAAGATTTTTAAGAACTTGTAAGAGGCTCATCCATAGACTTTGTTCTTGAGGATTATATATATAATCTAGTGTTCAAGAACCCTATAGTAGCAAGAAGAGAGAAAAAGAAAGGCTAATTTGTGTGGGTTCTTGGTGTATATATGTTAAAGAACCCCAATAGCAAGAAGAGAGAAAAAGAAACACTAATTTGCGTGGGTTCTTGGTGTGCGTGTGTGTGTGTGTTAAAGAATGTTAGTAGCAAGAAGAGAGAAAATGAATCTTTGTGGGGGCTCTTGGGATGTGGGTGAGTGTAACAAGATAAAAGAAAAGGAAACACTAATTTTTGTGGGTCCTTGGTGTGTGTGTGTGTGTGTTAAAGAATGTTACTAACAAGAAGAGAGAAAAGGAATCTTTGTGTGGGCTCTTGGGTGTGTGTGTGTGTGTGTGTGTGTGTGTGTGTGAGAGAGAGAGAGAGAGAGAGAGAGAGAGAGAGAGAGAAGAGATGCCATGATAAACATCTCAAAAAAGGGGCACACCTTGGGGCACACCTTGTTTGTAGCTATGCAAGGGGCTTAAATGAGCTGCATGATAAGCAGCCCAAAAAGGCCATGAAATGTTGCTCATTAAAGCCCTCCCAAAGCTACAAACAAAGTGCATTGTTTTTTGAGATGCTTACCATGTCCCTTCATGGATTTTTTTAAAGTATACGCCATGGCCATAGCGCTTGATGGATTTTTTGAGGGTATACACCATGGCTCGTGGATGTGGCCACTCATTCAAAGGGACAATGCTAATCCATGAAGGGACATGGCCACTCACCCAGAGAGTATGGCCATGGTCCTTCATGGATTTTTTGAGAGTATACACCATGGTCTTGTATGTGGCCACTCACTCAAAGGGACAATGTTAATGTAATGAAGCTTCTCATGGAGAGAAATACACACTCTTTCTTCTCACAAGGGGAAGGGCATAAATCCTCATTATCAAATGCCATTAAGGGACACCATCAAGAGACACCTGCTGGTGCGTACCTTTGTGAGAAAGCTAGCTCACCTACACTGGATGCTCCAGAGGCCCAAGCTGTTGGAATCCTACTACCTTCATATTTTGTGTGGCTAGTGAATATTCCTGCTTATTAAAAGGTGCATATATCATGCTAACAAATGCAAAAGAAAAAAGAATTCTGGTAGAACAATCACATGATGGGGCTATGGTGTGTGTGCCTGGTATGTGGGGAAGAAGAGGTGTGTCATGTATATCTTCAGTTGTTGGAAGTCCAATGGTAAGTTGATCAAGTGCCTTTAGCGTGGCATGGAAATCAAGCATCAGTATGCCATGTTGACAATAACCTAGTCATATGTGTGATTATTTACTCACTGATAAGTTTTTTGAAGCGAAGGAAGTGGCATGTGCACAACACTCATCAACCATAGTGGGTGCCATTCACTATAGCCATCAAGGCATATCCAATGCTACCATAGTGGGTGCAAATTGCTAGACATCAAGGCGTGCAACATCTAATGCCTAGTCATATGTGTATTATTCAAGCACTGATAAGTTTGTGAAGCAAAGGAAGTGGCATATACACAACACTCATTAAGCATAGTGGGTGCCAATTTCTATAGCCATCAAGGCATGTAACATCCATAGTGGATCCCAGTGGGACTACCCATTCAATGGAATGTGGGTGGTCATGGGAATCAAACTCGTGGAGCAAAGCAAATAACTAAAGTTCCTATTAAAAAGGAAGAACACCTTTATCAACATTTCTTGATAACAACTTGTGAAAGGGGAGAACCCATAAATTGTTTATGAAGGGAGATGTAAGGGGTGTTCATTTGGCTATAAAGAAAATCCACAATCTTCTTGTAAGGAAGTAGAAGTGGTTGCTCACATGGAAAGTGAGTAAGGGGTGTTTACATGGGGGGTGAATAAAGATAAAGAAGAAGGCATTATAGCAATGAAGAAGACATGTCATGAATGTGAACTTATGTCATGAATGACATGTCACGTGGGGCGTACTAGCTCAAAGAAGCTCGTGTGAAGAGAGTGCAATAGCGCACCTCAGAGAAAAGAGGTCCCAAAAAGCTATGTCCACCGCCATCCATTTTACAAACCCCCTCTTTATTCTCTCTCTCTCTCTCTCACACACACACACACACACACACACACACATTCTCTCTATGAAGAGCATTTGCACCTAGTCTTCCCCTGCTATTGATTTTGTACATGTAATTAGCGTTTCAGAAGCATAAGGGGCCCCACTTGAACATGTGTGTTAGAACTCAGAAATATAAGGAAATAGTGTGTTTTCTTGAATCTTGAATTATGGGCTTAGCTTTGGATGAATTTAATGTGTTTCTCATGTATGGTGAAATATCCTTGTACATTGTGTTAACTTGACATGAGATTAGTTTCTTTCTAATAATGGGGGGTGGGGTGGGGAGCCTCCACATCTTATAATTTTCAATTTTATTGGCTTTGGCTTTGATGAAGCACCTATCTTCGAAGTGTCCTAGATCTCCAAAATATTGACATTGTAGCTTGGGCTTATTTTTGTACCTGTAAACTTGCATTACATGACCAATTTTAACACAATGTGTGCAGCTAGTGTTTTTACCACCTTTGTTTTGTTGTTGATGAAGTAGGCTCTAGTGCTCGGATCAAACGGATTCTTTGACCCATTCATCTTTTCTTCCTCGAGTAAGGAACTTTCCACACCTTCTAGTGTAGGATTTACCATGTATATTAAGGTAGGATGAATGTTCTCAAATTTTGGAGGTAAAGACTTTAATAGAATAGCAATGGCATCACTCTCGTTGACTTCCTCCTTTATAGGCAAGTTGAGCCATAAGGCTCTTCATTTTTTTAATGTGAGAGGCAAGATTAGTGTTTTCAGGCTTCATGTTGTCCAAACCATAGAGCTTTGCTTTTAAGCTAGTTTTTCTGCTTAGTGCTCCAAAGGCTTTGTCAAGATTTTCCCATGCTTGTTTCGAAGTACCACAACTTCCCACATGATGAATGTAGATGTCATCAAGGCCCAAAGAAATCATGGTCAAAGCTTTTTCATCTTTGGTGCTCCATACAATTTTCACCTTCTCTTGTTGTGGAAGATGTATGGCCAAGAAGTCTTCTTCTTCAGGACCTTCCCTTGGTGAGCCCATGGATATTCTAATGGGGTTGCAGCTTGTGCTTAAGAAGTCACTTTCCCATGATGAACTAGAGCGGGGACTTCACGAGTTAGCCAAAGCAACTGGCTGAAGACTGCAACTAGCTTGACGTCAAGCTTGTGCAGGCTCTCTGCTCGTAGTTTGATGAATGACGATGGGAATCAATGGAAAGGTGCCAATGGATGGGAGTTTCTCTTGGAACATGACGAGAGGTGCTTGATAGAATTACCATTGCTGGATTTCTACCAGTGAAATCCACATCGGATGTCGATAGAGTTGGATGGATGCAGTGTGTAGTTTGCATTGTGAAGGAGGTGATGGATAGAGATTGAGTGGCCCTGATACCATTGTTGGTGGTTTAACAGAAAAAGAAAAGAACTCCTAAGCTAGAATTATGGAGGATTTAAGATGATAATGATTACCATGGTGTTAAACACAACGTATTCATGATATGATTAGCCTAGTTACATGACGAGATAGAGCAAGAGTAGCATAAACATGCATACTTCCATTAATGAGAGAAGCCTCTTAAATAGGCCAAAATTACAAACCAAGATTACATAATCACTGATGTCATCTCCCCACTTGGTGGTCAACTATTCTTGCTAGAATATAGCCTAAAGTATCTCCCCGTTATGCCTCCTTGGATAACTCACTTGCTACTAGTAGATTCCATTGAATTACCCACCAAAATGGCCATCTACACCTAATGCTCAATTACCCAAAATATCCCAAATACATCAAGTGCCCCAAATACAACAAATGTACCAAATACAACCAATATCCCATGACTAATGCCAAGCTTCCAAATGCACCAAATAAATTTGCTATAATGAGTGTCGGTATAGCCATGGGTAAACCATCTACTAGTATGGCCTCCCTTTCCCACTGCCCAAGCAAAGAAAACATTAGGATCACAAGCAAGCTGTCCCTCCGGTAGGAGATGAAGAGATTGTGAATGCAAGGAGATAAACAATCTTTGTAACTAATTCCCTGCTTATTCAATTGGCTCTTAGCCTTTGAGCTAAGTTGCCATTGTACTTTCTCTTTTAAAGGAATATGTTAGCATGTTCTTGCTAACATGGTGGAAAACACGTGTTTCTACACACACAACTATGGAGTACACATGTACACATGAGCATAAAGTAAGATACATGGATCAAAATAAAGATAAAGACACAAGCAAAATATCATAGCGTATTCCCCCTTCAATTTGCATATGAAAGGGGCTTTATATAGCCATCCAACCATGTAACTCTTGGGATACCCAATTGGGCTCCCATAACCTCCACAAGATCCTAACTCCCCACTATCCCTCTTGTACCCCCTTCTTGATATGATATCTTTACATGACCAAATCCCACAACTCATTAGCCTATGCTAATGCTAGTAATGCTAGGGGTATTTACACACAAGCTAATGCCAAAATGCTAGGGGGTTGTTCACACATGTCAACACCTCTCTTTCCATTTGTTTAATTGGGGGTGTACTATCTTTTATCAATGCCAAGTACATCATGAAAATGTGTGAATAAGTGGCTGCTAGAAGGTATAATGCAAGCCATCTCAAGTGATACAATGTAACCATATAGAACCACATAAAACTGATGGTAGACCAAGGAAATGGTGGGAAGAAGATTTCCACCAATCTGATGAAGAATCCACAAGCATATCCCAATGAAAAAATCTCATCCATGGACAATCAAGTGTGCTACCATATGTGCCGGTGAAGCTTGCCAGCCTAGGCCACCAACTTTACCCTCCTCTTTCTCTTTGTGGATGTGGATGTAGTCATCCACATCAACCAACTATGTAGGTGATTCGATGTAGCCATCTGCTTCTGCTCCATGTGTCTGCTGGGAAGTAAGCTTCATCTTCGGAAGTCCATGTCAGAGAGTCCGGGAAGTTTGCTTCGGCTTCGGCGGGTGTCCACAAAGTGAGTCCTCCCTTGGGTTTTGAAATTACAACACCCAACAAGTAACTGCATTCTCGAAATCATTACGTCATTTTCCTCTATGATTTTCTTGTGCTTTCAACATTTTCATTTTGGTTTTCTTTTAGTTTTTCTTGTACTTACAGGCAACTCGGTAGGGACCTCATTGGGTCTCTCCTCCTCCAGCCCTCATGCCTTATTCTTGGACTTACAAGCAACTCGGTAGGGACCTCTTCGGGCCTCTCCTCCGGCCCTCATACTGTATTTTAGACTTACAAGCAGCTCAATAGGGACCTCTCTAGGCCTCTCCTCTCGGACCCTCATGCCGTATTCTTTTTAATGCTTTAATTAATACAAAATTTTTAAGGCAACATATAAAAAATGATGTATTTGGAATTGGCCAATCACTCACCGGGTGAATGCATGGTATGGTGGCTCATATAGCTGTGTCCATGGACACTAGCTATTGCGCTATATTTCAAGGGTTGGTTTATGTTTCAAAAGTCACAAAAAAGAATTAAATTATATTATATGTATAACGGATTTGAAACTCCCACATAGTGGGGTTGCTACATGGGTTTCCTGTTTCTTCAGAAGCCTTTGTTGCTTCCCCTTCCCTCTCTGTACCTATCTCTCTCTGCCTATCTCTGATTTGAAACTCCCATGTAGTGGGGTTGCTACGTGGGTTTCCTCTTTCTTTAGAAGCCTTTGTTGCTTCCCCCTCCCTCTTTGTACCTATCTCTCTCTATCCATCTCCTTGTCATCACACACAAAGAGCCGTATAGAGAACCTATGTCCATCTCTCTCTCTCTCTCTCTCTCTCTCTCTCTCTCTCTCTCTCTCTCTCTCTCTCACACACACACACACACACAGATTAACAGGGTATTTCCATATCTTCTTGAGGCTATTTCCATATCAATCCTTGGTTTTGTTTAATGGAAGGCAGAGAAGATAGTATATAGCCTTTAAATCAGGAAGGATGTTCTGTTGCACATTTGATGGTTGCAAGAAACTCTTCACAGGCACATTTCATTTCATTTCAAGCATGTTCCCATTCTTCAAGAAGAAATCAGCTTCTCACTGAAGATGAACAGGATGCAGTTAGAAAGTATGAAGCTTTTACGAAGAGGGAGTATCGAAAAAGGCATCGGTTTTACAGAACCAATCATAGGTCATAGACAATGAGGAAGACATTGAATTAAGGAAACAAAAAATGTTCCGAGAACCTAGTTGAGCACATTTTGATAGAGCTAAAACCTTATGGGAAAAATGACAGGGGAGATATCATTAAGCAAGTCCTCATCAGTAATGAACAGATTCTACCATATACAGAGGACAAATAAAAAAAGTCTCTCTCTTTTGGTCTCTGCAATCAGTAGCTAATTACAAGTGTTGAAGACTCCACGATCCTCGGATGAATTGTTTTTGAAGTGCAACACTCTAAAAATGCTTGTTCATGGATTAAATCACATTTTCGGATATGGTGACAAAGACCTCAGCCTTCTTGAGGCTGCAAAGCTTCTTAACATTCACCCAAGAAACCTTTCTGCTGCGTTAAGAAGAGCTAGTAGTGATGCTCAGGCTTCTCCATTGCCACTGGAAGCACGTGAAAGAAAGAGTTCCCATTCTAGGCCGACTGAAGAGGTCAAGGAAATGGTAGTGAAATTTTGGACGGAGCATACAAGGGTGTCTCCAAACAAGAAAGATGTTTGTCGGCTTCAAACTGGCTACAAGCAATCAATCGAACATACGGTACACTTGTTAGATAAATCTCAGGTACACACCTCCATTGTGGATAAGAGCGTAGTTGCATGATCATATAGTAAATAGTACTCTCTACAAGCCATATAGCATAGTTAACCAATTACATAGCACATGTTGAATGACCATCCCTAATATAGCATGATCATGTAGTAAATAGCACTCTCTACGAGCTATATAGCATAGTTAACCAATTACATAGCACATGTGGAATGACCATCCCTAATATAGCACACGTCATTAAATCCTAGGGTTCTATTGCATAGCCATGTACTAGTTATAATGCATTGAACTAGTTATATAGCATGTGTACAATGATATATAAGTCTAAGATTCACAAATAGCACTGTGCATGGGCTATATAGCTGAAAGAATTACTCATAGAGCACATTGACTAATAGCTCTCAACACTGGTATAGCACATTGACTACTAACCCCAAGGCTATTTTGTATGACCATGATAGCAGTCACTACTAAGAGCTATATAGCACAGTTAACCAATTACATAGCACATGTTCAATGACCACCCCTAATATAGCACACATCATTAAAGCCTGGGGTTCTATTGAGTAACCATGTACTATATAGCACTCTCTACAACACACTCAACCAGTTATATAGCACTAAACCAATTATATAGCATTTGTACAATGATGCATAAGTCTAAGATTCACAAATAGCACTGTGAATGTGCTATATAGCTCACATGTACTACATAGCAATCACTACGAGCTATATAGCACAGTACTACTGCATAACCATGTACTATATAGCTGACCTATTTTGTGAATACATAGCACTATGCATGTGCTATATAGTAGTGTGCATCTGCTTATCCTCATCTGCAAATTCTTCAAACAATGGTCCCCAGATTCACCGAAAGTTTTGGCTAGTAAGTGCAGATGATGTGGATAGGTCTAATGCATGGGGATGTGCAACACTCAAGGGGACACAATCCCTACATTCTGTGTGTGTGGGTTTTGCAAACTAGACCCGACACAGTTGAAACAAGAAATTTGGCTTGTTTCTACAATGCATGTATAGCTGGTCATTGGAGATCATGCTCTAACAAGTCGTATGTCCAAGAATGGTCACATATTGTTCTCAAGCCTATAACAGAAGGGTTGGACATGGAAGATATGCAAGAACCAATCAATATACTAGATAGGGTGGCTGAGTTTGAAGATGAGAGACCCATGTTTGAGGGATCATTGCATATGCTTGGCCAACTTCTTGTCGAGGGAGACAACTATGCAGTCAACACAGAGGCTAATAACATAGAAGGAGTAGATTTCTATGTGTTGAAATGTGTAAAAGCAAGCTGGAAGACAGAGAAGGTTCTTAAGGACTCTTGGAAAAACATGCGCTAGAGGCACATATGTTGCAGGTCTTTATTATAAGCAACAAATGGAGAATTCCAATCACTACAAACTGCTCGATGACACGAGTGTGAGCCACACATATTCTCACCTAGTTAGGTCAATCAAGTTTGACATGCCCCTTGTGGATGCTACCTCTAAGATGTATTATTTATCCCCTCAACTTCACGAGTCCATTTACAATGCCATGCCATATGAGGCTACTTGAAATCTTTTCTATGTATCCATTTTATATAGTAACCTTTCTTTGAAACCTTGCAAAAACATTGTCGAGAGAGTCTCATGTGCAATCAAATATGTATGCAGGTTCTCATTTCTTAAACAACCTGATTTGTTAAATCTGATTTGTATGTAGGTCATTTCTTAAATATGATTTGTGGAGGTTGTCATTAGCAAAACCTTTGCAAAGTCTGGTTATGCTATATAGCACAATTCTTGTACTATACAGCACAACACATTGCCCCTCTCACCCTAAGTTCACCATGTCTGGTTATGCTATATAGCATAATTCCTGTACTATACAGCACAACACATTGCCCCTCTCACCCTAAGTTCACCATGTCTAGTTGTGCTATATAGCACAATTCCTGTACTATACAGCACAACACAATGCCCCTCTCACCCTAAGTTCACCATGTCTAGTTGTGCTTTATAGCACAATTCCTGTACTATACAGCACAACACATTGCCCCTCTCACCCTAAGTTCACCATGTCTAGTTGTGCTATATAGCACAATTCCTGTACTATATACAGCACAACATAATGCCCCTCTCACTCTAAGTTCAGTCTGGTTGTGCTATATAGCAGTGGTACTATACAGCACAACACAGTACACAAGACACAGAACCAAGGATTAAGCAAGAAAAAATAGCATAGACAAAACAAGATCCAATTCTAGTTGATCCATAAATCGTATAATAACTTCATCAATTGTATTATATTCAAGTTAATTGGCTGTTACAAAAATGAGGGTGTATACAAAAAGGATAATGGGGGTGCATATACAAAAAGCCCCCAATGCGGTGCTTGGTTAGCGCTTGCATATTTCATTGCCTTCGTTCGCTGGCGAGCGTTCATAGTATTCGATGATAGCATCAAATACTAGCACACCTCCACTTGACCATCCATGGAAACAAGGTACTCGTCAAGAATTCTGGCTCTTGAGATTCATCCTCTAGTTCAAATGAGGGTGGACATATACAACATTCCTAGGGGTTCTTCATGCTTTTGTACTGTGTGTCATCGATCCACAAAGTGTCTTGGGCAAAAAACGGTGGGTGCCATAACAAGAAGTCATCCTTAATCACCTTCAAAAATATTGGTTTGTCTATGGAATCAGAGATGGGGATACCTGTCACATCTCCGAAGGTGAATGGTGTAACCTGGCATCTCTCTTGTGGCAAAATATCCACAAAAAAGAATCTTTGTAGTTCAAGAAAACATGCCTTCAACACTGCATATAGGTTGTCCTTGACCATACTAGTCCATAAGGCAACATGAAAGTGTGCCGCAACTGCAAAGAGGAATATGAGAGCATCAGGCCTTACAACATATTGAAACTGAGGCTTTCTATCCTCCTTCAGGGGGGCGATGATGTGGTATAGACTAGATACTTTACCATCAATCCATGTTTGAGGGACTCCTCGATTATATGTTATTCTATACCTTTTCACTAGTAGACCATTGACATCGAGCAATATGCATCGAGTCTTCACACGCAAGGGCGTACATATAACCTAACATGGGATTGCTGCAAGACCATTGTCCTATTCTGTGTCCATGTTAACATCCTCCTCCACATTGGCATTGTCCTATTCCACAGTGTCATTTCTTAAACTCACATTGTCCTGTTCTACAACGACATCGTCCTCCTTCACACTGGCATTCTCTTGTTCCACAGTCACATTATCTTCAATGTTGGCATCTACAATGACATCCACAGTTGTGTCTATATTAATAGCCTCCTCCATAGTGGCATTCTCCTCCACATTGACATTGACATTCTCCTGAACACTGGCATTTTCCATAGTGACATTCACAGTTGTGTCTATATTAATAGCCTCCTCCACAGTGGCATTCTCCTCCACACTGATATTGACATTGTCCTGAACACTGGCATTTTCCACAGTGACATCCACAGCTGTGTCTATATTAACATCCTCCTCCATAGTGGCATTCTCCTCCACACTGACATTGACATTCTCCTGAGCACCGGCATTTTCCATAGTGACATCCACAGTTGTGTCTATATTAACAGCCTCCTCCATAGTGGAATTCTCCTCCACATTGATATTGACATTCTCCTAAGCACTGGCATTTTCCACACAGTGACATCCACAGCTGTGAAAATATTAACAGCCTCCTCCTCCTCCTCCACAGTGGCATTCTCCTCCACACTGACATTGACATTCTCCTGAACACTGGCATTTTCCACAGTGACATCCACAGCTTTGTTTATATTAACAGCCTCCTCCTCCACACTGACATTCTCCTGAACATTAACATTGGCCTCGGCCACAGTGACATTCTCTAGAACATGTGATGTTTCTTTACTACCTTCATCACTAGAAACATCCATGAAAGTAGCATTACTATCTGTTTGGCTCCTTTTACCATCGTCCAACAATGTCGATCCGTCTTTGTTTTCCTCGTAGCCTCTGGTTGCTATACTCAGTTTTTTATTACCTGCAACATATTATTCGGTTATGCACATGTATGTCAAATATTGCAAGAATAGGAACAACCATCACAAGAAGTTGTTGATTTCCATTGATGATGGATACAAAAGGAAAATCCATGGCATGTGGCAGTTGGAGAAATAAAAGAACATTCATTAAAAAAAACGAATATAGACACTTGCACAAATAGGAAAGCCATAACAAAAAGTTGCAACAATGAATATAGACACTTGCAAGAATAGGAAAGTCATAACAACAAGTTGTTAAAGATGGTGGCTACAAAAGGGAAATGCATGGCATACGACAATGCACAATACCATTATTAAGCATACAACTCTTGCTTTGTAGCATAATTTTTCTTTTTCCTGCCATGGATTAAGGGGACATCAAATTCTTCATCACCTCGTTGTTTTGGGGTGGATCGTAGGCACTTTGGGGATGGCTTCATAGGTTTTGGGGAGGGGGTTCCTCCAAGATTCTTTACTACTTTGCTTATCTCTCTAAGTGACTCGACATATTGATCATCCAATGTTGACTCTGCCTCACTCTTGCGTTGCACCTCTGGGGTTGGGTTTTCTTCAAATTGAGAACCTCCCACCTTGTCCAAACCAGCATGAGAGAATTGTTCTACATGTATACATGTATAGACATTAGAATATCCCCAAAAGAAACTTGAAAGATATAGGTTTTTATCACGAATATATAAAATAAATTTACCAGTTGCATGCATTGACATGTTCTCTGGTACTTGCATGGTCTCCTCTGTCGCAAAACTAGACGTTGGCTTGCCACTACCTGAAAATGTAAATTCAATGTATTCATTACTCCATAACTATCAATGTGGAGTACTTGCTTTTTATAACAAGTCAGCAACTTACCGGAATAGGGCACTATCTTAACAGTTGCAACAACAGCCTGACCTACCATGTGCTTTGCCCTCTCAGACACAACTCTGCTACAGCCAAGGTATGGACATACACCTTGGGATATGCACACATGTAAAAAGGAGATCATGTGATAAACATGGCAGCAGTAAGGCAAGGAAAAGGCATCAAGGGCCGCTGCATCAAAGGGGGATCCACATCTTGCACAACTATATGAGCTAGCGACACAAGCTCCATTGAGAGGATCAATAACTACAGTAGGGGGGAGTGGACGAAATGCATGCAGCCCTAATGTCTCAGCCATCCTCTTTAGGCCAGCACAAAAATTGGTGTGTGTAGTTTCCTTTGTTGTCAGTTCCTCCTCAAAGCTTGCCGACCGATACAATCTACAATACAAATAATAGAAAGAAGACTTCAATCTCATTAATCATGGACAGTCCTAACACAATCTAACTATATGATAGTATTTAGTTTATGCTTCATAATACAACTATATAGCAATCATCATCCTTAGGTGGAGGCTTCACTATAGCTATATAGCACATATCTCCCCTTGATGAGACCTCTTGAATGCTATGTAGCACAAGGTGTGCTATATAGCATAAGGTGGTCCTTAGGTGGAGGCTTCACTATAGCTATATATAGGAGATATCCCCCCCTTGATGAGGCTTCTTGAATGCTATATAGCGCAAGATGTGCTACATAAAAGGAGCCTTTCTATGACAATCTTTCTTACATATAGCATGTGTTGTGCTATATAGCACAAGGTGTGCTACATAAAAAGGAGCCTTGCTATGACACATAATCTTTCTTAGATATAGCATGTATTGTGCTATACACCACATTCTCCACTATATATCACATTGCTATATAGCATCATCAGTACTGTATAACATACTCATTATGCTAAATAGGATCATGAGTGATCTTTAACATATTCATTGTGCTGTATAGATAATGTACCATGATATATCTAAAACAAATTAGCTATATAGCACACTAATTGTGCTATATAGGAAGCCTACCATGCTATATCTAGAAAAAATGATCTATATAGCATACTCATTGTGCTACATAGAAAACATACCATGCTACATCTAAGACAAATTAGCTATATAGCACACAAATTGTGCTATATAGAAAGCATACCATGATATATCTATGAAAAAAATCTTATATAAAGCATGGTAACTATGCTATATAGCAAGCATACCATGTTATATCGAAGAAAAAATTCTTATAAAAAGCATGGTAACTGTGCTATATAGCATTATTGGTGCTACATCAAAATAAAGTTGATACACCATAGGTAACCAATGCTATATAGTACACTAGCAACATAATGTAGACAAACAAATATTAAAAAAAATTCATAAGGCACACAGCATCATTTACTTTCATCTCTAGCTTGGCAATTTCATCCTGTGGTGTGGCCTGAAATTTTGCTCTATGAGCTTTATGAGGCAGTCTTGATCACCTTGATCTGTGGCAAGTGCAAGATCCCGCTCAAGCACATAACTTAGGTGCTATTGATTTGCTGAGCACCCTCCGCCCTATGCAGATGTCTCATTCTATCTTCTAATGTCTGCTTTGATTGCTCTACAGAGCATCTCACATTTCCCAACCTTTGAACCGCTACATTGTGCAACTCAACCAGCTCACTCAGCTTTGTCTGGGTGAATTGAATAGGTGTTGTCGGATGTGGACGTGCACGTGGACCTTTCACAATATGTTACTTTGCATCATCCTCAGATACAATGATCATCTTCTCTTCCTACTTTAAGTGCTTCTTTTCCAGATTGTGTCTCTCCTCGCTACTCTTCATTGCCCTCTGCGAATGGAGCCCAAACGATGGTGTATTGCTCCTTGCTCTCTCAGCCCTTTTTGCAGCCTCACAATTCTCCAGGGTAAATGCTTTTGCAAATTGATGCCCGATCTCGTAATTGAATGGTCCTTCTTGATAGAAATCCCAATGTTAATAAACCAAGCATTCTGCAAACTCTGGCTTCACATGATATGATTTAATCTTCTTGCTATTTCCTAGAAGGGGCTTTGAGCACACAAAAAATAGCAATTTTCATGAGAGATGTCATTCTTCCCATACAAGGTGTGGGGATCCACTCTTATAATGGAAAGACCCCGATCTCTCACATTTCCCAACCTTTGAACCGCTACATTGTGCAACTCAACCAGCTCACTCAGCTTTGTCTGGGTGAATTGAATAGGTGATGTCGGATGTGGACCTGCACGTGGACCTTTCACAATATGTTACTTTGCATCATCCTCAGATACAATGATCATCTTCTCTTCCTACTTTAAGTGCTTCTTTTCCAGATTGTGTCTCTCCTCGCTACTCTTCATTGCCCTCTGCGAATGGAGCCCAAACGATGGTGTATTGCTCCTTGCTCTCTCAGCCCTTATTGCAGCCTCACAATTCTCCAGGGTAAATGCTTTTGCAAATTGATGCCCGATCTCGTAATTGAATGGTCCTTCTTGATAGAAATCCCAATGTTGATAAACCAAGCATTCTGCAAACTCTGGCTTCACATAATATGATTTAATCTTCTTGCTATTTCCTAGAAGGGGCTTTGAGCACAAAAAAATAGAGCTCCAATTTTCATGAGAGATGTCATTCTTCCCATACAAGGTGTGGGGATCCACTCTTATAATGGAAAGACCCCGATCTTCATGAAAGTCCTGTGCATAGCGACAAAATTTTTTGTGGGGGTGAGGTGGGGAAACTTCCTTGATCATGGATGTGCTTCCCTCTGCTTTCCCAGAAGAAGCTTCTGTCTTCATTGAAGAGCATGACCTTCCCATCCTTCACTATACCACATGCCAAAAAAAACACCGATTTAGCATTGGATGCATTAGTATTCTTGAATGAACACAAGAGAGAGAGAGAGAGAGAGAGAGAGAGAGAGAGATTAATGAAATGCATTCAAGCTTGTGTGTGTGTGTGTGTGTGTGTGTGTGTGTGAGAGAGAGAGAGAGAGAGAGAGAGAGAGACCTGTAATATTTTGGCAACTACAAACTATGTGTGTGTGTATTGCATGTGTGCAATAGGTAAACAAGAGAATCTGTCCAGTGAACACATAGAGCGGGAATACACAGACAGTAGAACAAACAGAGAGCGAGAATACGCGACAAGGAAGATAACGTCCTAGGATACACCATAGTCCAAACGAGTTTGAAATGACTATGGGCTCATTCCTATAGTAACAGCCTCTACTATATATAGCTCTTTCACAAAATAGTTTAAAATTGTTATGTGTCAACTAAACCTATGCTATAAATTTGGACTATATAACTCATATAGTATTCCACCATACCATGCTTAGACCCCACCATCTATGTCCATTAGGTCGTCCACCCCAAGTTTCCCATGGAGATGAAGGATACATTGCATGTACTCCATGCAATAGGCATAGTTAAGTTAGTTAATCAAAGCCAACATGTTAGAGAAGATCCCTATCCATAGCATGTGGAACATGTACATGAAGAAGTGACCTCTCATCAAGAGAGAAGTCAAAGCCCAAAAGTTGAACTAAGTGGAGTCATCACGGAAAGACCATATGCCTGTGACATGACTTCAAATGAAGCATCATTATGAGTAGCATCATTTAAGACATTGTAACCTCATGGATATCATCATTACACGACACATGATCCTTATGAGAAATATTATCATGAGTATTATCAACAAATCATACTACCATGTGTAATAACATAATCACAAATCATCTTTGGATCCATGTTAATGGGATCCTTAAATTTTTAAACACTTATCATGTGAGTCAACACCTCTTGATTAACAGGCAACTAGTTCCATACCTTCTTGGATTTATAGACAGCTTAGCTCCAAACCTCATTGGATTTATAGGAAACTCGATAGGGACCTCTTTGGGCCTCTCCTCCGTCTCCAAACCTTACTGGATTTATAGGCAGCTAGCTTTATACCTTCTTGGATTTACAAGCAGCTTAGCTCCAAACCTCACTTTATCATTTAACTTTCATTTTAATATTGTGAGTAAATCATGTGAACAACTTAGGAGCTTTTGGAAAGCACCATTTGTATGTAACAAAATCTACATTAGCCACATCATCTCATCGTGGCATAACCTCAAGAAAACATGTGCATAAAAGTCATTAAAGCATCATCATGTGCATCAACATATATATACATTAAGAGTACCATTCAAGTTGTGCAACCTCTCTCTCATACTTGAGCTCTACTGCTTCTGTCTAGCCCTTGCATACTTCATTCCATTAACGTCCATCTCCTCTTCCCCACAAGCATCATCTCCTACTCACACACATCTTCAACATGAAGATCTTCCATCCTCCTTATCTCTTTCATAGCCCTTGGATGCCCTGATTTCAACAAACTTTGAGGTTCTCTCTCTCTCTATCTCTCTCTCATGGAAAGATGTGTAATAAATTCTAACTCCAATGATTGAAAGATGTGTAATAAATTCTCTCATGGAAAGATGTGTAATAAATTCTAACTCCAATGATTGAAAAAGTGAGATTAATTTATGCTTACTCTAGTACAAACTACCCAAAGTAGTCTTATCCTCTCTCTCCAAGACAATGTCATTGAAAAAAGTGAGACTAGTTCTCTCGTTTTATTCTAGTACTCAATCATTTAGCAAGGTATATAAAAGCAAGTTTTATTATCAATACCAAAATCTTGCAATAGGAAATATAAATAACTCTAATCTATCCATTCTAGCATCTCCAACCATTAATAAAGTATAAAATGTCATTTATTTAGCCTTAAAATGGAATATCAGACATTATATTAACAAGAATTATCACTTTTCACTAAGCTCTTCTATCAAGCATCTTAATTTCATTTTCTTATTAACAATGAATTTAAAAACGTCTTCATGAATCTCCTCAAAGCAATTCTACCATTGAAAGAAATTTAAATACAAATTCACGATGCGAAAACAACTCTCATAGGGATTATTCACTTTTAAATATAAGAATATATGTTTCTCTTTAGCACAAAAAGTGACATGTTATCCATAATGATTAAAATTTATCTTCTCAACTAATTCTCCTACATTAAGAGGGATTTTTAATGCAAAAAAAATCAAGCATAATTAACTTTACTATTAATAAATAAGCATTTTCTTTTATTACACAAAACTTATGCCTCCTAGTATTGGAAAATGCAAAGGGAGGAGGAAATCAATTTGGATTCAAAGTGGCTCTCTCAGGATTTAGAGATTGCCGAGAGTGAGAGGTGGGAGCGTACTGGAAGAAGCTCCAACCTGGAAGGGAAGACGAGGCTGGAGTGAGGTAAAAGGGGTAGAGTGGAGGAAGAGAGAGTAAAGGGGAAAGGCAACCGTACGGTGAGGGTGATGGACTTGAGCCCACCGTCCACACTAGCAGTCTGACCCTCCACCCTTGAGGGTTCCTCAAGGATAGAGCTTCATCTATTTTTATAGACTAGGCGTCTTCGACCCAGAGCATCACAACCCTACACTAGACGAATGTAGATCCAAGAGGATCTTCTATGCCATGACATGCTTCCATCACCCTAAAGGGCACATATTTTCTCGCCCATCAGATCCATATTGGTAGAAGAGGGCTAGTTTCCCCTGTGCAAGGTCACATGCTAATATCGCATTCGTATACACTAGAGATAAGCCATTTTCCCTTTCTCTTAGTTACTTTTTTCCTAGCTCACATATGGTCTCATACACTTTTTAAACGTTAATATTGTATATATATCGCTCTCTTCACTGTGTACCTACTCATTGGAGAGGACGACATAAGATTTTTGAGCCAACTTCATTGTATAGACATGGCTTGCATAATAGGCTAGCCTTGTTTTTCTTTTGGAAACAAGGGGTTTTCTTTTTCATGCAGTCTTGGCATGTGGATTATATGTCACATCTTTTGGCCCTTCAGATCTATATACATTCATATGAGACTCTCTCTCTCTCTCTCTCTCTCAGAGGCAGAGGCAGAGGCAAAGGCAGAGAGCACCAAGATAGGCACCCTTTAGGAGAAACTGTTCCACATTGGATCATCTCTTTTTTGCCTTAAAGGCCATCATTGAGGGGGCTAGGGCACACCAAGAGCAGATTTATTGTTTCTTTGTGGATTTCCCCAGGCTTCTGATTCGATCCCTAGGCCACAACTTCATGGGCGCTTACAAGACCTCCATTTTCCACCTAAGATGATATGGGGAGTGATGGCATTATATGAGTCTATGACTGGCACCATTCATGCACCTAGGGGCCTTTTTGGAGAGATCTATAGCACTATCGGGGTCAAACAAGGCTGCTCACTGTGCCCTACACTCTGTAGGCTATACATTGAATCAGATCTATAGCACTATTGGGGTCAAACAATGCTCCTCATTGTCACCCCAATAGTGCACTCTTTAGGGTATACATCTCAAGATTCATTTATCAACTGGGTGGCATGGACTCACGGCTAGCAAAGATGATGATACCCGTTCTCTTATGTGCAGATGACATAGTCCTAATTTTGGACTAGCTGAGGGATTCCAACAACTTCCGGATGCATCGCAAGCTTTCTGTGACGAGAGGGACCTCGCAATAACTCTTGGGAAGACCAAGATTATGTTTTTTAACACCTCCTATCCCGATGCAACCAGACACTCTTTTACATACAAAGGAGATGAGGTTGAATTGGTCAAATCACATGTATAACTGGGGCTCACTTTCACTGGCCCACTTTTTATCATGCACTTGGCTGCTGATGCATTTTTCAGGGATATCCCAACCTTCCTCGTTTTTGAGATAATGTTATCAGACCCACTTCCAAGAACTTAGTACCAAAATCTAGTTATTTGATACTTTGGTCCGCCGGCAAGGTTGTATGGGGCGTCTTTTTGGAAATTGGGGCGTAAACATGGGAGATGAGGACTAGCGAAGAGTGGAGAGACTGCAGGTTATGATGCTCTCACCATGATCAGGAGTAATCCATCACTGCCAAATGCCATAGTATTGGCTGAGTATGGATCAGCCTTTTTCGTCATAGATGCCATGTTCCAGGCCGTCACATACGTCAGCACATCTACACACTACATAGAGATCACCTCCCACCATTGGCCTTGGAATCCTCTAGAATGCTAGCACAGGAGGGTCATAGCAATTGTCGGTATGCATGCATCACCAGGTGATTTAAATCACATGGCTTTAGGATGGACCAACTCGCCCCCTTTGAGTACAGCTTGGACTCCCCCTTGATCTCTCGCGAGACAATAGAAGATCGAATTCATCATCCACCTCGATATGACTAAATTTCATACAGACCGGAGATGGACATCTCTAGCCAAGCTTTCCCCAAAGTTTCGGTTTTACACACAGCATTTCTTGAGGGTCATTGGGGATCGCTTCATTGAGAGGCCCAGTAATCACCACATCCATGTCCCACCATCTTTGAATTGACACGGAGAGCATCCCAAGAGATAGACCCATACGCAAGCTTTGAAGTCATGGGGGGATCAACTCCGAGGAGCATTACATACTTAGATGCCTGGTTTACTATCAAATACAGAGACACTACCATTGTCTGCTTAGAGAGGGGTTCAGGCCCCCGTCATGGGTGATGCAACACACAGATCAGAGATGCTTGGGACTTTCTATTGAAGTTGAGGTGCCACTGAAACGGATTATTAAGGCAACAGCCTGAGATGCCGGACACTGCACAGACATCTATCACTAACTTCTTTGGCCCCCAAGAGAGAGCCCTACACTCAGCCTGCATGTGATTCGCTGAGACACAAGAAGGAGCAGGACAAAGCTAGCCATCCCCATGAAGTGAGCACCCTCCAGAGCTGCAGCAGGCTAGCATCATGCACCCGGGGAGTCCTTCAAGAGAGAGCACAGTCCCTCCAAAGAGCCAGGCAGCCCCACTCCCGGCAACCCTGACCCTCCTCCACTCCCAGCTTGAGATCCGGGACTTGCTTCAGCGATATAGAGAGGTAACCCCACATGTGGTGGATATTGAGGCCAGTTACACGGTCCATGAGGAGGACACAATGTCAGCCCAAACACAAGGTTCTTCTACTGCCTACTTTATTGTACAGACAATGTCTATGTAGTACATTCAATATATTTATACTTTTTTCATGTTGTGTTGACATTCAGTTTACTCATGGATCACATGTAACAACTTTCTAGTCTCATAGAC
Organism: Cibotium barometz; assembly: GCF_041138505.1. Taxonomy (NCBI): domain Eukaryota; kingdom Viridiplantae; phylum Streptophyta; class Polypodiopsida; order Cyatheales; family Cibotiaceae; genus Cibotium; species Cibotium barometz. The sequence continues at coordinate 30,368,185 of NC_141071.1, forward strand.
CCTTCGGGTATTTCCTAGATGTCAATAACATCTCTCTCTCTCTCTCTCTCTCTCACTCACTCATATGCAGCTGATGTGATGTTCTTCCTTTTCATTTATGTTATTTAGCAGGATCATTGTAACCCATGGATACTACTTTGTAACATATTTTTGATCTCATAGACCCTAGTGGTCATTTGAAGACGTTAATATAATTTTTTCTCTCTCTCTCTCTCTCTCTCTCTCTCTCTCTCTCTCTCTCTCTCCACACACACACATGCATTTGGTGTTGCTAGCTAATGTGTCTCTTGCTTGTCCATGTAATAGAGCTCTTAAGTGATCTCATTGTGGCATATATTCTTCAACCTACACCTTGCTACCACCATAATAGCCAAGATTTGGGACTCTGTTGGTGGGTCTCGACTCTCCCTCTTTATGTTCCTACAGAATGGTGTCTCTCACTAGCTGCTTAATCTGTGTGCTGCTGCTTACCTGTTCAATTCAAACACCATTGCACTCCTTGAGTATATCCTCTAGGCTGGTTATTTTTATCCATATCGACACCCCTTGAAAGTCTAACCTTGATGGTCATTTGCAATGGTCGCACAGAATGCCAAAATGCCACCAATGTGGGGTTGATGTTTTCCGTAAAGTCACATAGACACACTTGCAACATTTGGTCATGTAGACATGCTGATCATTTGCAACATTTAAGGCACCTGTGACCGAGCTTTGCTTTGCTTCAGTCAAGTCGTTACTGCACTTATCACCTCCTAATATCTGATAGCCATAAATTACATTAACCAGTGCATCATCCACTCTTTTTTCCATTTAAGTTTTTCGCTAGCTGCATGACTTCCTGTGATTCGTCTTTCAGGCCTGCCTCAAACAATGCCCTTTAAAAAAGAGGGAAATTTATCAGTCCTGAAATTTGATAGGCATACCTTTTCTAACTATTTAGTAAGCAATCGAAAGCAAACAAACCTGCCCAAAATAATCAGGGATGCGTAGTAGCAGTGCCGGGCATCTGGATGTTCAGGCACTTCCAAGCCCCTAATTGCTCTCATTGTTTCAACACACTCCATGACTGCACCCTGATAAAGAAAGCATGGGGTGAGAACAGTTATGAGGCAGGCCCTCTATTTGCATCATAGCATCTTTTTATTGTTGCTTAGCTATCCAATGCATGATGGTTGCGAATCCAATGATCTTGGCATCAGAACTTTTAGTACTGTGCACACTATGGATAATGGAAGGGAGTGTTAGGTACAACTACTGTATGTAATTATGGAGCTTCATCATGCTATGCAATAGCCTTGACATCTATGGATGCCAACAATAGTCATGGCAGGGATACCTAGGAGTTGGAGGGGCTTGGGCTGCTTCAACACACCCTTGTATAAGCAGAAGTGTGGACTTTCCTACCCTCAGCTATGTGAAAATCCTCAAATTCGTACTCCTATTTACCACTTACCCATGAGGTCATAGGGGATCCCTATGCACAAATTCACTGTATCATCATTGGTCTCAATTGTATCATTATTGGTGTCCACAAAGCAACCATAGACCCGCTGCCGGCATGCCCTTGCCTTCTCAATAATGGTCCTGAGAGTGAAGATGTAGTATTAACTCCTCCTGGGATCTGAACCCAGCCTGACTTGTGGCCCCCTGCCTGTGTGCCTATATCAAGGTGCCAATCTCAGCCTCCATAAATCTTGGCTATGGTGTGGCCAATCATGTTGGAGTAGGGGAAGGCCAATCCATGGCATTTCCCAACCGTCATGTTCATGGGGAGTGGAGCATTCTGCAGATATTTTACAGCCAGACCAATGGAATTACGAACCTCCCCCAAGCCACCCACCCCCGGCAGCATGGCCAGGAAGGCTGAAAAGTATAGTGCACAGACGTTGACAGTCAGGCAAATCACATTACCCCACATCAGCAAGCTGCAGAATGCAAATTGATAGTGACAGCTTGGTGTACAAGATTTTTTCCCCCTAAAACTAGTATGTGATGATTTTGTAGCTGAGATCCCCGCTCCCACAACACATAACTGATGATTTTGTAGCTGAGATCCCCGCTCCCACAACACATAACCATGGCGGTCTCATAGTTACTATGATTCATGGGGTCTCATGCCTTATGGATCAAGAAAATGGTGTTAGTGCTCCAAGAAGGGGGGGAAGCCTTTGCACGCAGCCATTTTAGAGATCTATGCAAGGAGAGTGGAAAAAAATACCAGATCCAAGTGCGAAATGCTCCATATGGACGTCCTTGTGATCCTTAGCTCTTCAATTGTGCAACTTCAAGAGGGCTCTGCTGACATTAGTTGTAATGAAAATACTAGCGGAGTGTGTGATAAGTTAGGTGCAAGCTGGTGTACATCGTACAGTGCAACTTCGAGAGGGCTTTGCTGACATTGGTTGTGATGAAAATACTAGCAGAGTGTGTGATAAGTTAGGTGCAAGCTGCTGTGTACATCGTATAGAAAGCGTGCATAGGACCTCCATATAAGATTATCAATGATGAGGTGTGGGTGGCTTCTCGTCCTCGAGGAAGCGCCAAGCCCCTCCAAGCTGTCCACACTGAAAAAAAGATGATATAACTCATCTTTGTGTTATGATGGTTGGGCATCTCAAGATACATATCAACAACTCATGCATGGCACCCATCGTTAAAAAGCCCCTGCCATAGCTACTGATGTGCCCTGTGTGTCTGCTGAGGTCCGCTGTATCTCTGAGACTCTAAAACCCATCTCTGAGATCATCACTAAGGTCTGCATGAAAGTCATACATATGTACGTGTATCAGAAATGTCCCTGCATTGAAAGTCATCAATTAGAAGGATGTCTCCTTGTTGGGTAACTCCACAATATCTGCAAGAAGTACATAAACTGTCCCCCTTGCAGCAAGTCCTGAGCAAACATGACTAAGTCACTTGGTTTGAGCTGCTGGAGCTCCCCCCGTGTGCGCACCTTCCCTCCATCGCTGTCGCCCTCCGCCTCCTAGCCTCTGCGCGCTTCCCCTGCTCCCTCTTCCCCACCCCGTCAGTTGTCCCCCCCCCCCCCCCTCTCTGTGAGTGCCTCCCGCCTGAGCTCTCCTCCTTCGTCCTCTCCCTCCTTTGTGCCGCCCTGCCCTCCTGCCCACCAGCTCCTCCACCCAGCCGTGAGCCGCCCTGCTCCTGTGCCCCTTTTCTTCTAGCGCCTCCGCTTCTCCAGTCCATTGCGCCCCCCCCCCCCCCCCCCCCCCCCCCCCCTCCGTCTTCTCTCCACCCCAATCCTCTTGATCATCTCCCTGGGCAGGTGTTTTCAGCTATCGGACAGTTTCTCTTTTCGGTGAGTGTCAGATACTTCTGGTCTTCAAACCTCCAAAAGGACTCCATGGCAGAGCTGCTCCGTCGTCCCCGACCAAGGCGTTGTCCCTTGCCTTTCTTTCTCAGAAGCAGACCTTCACCTTTTGCAGGCAAGCCTTATCAGTGAGTCTAGAAAGATTGCTGATATTCATCCCTTGGGGTGTGCATATTACCAGGTTGAGTTTGATTCACCTGCAGCATCGGGCAGAATCATGCAACGAAGCCTCGTGGCACTGCATACAATCCAGGTCTTCTTTGCGAGGTGGCAGCACGCCTTCAACCTAGCGTCCGACCCTTTGGCTGGTGTCTCAGGCTTTCCCGTGACAATTTGCTTTCCTGATCTCAGGAAGAAATGCCTTCCTCTCCTCCCGGTGATAGGTGGTGTTATTGTGAGTGTGATGGAATCCACTCCCACCACCGTTTCGGTCCTAGCTCCAATGGCCGGGATTCCATCTCTTCGTATATGCATAGCCTCTAGAGTCAGTTCCTCATGCCATATCGCTTCCTTGTCTTCGGGGAGCTCCTATTCTGTAGAGAGTTGAGTACTCTGGCCTCCCAGGCCAATGCTTCATTTGCCGGCAGATGGGACACCTTCCTAGACCCCCCCCCCCCCCCCCCCCCCCCCCCCCCAAAAAAAAAAACCCCCTCATCAGGGGGTGGGAGGGATATTGGTCCCCAAGCGTCAGAGCACCACGGCCCGGCCCCAGAGGATCCCGGTGCAGGACAGTGGTGGCAGACCGCTGGCCCGAGGCGGAACCACCGTCGGACCTACCAAGCAAAGTGGCGCCACCAGACACGCCTAAGGAGGATACGGTTTTGTCACAGAACTAGAACTGTTACAAGCATTTATCTCAGCAGCACCCCCCCCTCCCTTTCTAGAGACCGTTGCCTCGTCATGATTCCGCTCCTGGCATCCAGATTCCCACGAGGCCCTCTGACCCTTCAGGCTTCAGAGCCTTCAGTGGGCCCGTCCTCACAACCCCCTCCCTCACAGCGAACCCTTCTACCTTCGGGCCCCCTCCTCAGCTCTCAACACCCACGCCACACCCCCCCCCCCTCCCTCTTCAGCTCCGGCTTTCTATTACCATTTGGTCCCTTCACCAGTTTTGATCAATGTATTGGAGCAAGCCCACACATAGAACACAACCACGGTGAGAACGGGGATTTTCCACAAAAGGAAGTTGAAGCATTCACTCGCAAGGATTGGCCTGAAAGATGCTACACAGCATGAGCATCATGGGATTTTAATCACTTAAGCAACTTATGTGGTTTATTAGTCATTGTGTTCACACATTATTAAAGGCTGGCCGGACATATTATTGATTGGGCATGGATCCCTAGTCAAAAGGAGGCACCTAGACACAACCTGCTTTGCTGCTGTTCTTGTCTGTTAGCCGCCTGCAAGCTGGTCTTACTGCTGGCTGACAGAAGCCACCTTTCCTCTCTCTTTAACCCTGTTTTGGAGCTGGTCATCTACAGAACCACCAACAGCCATGCTTTTGCTATTGCTGGCCGCCTTCTAGTTGGTCACCTGCTGGCTGTAAAAACAGCCGTACAGCAGCCATACAGCCTCCACACATGTGACAGCGACTGGTTTTCTCTCTCACTCTTCTGGCCGCTTAAATACTGGTGGTTGCAGCCCTAGAGTATCTGTCTACAGATGGTCACCTACAGGGATGTTTGAGACAGATTTGTTACTGTTTTTTGGAGCTGATTTGAAGATAGTAACCAGTTTCGGGCTGATTGTGGGACTGTCTTTATCTTTGGTTCTGGGACGAGAGCCACGCCAGAGTCTCGTTTATGCTTTGTGAAAAGTTGCTCAGTATAGCAGCTTGCTGTGGAAAATCTGGTGCTATGTGCACCCTCACCTTGAGTTCTTGTAAAACTTCTAATGAATAAGTAAGTTCCTACCAGGAGCCGGCCATTCCGCTCTTTATATTGTTGTGGCTTCCTGCAATGTTCATACTCTGTTGGTATATTTTTAGTGTTTATCTTCTATTCCGGGTCCCCGATCGGTTACACTTTCCCCCCTAAAACTCCCTTTGCCCTAACCTCATTGGAACCCCCTCCCCCCTTCCGCCTCACAGGAGCACTCCCGCTGCCCACCGGCCGTGCCTCACCCACAAAGGAGGCAGCAGGCTAGTTTGATCGCCGCTTGATCCACCATTTCACGAAGCCAGCATAGATGACCATCAATAACCCCCCCCCCCCCCCAAGCCCCACTCCAAATACCTGCATTGTGACAAGCGGAGCCCAGAGTATGCATATTCCAAGGCTTGAACAGAGTGGCTCCACATGGAGGACATGATTCGTGCCCACCGGGCGCGGCTTCGCCCCAGGATAGATAGTGATAACTCTCCGTCCAAACCCACGCCTAGGACTCTTTGAGTGGAGGGTAGTTCCAACAGTTTCACCTCCCGCAGATCTTAGTTATGTGGATTGTCTCATGGAACATTCAAGATTTGGGAGGACCGCAATGCTTTCAAAGGCGCGGGATCCTTAGAGAGGAGCTCCACAGAGCAATAGTAGGTGGCCCATCAACATTATCCTCCTCCTAGAGCATCATCTTTCTGAGGGGCATACACGCCACTACGGGAAGCTCCTTCAGGGCAGGAGTCACACTTTTTGGTCCCACGCTTTTGGTCCCTCCAGGACGCAAGGTGGAGAAGGCATTTCCGTCAGCGAGCAGCTATTACCTGCACTGGTCAACTCGGGCACCATTGTCACTAGGAGAGCTCAATGGGTGACCATCAAGATTGGAGAGAACAAAGTGGGCTATCTGCACGTATACGCGCCAAGTGCCGCAGCAGGCAGAGCCACTTTCTGGGGTATAGTTTGCCAGTCCCTCCCACAGGCAGATTTCTAGTGCATGGGTGGGGATTTCAATATGTTACGAGTGGCATGGCTACAGTTTCTGCCATAAGAGTACTCGCTTGGGAGGAGTTGATTCTGGCTTTGAGGGGATAGGACCCTTGGCATTTACTCGAGTTTGGACACAGCCCCGGGAGTCTGTGTTTCTCGAGATCCAATAAGAGGAGTACATGCCCTAACCTGTCCAGATAAAGCCGGTTTTATGTTGATGAGTGGGCTAGTGAACGTGGTGCCATGATTGGTATTCTGGCAAGCACTACTTTATCTGATCAGGCACCTGTCATTCTATCCTTGGAGGACCCTTGGAGGTACGACAAACATTTGAGCAACCGGATCCCAGAAAGCCTCATTCAGGACTCCGAGATATGCAACAGGATAGACAAGCTCTGGAAGAGTCTGTATTTTCACTCGGGTTCAGCCACAGGTGGCTTGGACGCAGGCCTCAACAAGATCAGCAATTTATTACAAGAGGCAGAGCAAAGCAGGTTGGCTAGCTTCCGATAGTAAGAGAGGAGCATCCGGCGGAACCTAGCCTCCTACAGCGGATCCAGGAGAGTATCCCAAATAGAGCCCCGTGGATTGAAGCCCAATTAGCTGTAGCTCGTGCCTTTTGAACCCAAGCAGGAGACAAGGTCACCAAGGATTTCTTTTGAGATAGCAAGCCCATGCAAGTGTAGGGATGGTATCCGCAGGTTGCGAGGCCAGGATGGATTCATTGTTGCAGATCCCCCCCATGTGAGCCATTACCACAGATTTCTTCCGCTCTCTCCTCACCGGTGCCCCTATCCTCACAGGCGTTGGATGCGCGAGAGTGGGTTTGGCGACATACGAGAGAGTTGGTTCCTCCCGCTCTCCAGACTTTCCTGTTGACTCCCTTTAGTGCAGACGAGCTTGCGGAGGCTTTGACACCACTCCCTACGTGCAAGTGCCTGAGAGAAGACTGGCTTCCGGTTTCCTTGTTTCTCCAACACTGGGATCTCATGGAAGGCGGCTTCAAAGTTGCCTTCAATGAGATTAATACCATGGGAGCCATGCCAGAGGGGCTATCAAAGGGATTGATACATTTGATTCCCAAGGAGGGTGGTGATTGATTGGGGATTCGGTAGCGGAGGCCCATCACCCTCCTAGGGACTGCCTACAAAATTCTAGCCAAGGCGATCAGTCAACGACTGCAGCCTTTTGTCACCAAAGCATCAAAATACAAGTTCTTGATATGCAAAAATGCAGCACAATGCCCCCCCCCCCAAAAAAAAAAAAACAAAGTGACGTGGCATTGATGATATGGCACTGCCATGTGGCAAGATATCAGCGCAAGGCCCCCTTACAAGCTTGGAATGATGCAAGTAGCTTTTGGAAAGGAAAAGACTATAAGCTTTTTAAATACCAAAAAGAGAAGAGCTTTTATAATTAAAAAGATGCGTTTTGAGCTATAAGTGAGTTTTAAAGCGCTTTTCTCACAAGCTTTTTGGCAAGAACTATAAATTCAACTATTCTCTCATTGTTGAGACATGTAAAAAAAGACAAGAGAGCTCTTCAGCTCTAAGAATTTGTACTCAAGACTCCTCCAAGGCATTTTATATAATATAACTCGAAGGGGGAGTCGGCCAAAGGCTATTTCAACCCCTAGTGTGGTGTCTTCTCTTTTGTTAATTTTCAGATTTTCTCAAGATTTTATGCGTGAATTTGTTATTTTCTTGAAGATAAGCTAAGTACCCGTGCCACAGCTCTTATGAAGGCCTGTTGCAGTGGTATCAGAGTGAAGGTCATATCTCTCTCCTACGAGGGATAACAATCTTTACACTCGGTGCTTTTTGCTTTTTCTTCAACCAATGGGAAGCACTCACCACCAAGAAGAGGACCAAGCCACCAAAAGTGGAAGCAAACCCAAAAAGACCCAAGAGCCCACATGGTCGAAGAAACTATGACCAATGTGGAAACTATTCTCCAAAATCTCGACTTGATGAGAAATTTTGAGCAACTATCTAAGAAGATTGAGCAAATGAAGAAAGGGGATGAGCAGCCAACAAAGGAGGATGCGGCTGAAAATCAAAGTGTCTTCATCCAAGATATCTCCCTCAAAGAGATCACCCAAACCTCCACCTTCTCGTGGAAGGAACAGGAGCCATTCCAAATCAGCCCACTCTCATTGTGGGAAAAGCCAACATAGTCAGAAAAGGTCCAGGAGCCCATCTTCTTCATCAAGCGTTTCATCTTCCTCATCTTCTTCTTCTTCTCCTTCTTCTTCCCCTTCTAGGTCACCCTCTCCATGGCATAGAAAGAAAGGGAAGAAAGGCAAGCACAAAGCTAAGGACTTCAAAAGGAGGAAGGACAGTGTGGTTTACACCATATGATGGAACTTATGGTTACATAGACAAAGCCCTCACTTTTATCTGCCAATTCGATATTGCTTTTGGTTCCAAAACCAACCCCTTTACTGTCGTACCAAAGCCACTATACTGGCTGTACCAACCCATTTACTTGTACCAACTCAATGGAGGGTTGTACCACCTGTTTCAGATATTGTACCTGCTCTATTGAATGAAGACCCGTGGTTTTTGGGAAAGAATCAATACCCACACGGTGGTATATGGATTATATTGTTGGCTTAGCATTTCTACAGCGTATGTACTGGCTGAATTTCATGGTTGCCTGTGTTATGACATTTGTATATGGATAATCCGGCATCTCCCATGGGGAGAGTAAGGTCCTCAAAGCTTGTACATGATATTTTCTCCTTGGGTAATAAAATACTCCAAGGGCCAGGTCAACCCATTCCAGCCTCTATGCGGTGTCAGTTGTGCACATCTTTCTTTTACAATTTTGTGGATTAAGTCGCTTATGTTTAAGGTTGTTGCCAATTTCAGTGTTTAAGTGCATAAATGGTTAAGTGTTTTGCGAAACCCCCAGGCCCTCCGGAAGTTACATTGGTATCAGAGCATTGGCTCTTTCACACCGTTGTGTGAAGAAGATCCTGTTGGGGTATAAACACTAACTATTAGTGTAGTTAAATACAGTCGGTCAACCTATCCACTTATGGGAGTAATCATGCGTCAAGAGCATGGGCATAAGTCAACATGGTCTATGGATTCGTGGATTCTTGAAATCTATCTTGGAAACATTGAGTTGGCTTTATTATGCCTACTAGGTATTCTCTTCTATATTGATATCATGGATCATTTCATCAAGCTCAAGAGAACCTGGATGGAGATAGATCTATTGGGCTTCATGATGAACTGGCCGAGAAAAGCTAACTATTCCTTTCTTTTCCTTGCAAGATTGTTACATGCGATTTTTGAATGCCTTACCCTTGTATCTTTGCAAGGAGAAAATGGTATGTTTTCTTGAGTGTATTTCAAAAAAGCATAGATGAGCTTGGCCTATATGGCTACTATATGGTTCCTTATGACCTTCCACGGATGGGATATGATGCATTACTCTATGGAAGAGATTGTAATTTGAACTATGGGCCACGTTCAAGGATTATTTGGATGTATCTATGGAGATTTCTTGCTTGGACAAGATTTATATAGATATTGGGCTCACAAGCAATTTCTATGGATGAATCTGTCTGAGTTTATAGAGAAGAAATATTTGGATATCTCATGGATATGATGCTTTTATGGATTTTTCTATCGACGACTAAAATGTTGATAAAATATAAGTCCACCTCTGCTCCAAGGTGTGTGGCCAACACGGAGTATGTGGTAGAGTTATGGTAATGGTTTGGTATGGCAACTCATTTCCATTGACCATGCCTATGTGGGTCTCAGATTGCCGGCTTTACAAACCAATATTTTGTATGGTATGGGACACATAGTAGTGGTCTTATTGCATGGTAGTACTGTGATGGAAAGACTTCATACTTTGGTAGGTTCATTGGAACTATGTTGTTGTACATGATTTTCTCATTATGTGTATGCATTGGACTGGCGTCCATGGCTATTGGTTTATGCTTATGCATGGGATTGACACCTGTCATGTGATATTGTGGACATGACCTTCCGCTGGGACTTAACGTGTTCATGCTCAGAATGTCATGATTTTCTCATTATGTGTATGCATTAGACTGGCATCCATGGCTATTGGTTTATGCTTATGCATGGGATTGACACCTGTCATGTGATATTGTGGACATGATCTTCCACTGGGACTTGACATGTTCATGCCCAGAATGTCATGTTTGGAATTATATGTTCCACTAGGACTTGATGTGTTCATGCCCGGAATATCTGGTGGACTTGGCTTTCCCACTAGGACTTATGCCTGTGCGCGCGTGACCGGAAACGCTTGGAGGAATGACTTTCTGCTGCTGCTGGGACTTGTGCCGCTTTGTACATGTCCGAAAACGCCTAAACGATTGGCTTTCCACTAGGTCTAATATCTTGTGTACTTGCCTGGAAACGTCAACACTTGGACGATTGAGGTCTGGTACTTCGTGTACTTGCTTCGAAACCTCCTTTGATATAGCTTCATGAACGGGAACTTGGTTGGTTAAGTAAATGCATGCATTCCTGTAAGGCCAATTGACAAGGGATACCATGTCACCTAGTCCATGATATGTGATGGAGGAAGGGTACTCTGTGGACTTTTGGCTAAGCACTCTTTCTATACATTGTCTCGTATGCCGTTCTCATATAGTGGTTTTATGGTGCATACTTGAGTTCACATATGGAGTTTCCTTGTGGACATCCTTTGGTTATGGACATCTATTGGTTATGGACCTTCTTTATGGATAGATGGACTTCCTTGTATACAAGTTTATGGTATACATGTATACAAGTCTATGGATTCCTGGACTTATTTTCTAGGGATTTGGATCCATCCTCAAGCTAATGGATTATTCTTTTTGGCTCCCTTTATTTGGGATGCATTGGACTTATGGAACTCATGGTTATCTCATGTATCGGGGATTTCGCTCTCTGGATTTCTACTAGTGTGGCCAAAATGCCTATAACTATGTGTAGCAGAAATGTTTACGTAGCACCAAGAAAACTACGTAAGTGATTCTTATCTTATGTTTCACACTTGAGCCCACCTCTCATCCAACGTGTGTGGTCAGAGTACCAACATGGAGTGCAAGTGGTAGAGTGAACACATGTCTACACCAAGGGTCATGTGGACTGACACATTGTTGGCAAGGGACTTATGTCTATGCCAAGGATCAGTAGACTGGAATCTGGACGTAATCTCATGTATTTATTTTGGGACATGATTATCATATTTGGATTTATGGGACTATTGTCTCACCCATTTATTTGGGACATGATTTTGATAATGGTATTATGGAGACTTGTTTAGTCTCGTCCATTTATTTGGGACATGAATTCTTACAGTTATATTGGATTTTTCAGATTATCTTGTCTCGCCCACTTGATGGGATCTTGGATATATGGCTTGAAGCTTAAAATTGCAGACAACTTTTAAGAAGCTAGGAAGGATGTCACCAACCTCAACATTTCCTAGTATGAAAGGGGTCTCGTGGACTCAAGGATGTCTAAATATTTGGAAAGTACAAGCTTTGGAAATGGGAGATTATCCTGGAATACAAAGGATCACACTCCTAAAATTTAGGAGAGTTGCTATTTTTGGCTCCACTCTGATGGAAATTTTGTTTGCGTCATTATGTCTGGAATTGAGAAAATACCAAGAGTTGCCAGAGTACCTATGACAAATGGGCTACCAATTGGGATATTCTTAGAGATAAAGTTTATGGAAGGACCCATCTCTTAGATTGGGACATGTGGCAAGAAGGTGGATTAAAGTGAGACAAGTGGCCTCACACTTGGCCAGCCGGAGAGAAGTGCATCCTTTCCCCCGTTTTTTGTGATCCTCGCTCCGTACATGGAGGCAAGTTTGTATCTAGCCTTTTAAGGCTGTTTTTAGTTAACTAATAGAAGGATCTTGTTTCCGGAAAAAAAAAGGTGGATCAAAGTGAGATAAGTGGCCTCACACTTGTCAATTCAGCTAGTGTGTGGCTCTCCACTTGTCATTATAGCCTTCTCTTGCCATTTTAGCTCTTCGCAGGCCAAAATCTATAAATTGGAGCCCTCTCTATTCATTTGGAGGAGGCTCTCTTGCTCCAAACTAGCCTCTACTATGATCGTTGCTCGCATTCTTGTCTATACCACTCTGTGGAGAGAGTACTCTCCATTTCACTCCCCACTACAAAAGCCATTGTACATCATGTACTAGCCATTGTACGAGCTGACCAGCCCCTGTATCTGCTGTACCAACCCATGTACTTGCTATACCAACCCATGTACTTGCTGTACTGGCTAAATGGAGGTCTGTACCGACTGTTTCAGATATTGTACTTGCTATATCAACTCTATTGCATGAAGACCCATGGTTTTTGGGAAAGAATCAGTACCCACACGGAGGTATATGGATTATAGTGAGAGCACTGTCATAGGACTGAGGCTCAAAATTACGTACAATAAACCTAATGTTAGTATCCAAACCTCTAAAAAATTGTTTCAACTTATCCTCCTCGAATATACCTAACTGTTGTGCTAATGTGATAACTTTGTTAGAGTATGTCGGCACGGGTGACCCATTTTGGGAGAGTCTATAAAACTCATCCTCAAGGTTGGTCATGTATTGGGAAGGTAGAAACCGTTTTTGAGATCGGACACGAAGGTGTCCAATACATACTAGGGAGCTCCTGTGATCAGGTCTGCATGTAGACTCGACCAATGCTGCCACCAGGTGACTGCTTCGCTGGAAATGTGAGGTGCCGCCAAGTTGACTCGATCTTGAGGATCTAAAAGCTTGGCCAATGAAAAATATGCTACAAATTGATGAATGAATTGCATGGCTTCAGCATGATCACACTTACCATCGTACTTACTAAAGTTCACTTGAGCTTGCTTGTATGCAGGTGGCGGTTGGGGTGGTGGAGGAACTTGCTCCGTGGTGCACCAGGATAAGGAGAAGAGACATCATATTTGCCTACATAACGGCTATCAACTGTTAGTTCTAGAGTTGCATAGTTGTCACGTTCAAGCCCGTTCTCGGGTTGCTTGGTCCACCCATCTTTGCTCTTCTTCAGTCCTACATTTAGCATCCTCGACCCTTCGTTCATCCTCACGTCAAGCTTCTTTGGCCCGTCATTCTTCCGCCTTTTTGGCATCTTCTTTTTACCGTTGTTGCTCCATGATGAGGAACAATCTTTCTAATTCTGAGAGCTCTTTTGGCTTTTCAACCGCTTCTTTGGCTTTTTCAGACTCAGCCTCAGCCTTTTTTTCTTTGTCCGCTTCTTCTTCTTTGGCCTCTATCTCTTGCCTCAGCAATCTGTTTTGCTCCAAGAGAAATTTGATGAAGTCTTCATTGCTTTGCGGAAGCGTTTCTATAGTGCTTGTGTCATCTTTGTAGATTTCTCCTTCCATATCTTCTTTGTAGCTTTCTAACGATGTCTCTCCTGACATTGTGGAGACCTGCGTGGTTTTTCCTGACCACTTTACCATCCACGGAATGCTCTCACTTTAGGGTAGCCAAGTTGGATTACAACCTGCAGCTATGATACCAATGTAGCATGCAATAGGTCGATCGTCGTAACGTGCAACAAAGCCTTCTTTATACCCATGAGTTTATGCAATTCCAGTTTACTTGAGAGAGAAGAGAAGAGAGAGAAGGTAGAGTCGACACAGTATTGGGTCCCAATTACCCACTACCTCTGGAGAACTTTGTACAATGAGTATGAATGATGATTGAGGGCTGCCCAATGCAAGGACGAAGTAGACGGAACACAGGCTGACCCATATGCTGTCCAAGCTCCTTTGAATAGCTCTTCAATGACCACTATGCAAACCAAGAACTGCAGGATGCACATATGCTGGCTGAATGCTGAAGAATGCTCTTCACAGAGGCTTTGGGACTATAGCAAAATAAAGTGCTGAATGCTAAATGTATGCGCAAGAAGCCAGAGGCTCTAGGCACACATAACTTCTCTTGAAGTGCTGTAGACTGATTTTATGAATGATGATTTATGCTGTAAACTGAGCACTTGTATATACATGGCTTTAGGCTGCTGGTCGGTTCATGCTGATGTTCTTGGCCTGTTTTTATGGGACATAAAATGCTATTTAATAGCATAAAATGTTGCGCATGTTTTCCAACGCTGTCCCACATGTTCGCCAACTACTGAAGCTGGCCGACATATGTTTGAAAGCCTTCTTATACTGTCGGCCTGCTGCTCAGGGCTGCCGACTGGACACAAACCCATTCTATGGGCTGGTCATGCTGCCTATTGTGCCTCATGGGCATGGGTTGGCCTTTGGGTGGCCCATAGGCTTGCTTAACATGAATCTAAGCTTCTACATGCTTGCTAATGTACTATCTAAAGCTAAGGTTGACTTCTACATGAGCCTATCTAATGAATTCTCCAAGTGGGTAAGAGGACTGACAAATGCACACTCTCTAGGGTTGTGGAGACTGACCTGCGTAGCTCGTGCCTGACATGTCCCGAATTGGGGCTCACAATGGGATCACGGCATACGACATACTATTCCTAAAAAAGGTAATCCTAATGTATGCATGTTTCACTGATGTAGAGCCAGTGTGTCACATAGCACTCCACTGCAGGGTGCATGTGACATGGATAGTTTTCGTCCACGAAAGGTCACTCTCTTTCTATGGCAGCTGGCACATTAGAGCTTGCCGGTTGGCACTTGGATGGCCATAGAGGCAGGCCCGCAGTCTGTTCGAGGTGTGGCCATCCCCAAAAGTCCCAGCATCACTATCTTTGGGACTGCCCAAAGGCCCACAGGTTTGGCAACGGATTCTCCGCATCTTCACTATGGACGGACAAGGCTCCCGCCCGCAGAGTTATGTGGGGCATAATTGTTTGGGTCATCGAGGCCATCATGTCATATGAGGAGGAGGGTGGGGGACTGGCCCTTCAGGTCTCTCACCTTCGTATTTCTGCAGTGCTAGTCCCAGCTCCATCTACTAGTCACTGGACTCCAAGTTCTAACCAGAGATGGGAGATTTGCGGCAGTATTGCTGTGTGGCACATCTGGAGAGCTTGATGCAGCAAAGCCATTGAAGGCACCCTCACCCCGCCAACGGAGTCCATCCGGAACATCTGGTTCGATCTCAATCATACCCTCTATGGACAGTGGGGGAAGCTTTAGGGTGGCTCAGACCGCATGTAGAAGCACCAAGAGGCCTTCCTCCTGAGGATCTAGCATCACGGTCCCTTTCTCACTAACAAAGGGTGTGAGCCCACTTGGCACTATCAGAGAGGAGCATCCCCCCCCCCCTCCCCCCCTTTTTTATGTTTCTTGACTCTCACTCCCCATGTGGAGCTGAGTTTGTACTTAGCTCTTATGGCTGTTTTTATTGATAACTAATAGAAGGATCTCTTTTCCAACAGAAAAAAAAAAGTCCTATGCAAAGGTTGATGTCTCATGTGAAAACTAAAAAAAACCGCGATGTGCGATGTTTAAAGTCTGAAAACTCGGCTGGGCGTATCCACATGAATCAGGCCGCCTCATGCCATTTGACCATTGTGAGCTCCTCACACCCCTATATGTGGATTCCCATAGGTACCCTGACACCTTGGGTAGCCCTCTTTTTAGGGCTTTTATGTGTCTCAGTAGAACACTCCAAGTCTCTTCTCGTATAGATTTCTGCAAAACCTACACACACACACACACACACACACACACACACATACATATATATATATATATATATATATATATATATATATATATATATATATATATATAGAGAGAGAGAGAGAGAGAGAGAGAGAGAGACAGACAGACAGACAGACAGACAAAGAGAGAGAAAACAAAAGTATATTAACATCTACAAAAGGCAAAAGGGTCTATGACCAAAAGTATTACAATTAGTCCATGAAGTAACTATACAATGGAATGGGGTACCTGCTTTAACAAAGCTAGCCCACATCCAGCATATGCTGCAATCTTGAAATCGTCTGTTTTTCCCTGTGGTCCGATTATCGAAAAGAAAAAACAAAATGTGCATCTCTTACAAATTTTTCAATAAGCTGAAACCCCTGAAGTAAACCACTTTTCCTACATGTGTATGCATGACAAACAGGAAAATGTGTATGATACAAGCAACAAAGACAAATGCAATATGAAACTAGAAATGAGATAAAAGCAAAGTCTTCTCTTCAACCTTCAAGATAGCATGCTGGTAGTAGACAGCAGAATTCACCCAGTCCCTATTTGTTTTATAAATTAACCCTAACAACGCATATGCCTGCTCGTCCTCAGGCTCCTCTTTGATGGCATTTCTGTTAGGGTTTAGTCATACAAGTGTATAAGATCAAACATGCCAAACCAAGAGAAAAAGTGTTTCCAACAAACAAGCAACTCTGTAATCAAGTACTCCAGCAGATTTCCTTATCAACTCATTAGTGACTATTGTTAAAAACAAACCAGTACTCTTAATAAGCACTGGCGTAGGTGGAGAACATTAATGTACAAGCATTGATCTTTTCAAATGAACAAGCTTATTAGCGAACCTTTGTTAAGGACTAAGAAAATGATATTGATAATGTCATAAAAGCATGCTCTCGTCTGCACTACTTACTCCAACAGTTGGATAGCCTGTGTAAAATTTCCTGAGGAAAAACATGTACCAGCATCCTGGGAAAAAAACATATTTATGGAGGTTAACCCAGAACACAGTAAGTGGGGGGGGGGGGGGGGGGGGGGGGGGGTGTTGTTGCCTTACTTTAAAAAAAATAAATGCACATGCACTGAGCGCAAGTGTGCCTGAGTGCACACGCACCATATGTGCGGGTACGCCTGCATGATTGCATGAGTACGTTTGTGTGAGGGTTCACCTGTGGGTAAGTGTGCCTATGTGCGTGTACACATGTGCATGAATGCTCCATGCATGCAGAACATAGTCAAGGTGAAGAGGGGAGGTCGGGCTGTACTTTTTTTGTCATGGTGTCTGTGTGCGTAGACCAGAGTGAGTGCTCATGTAGGGGGGGGGGGGGGGGGGGGGGGGGGGTGGGGGGGCTTGGGTTGGGGGGTGTTGTTGCCTTTTTTTTTTTTTAATGCACGTGCAGTGAGCGCAAGTGTGCCTGAGTGCACACGCACCATATGTGCGGGTACGCCTGCATGATTGCATGAGTACGTTTGTGTGAGGGTGCACCTGTGGGTAAGTGTGCCTATGTGGGTGTACACATGTGCGTGAATGCTCCATGCATGCAGAACATAGTCAAGGTGAAGAGGGGAGGTCGGGCTGTACTTTTTTTGTCATGGTGTCTGTGTGCGTAGACCAGAGTGAGTGCTCATGTCTCTCATTTTTTTGGGGGGGAGTGGGGTTCACCTTGAGAAGTTTTTCATAGCTGCTTATATCAATCATCTGCTGGCCTTTCGAGATCCCCGAGCTTTGTAACACACTTGTTGCCTTTGGCATAATCATGCGTGCCGCTAACTTTTCATGATCAAACAGCATGCTCTGCAAGTCCAAGAGAGAAAAAGTGATCTCTGGAAACTGAAGGTAAATAAGTGTTGAACACCCTTATTTCTTGAAGCCTAAAGTTTTGCATGTTTTGAGAAATAACTCTGCCTATGTCCCTACTTCAAACAGAACAAGGTGGGATATGGAAAAAAACATTTTTCTTAGGTACATTAAGCTCATTAACTAGTCTGAAATGAGGTTTTACAAAAATGATGAAAATAAAACCAACTATGACAAACTAAAATACAATCACTGAAGGTTGAACAGGAAAATTTTATTAAGCCAAATCGTTTCAAAGTTCACATTATTTTCTGAACTTGACAAAAGCAAAAGTGCAAATTGCCTTCATGAAGTCTGCTAATAAAGCTTCACACTATTAAACTCTTTTTTTACTAAATGTTCCAACCTCAGGATGTAATATTCTTAAATAAAATGTTCCACCCTCAGGATCAGCTCAAGGAAAATGGGCGATCTATAGAGACGGAAGGGGCAATCATCACTCAAAGGCCCCAGTGATGGCGCGAGGCCTATGGGACAAAGGACATGCTGAAAATAGCAGTGTGGAATTGCACAACGGGACACCATGGTGATGCGATCTGATCCCGACGGTTTTATGGAAATATAGAGTGGGAGACAACTGGTCTTCTACACTGAGACTCATCAGAGTTTGGAAAGAAGTCTTCCGGTGGTCAATGGATACACATGGGAGTCTGCATATAGAGCTGAAACCAGAACTGATGGAGGGGTTCGAGGATCCAGGGGAGTGGCAGTACTGTTTAGAGACCATCTCAGCCACATGGTCACAGTAGTGAAAAGGGATGAGGAAGCTAGATTCATGTGGGTCAAGCAAAGCTTTCCCAAAAGATGGAGCTTCTACATTGCTGTATGCTACTTCCCACCAAACACATCGAGATTCTCCTCACAGGACTCTTCCCCATACATGCCACTTTACAGTGACATTACAGACTTTTTCCACAGGAAGATATCCTATTGGAGGGAGACTTCAATGCATGCACACAGCTTCCAATCGCAGCCATACGATGTTGATCCGGACCTACCCATCATGCATCAGCTTGACCCCACTGAAATGGGCACCAACACGACCTCAAAGGACACAGGATTCACAGCAGTGGACAGAGCATTACTAGACATGGGTGCAGCACATACCTTGATCATTTACAATGGCATGTCTAGATGGCCCAATTCTGGAGGATTCACATGTTTCTCGCACGGAGGAGGGAGTACTGCAGTGGACTACTTGATTGGATCCCCGGCCTTCACATCCCACATAAAGGACTTTATTATACCCCCTCCAACGTTTCCATATGCCAAGGTCCCTTTTTTTTCCCCCAACTAGCCTCAAGGCCTGGGATGCCTTCGATACCACCAACTATCACACCATCATGATTGGGCAGTCCTCACATTATATGAGTCTGTGACAGGGAGAGTTCGGGCACCTGGAGGTATGCCAGAGCAGATTAGGAGCACCATTGGGGTGAAGCAAGGCTGCCCGCTATCTCTCATTGAAAAGCTCGGAGGGGTTGGATCTGCATAGCTGATACATCAATACCTATCCTCCTCTATGCCAATGACATTGTCCTAATTTCAGATTCAAAGGAAGGGCTACAAAAGCATCCGGATGCTTTGCGAGCCCTTTGTGATGAGCGAGACCTCACTGTAAACCTAGGGAAAAACAAAGTCATGATATTTAACACGTCCAAAGCAGCAGAAAATGGTCATACATTTACATATGGCAGAGGGGAGGTGGATATAATCTCAGCATACCTATACCTAGGTATTACCTTCTCAGGACCGATCTTTCCATGAGGCCAGCAACACAGACACGCATAACACAAGGGCATGCAGCCTTCGCTAGGGTGGAGAGACATTGTTTCCAAGCATATTTCCAAGAACCCGCACAAAACTATAGCTTTTTGATAC
The DNA here is from genome assembly GCF_041138505.1 of Cibotium barometz. Classification (NCBI taxonomy): domain Eukaryota; kingdom Viridiplantae; phylum Streptophyta; class Polypodiopsida; order Cyatheales; family Cibotiaceae; genus Cibotium; species Cibotium barometz. The sequence goes on from NC_141071.1 coordinate 30,387,781, forward strand.
TTTAGTCACTCCTGTAGTGTCTTACGGGATAGCCTTTGGAGACTAGACCTTAGGGCAGAAAGACTAGAAAAGCTTGGAGAGGATGCAGGATGATTGGCACGTGCACCCTGCACTGAGGTACAGAGTGACACACTAGCATGATCATCAGTGCAAAATTTGTAGAGAATAGTACCTTTCTATAGAAATATTTGTTGTACGTCGTGACTACATTGTGAGCCCTCAGTCCAAGGACAGTCAGGCACAAGCTACCTAGGTCAGTCTCCGAGCCATAAAGGTCAGTCGAGACTCAGTCCTCTTAACCCACTTGGAGAATTCATCAGATAGTGCATGTAGAAGTCAGCTTTAGCAGTAGGTCTTGCTGCTTGCATTAGAAAGCATATAGTTGCAATAGAAAGCATATGAGACAACCAAAGCCATCCCATGAGCATGGCAGCCCACAAAAGGGCAACATCTGGGCCATGGAGGGGCCAGTCGGCTGCCTAATTCTGCCCCACCTGTAGTCGGCCAGCACTAGGTGCAATAGGCAGCCAGTTGGCCAGCATGACAGAGGCCTGGGACAGCAAGCGCAGCATCTAATGCTGTTAAAACAGCTAGCGCAGCATTTAATGCCGTTTAAAACAGTATTTTTGTCCATAATAAACAGGCCAGCAGCTTCCCTAGACTGACCAGCAGCCATAGAGCATATATAAACAGACAAATCAGTCTCTCATTCATCATTCAATAATTCAGCAAAGCATTCAGCAGTTCAAGCAGCAGTTCAGCATCCTATTCCTTCCAGGCAAATCATTTTAGTATCCACTTCAGCATTCAGCCAGCATATGTGCAGTCCTACAGCTATCTAGACTTGCATAAGTGGCCCAAAGAGTCTTCTGCAGTGCCTCGGATTGGTGGATACTCAGCCGATGTATGGTATTCCTCGTCCTTGCGTTGGGTAGTCATACTGCTTGTTTTCTCAAGCATTGTACAGCATTCTCCAAAAAAAAATATAAGCAAATACTCCTTCTTGCAGAGGAGAAGGGGGGGCACTTCAGTGGGTATTTGGGACCTATTTGGGACCCAATACTGTGTCGTCTGCTTCACTTCTACTCTCCCTTCTCTCTCTCTATTCTTTGTATTGGATGCTAAAGATTCTCACCACATAAAGGTATAAAGAAGGCCCTGTTGTGCGTTACCACGATCAACCTCAGTGCATGTAACATTGGTATCAGAGCATCAAGTTGGTGACAACTCAGCTACCTAAAGAAGTGAGAGCATCCGGTGGATGGTAATACTACGGTCCGGAAAAAACACCCAGGCCTCCACCATGTCAGGAGAGACATCGCACCAAAAAGAAAGCTAGCAGGAAGTTATGGAGGCACAAAGCTTCCAACACAACACACCAAAAGAAAGTACGCTTCCACCAAGCACAAAAGAGCGAAGAGCTCCTAAGAATAATGATGGAGCAAATAAATTCTCTTAAGATGCAGCTTGCCACTGCAGAAAAAGAGAAGCCCAAAGAAGGCATCTCACATCTGGCACATATGTTCTTCAGTATGGAGAAACAAAGAAGAAACGACGATGAAAGACATGAAGAGGCAAGAAGAAAAGCAAAAGAAGAAAAAAATAAAGAAGAACAGAGACGTACTGAGGAACAAAGGGATAAAGAAGCCACATGAAAATATGAGGAAGACCAGCACCGTCGAGAAGTCGCTGGATCGAGAGTTTCAGCGAAGATTCAACTGGGAGATTATGCAAATCCAACATTAGCAGACGATGGCATAGATTCTGACATCCCTCCCCAAGATGGCTCCAAATACCTCGTCCTCCACCGCCTCTACCACCACCGTCATACGAACCTCTCCAAATTTTAGTAAGTATGATGGTAAGTGTGATCATGCTGTTGTTACGCATCAATTGAAGCACATTTTACTTTAGCTAAAATAACATATCTGTTGGAACTAAGTGCTCACTAGGAGTACTTTTACTAAATGCTCACCAAGAGATCTTTTAGTCTTGGTCATCTCAGTGTATGCCATGTGGCACTCAGGGATTTATCCCATATGCACTCATGCTCAGCTCTTGTACTTTCCCCCTATATATTCAAGGGGTCACATCAATGGAAGTATCTCAGAGTGTCTTTGTCTTCTCTCACTTCAGTTTCCAACTTTAGTCTAGCTCACCATGTTTCTAACATGGTATCAGAGCAGGTCTCCACCTAGCTTCCCTTTCAGCCCTAGCTCATCTTCCATCCCTTCTGCGTAGCTCTCAAGCAGTGTGCCAGCGTTTTACTTATGCAGCGCCTTCGTCTTACGTCATATCTGTCAGCAGCGCCTTCGTCTTGTGACTCGCGAGCCTGAATAAGCGGCATAGTGGCTTCCACGAGTCAACTTTCTTTGGTTCAAGCGACAGCCGCCCAAGGCTAAGATATTCCTTGCTGTGGTCGCAGGCACTTTTACACTAGTCTTTATCCGATTCGTAGTTCAAGACCATGACAACCTTTTTTTTCTTCTACAAAAACCCTAATCTCTGCTATTCTGTGTCCGCATTCATATCTTTTCTGCAGAAAGCCATCTAATCGAAACCCTATGCGCTTCTTGATCTCCCGGCCTCAAGCTCATAGCCCCCGAAGCAACACCATCGTGGAGGAGGAGCCGGAGATTTTGACATGGATTCGAGATGCAGAACGAAGAGGGCGAGAACATTGATCTCTACAAGAAATGTTCTTCTACAAACCGGTCTGTAAAAGAACTCTTCAATCTTCACTACGATTCTATTTTGCCCATTAGTCTTGCGGGTCAGCTAGACATACCATTTGGAAGGCTGCCGCAAAATGAAGTGGCCCCAAATGCTGTCCAGCATACATGCGTTTTCAAAAGTGGAGGAATGATGCTTTCATTTTATCTCAGTCATTCATATGCTCTCTTTTCATGCTAAGTTAACCTCTCATCTATCTTCTTCAGTCTACACTCTATCTTTGTACGGGATTAGACACTGCCCTTGCATTTCAGCAAGTGGTAAGACCTTCCCTTCATCTATCTGTCTCTCATGTACGGGATTAGACACTGCCAAATATGGTAAGACCTTCCCATCTCTCTCATATTTGTCTATGCTTTCATGCTATCTACCACCATTGATCACCAATGATGTAGATCATGGGGTAATGTCATGTCTATTTGTCTACATGGACTTATCTTTGTCCCTATCCAAGAGGCACCCCTGCATTACCCACTCTAGCAGGAGGATTGCCCTTGAGGAGGGATTATCTATCAAGGTCCATCTCTCTGTCTATCTACAATCAGTCAGTCTCTCTGTCTACGTGTCTATCTTGTGTGATCTTACAGTCACATGTCTCTGACACTCTGTCTATCAGTCTATATGCCTCTCTTTTGTGGATTAGCTACCCACATTCTCTTGGCATTTTTTGTCTATGTCCCCATTTATCTTCTATCTGTCAGACTCTCTCATGTCTATCTGACAGTCTCTCTCTCTGTGGGACCACTCTACTGGCTGATTACCTCTCTCTCTCTCTGTCTATGATCCACTCTTGTCCCTACCCTTGTGGACCCATATGAGGATATCACTTGAGGAGGGGTGTCTTAGGATCTTGTCTTATGTTTCTGTCTTTCAGTCTTAGTCATTTTATCTTGGCTTGTCTGTCTGTCTAGTCATCAGTCATCAGTCATCAGTCTCTTCATCTTGCCTTATTATCTATCTTTGTCATCTGTCATCTTGTCAGTCATGTCCTCCTAGTATCACTTAAGGAGGGTGTTGAAACTAAGTGCTCACTAGGAGTACTTTTACTAAATGCTCACTAGGAGTTCTTTTAGTCTTGGTCATCTCAGTGTATGCCATGTGGCACTCAGGGATTTATCCCATATGCACTCATGCTCAGCTCTTGTACTTTCCCCCTATATATTCAAGGGGTCACATCAATGGAAGTATCTCAGTGTGTCTTTGTCTTCTCTCACTTCAGTTTCCAACTTTAGTCTAGCTCACCATGTTTCTAACAATATCCACAAGATAAATTCCATGTTGCAGCACCCTAACTCACTCGGGAAGCTATTACTTGGTGGCAGCATTGGTCACAACTTCACACAGACCCCATCACAGGCCAATTCCAATTTGATTGGGCTACTTTCGTGGCTGACCTCAAAGCCTGTTTTCTTCCACCACAAAACACTTGAGGACGAGTTTTACGAACTCACTCAGGGTGGTTCCCCTGTTTTGACCTATTCCAACAAGGTCATTACAATGGCCCAGCAGTTGGGCATATTGGAAGAAGATAAGCTCAAGCAGTTCATTCGAGGTTTAGACACTAACATTAGGTACCCACTTAGGAATTTTGAGCCTCAGACTTATGCACGGGCACTGACCCTCGCTAAGAATTAGGAACTGATGCTGAACGGAGGTAAGCCCAAGCAGGTACAGTCTACTCCTAAGCGCCAACAGGAGTCATCTACCCAGGGTAAGGGGGCTAAGAACAACAGACCCAAAGGACCGAAAGAAAAATTCTCAGGGTCAATTGGGCAATAAGAAGGATTTTACGTCCAAGAAGACTCCTAAGGAAAATGCTAAGGAGGACATCACTTGAGGTTATCTCGAGCCAAATGAACAAACATGAGTAAGGGAAGGAGGTGAGGGCACCAAAGGAGGGCCATCAGGTCATCCCATTGTAGATAACAAGACCATGTGCATCTCCCACCTCTAAGAAATGTCTTCCATACACCGCGACCTCCTCACTATCCTGTGATGATCTCTGTAACCCCGTGTCAGTGATGTCCAGCTCTTGTAGTCCGATAGGGTCCAGATCAAGACATGAGACCTACTAACTCCCCGTCCTGGCGTCAAAGTCCGCAAGCAAGAGGACTTCCCCTAGCTTTGAGAACTCCATAATATGCCCATATGGCCATGCTATGTGGCATAAGGGGAGTGGCTTGGTGCAAAATAACACAGCAATGTGAATGAATCTGTCCCTGGTAAGTTGTATACACACCCAAAGTTACCGTATATCCTCGTCCTTCCAGACAATGCTGAGAATCTGTCAAAGATAGGGCAAGAATAACAAGATTGAAGAACCGGAGGTAAAGGTGAACCACCACGAGGAGGAGTTTCGGACGCTGAAAGAGACCCAGATGCAACAACAAGCGATAAGGCCACCCCAGTGAAGGGGAAAGCCCTAAAGGCTACTATCAAGACCATACAATGGAGGAAGGGGAACTGAATATACACAAGGGTCTAAAGCTGCTGGAGGCTGCGAGTGATAAGTTGCGGGAAGAACTGCGAGTGATAAGTTGCGGGAAGAACTACAGACCACCAAGGAAGATTGGGAAGAGGTGGTGAAGAAGCACAAACCCCCATAGAGCATCATACATGAGATTCTCAAGGAGGAGTAACGCAAGAAGGATAGGGCCCTCCATGTGCAAGTGCAGGGGCTTCCCCTAAGAACGACGCTTTGCCAGATGATAGGAGTGGACGGGACCGTTTCCCCCCCCCCCCCCCCCCCCCCCCACTTCGCACTTACATGGAGGGTAGGGAAGGATATGACACAAGAACGGCCCCTCATCATCAGATTCCCTCATGCCACCAGCAGACATGCCTTCTTAGATAGACGGGCTGCCCTCAAGGGAACACAGGTGTACATGGGGGATGATCACCCCAACACAGGTGACACACCAACGTAAGGCGATGGTGACAGTTCATGAGGCCCGTACGGTGCGCAAATGAGCTGTCTACGACGCAGATGCTAGGGTCATTATCATTGAGCACCCTCCCAAACAAGGACCCAGAGCCTATGAGACCAAACACCTGAGGTTAGCAGCATGAAACTCCAAAGGCACCCTATAGTTGAATCCAGAAGGTTTGAGAGAGATTCTCATAGGTAGGGATGTCAATTTCTATACAAAGACTCATCTCACAGCCCTGAGGGGTGTTTACCATACATGCTTGGGTATGAGTGGGAGTCAAACTTTCCAAGGCAAGACCCACAAATCGAGAGGAGTACATGTCTCGGGTGGGGTACCTATCCTTTTTAGACCCCACCTCCGACAGATTCTCAACATTGTTCGGAAGGACGAGGATGCACAGTATCTTTGGATGCGGCTACAGCTTACCTAGGACAGAGCCATCCACATTGTTGTGTGTTATTTTTTTGCACCGAGCCACTCCCCTTATGCCCCACAGCATGGCCAGTCACAGTACATGGGCATATTATGGAGTTCTCACAGCTGGGGAAAGCCATGCTTGGAGACTTCAATGCCAAGATGGGAAGTCAGCATGTCCCATTACTTGATCTGGATGACCCTATCAGACTACACGAGCTAGACATCACTAACACGAGGTTATAGAGATCCTCATAAGATGGTGAGGAAGTCCCGATTTATGGGAAACATTTCTTAGAGTTGGGAGCTACGTCGGAGGAGGTCCCAATGGCCCTCCTCTGACGCCCTCACCTCCTTCCCTTACTCAGGAGGTACTAGCACCGTGGACTACTTGATGGGATCTCCGGCTTTGGCACACCTACTCTTCGACTTCTCCATCCCGCCACCCCCCTTTGAAGTTGGCCATGCCTACCTCTCTTTCACTCTTGCACACCAGCCGTCCCCCTGCCACCACTACCGCCCTTCTCACATTACACCCAGGTCCATTTTGATCACGAGCTTGATGGTTTTTACTCTGACCACATCTACCACCAACTCCAAGATGTGGATGCTGCTACTGTCCCCCTACCCGCCCTCGCATCACATCTCCCCACCGTACTCCACACCTCTGCCACCACATCTTTCATCTACACTCGACGGTCTACCGCAAAGCCACCTTGCAGTTCCATGCCCTGCAACTGTTGGTATGATGAGGAATGCCAAGCCACACGCTCCCGTCTCTTAAGCATGAGGTACGGATTGGGCAAATCACGAAGCATCAAGCCCAATAGATTTCTCAACACCTCACCCAACGGCAAGAAACGGGAGTTCTACGCTTGGAAAGAGGATGAATTATACCCAATCTTGTTAGGGCCGAACTGCAAAGAGGCCTAGAAGAAACTCCGAGAACATCACCCCCCCCCCGCGGCACCTATCACCCACCCAGACACATGGCAATCCTATGCACGCTCCCTCTATCATATCCCCCATGAGCCACCTCTACCCCCACCATCAGATCCCCACCCCACCACCTCCACCTTCATCACAAAGGGCATGGTCTTCAAGGCCATCCGTAGACTACATAATGGGTGGACCCAAGCTATGAGGGAGTACATTTCACATGCCGATGATACCCTAGCACCCCTACTAGCGTACATGTTCAATAGAGCCCTTTGTGAAGGATTTCCACCCTCTTGGTCCATCAACACCATGACCCCCAGCCTCAAAGCCGAAGATCCACGTGATCCTAATATTAACATGACGATCATGATTGGCCACACATTGGCCAAACTCTATGGATCGGTGCTAGAGGCAAAGCTGAGTTCATTTGCAAAGAGACAGGGATGCAGATTGTCAAAACAGGCAGGCTTTCGGAGGAGCTTCTCTACCCTTCTTCACCACATCTTCACCCTTCGTGCCATCATCGAGGAGGGTAGAGCACGTCATCACAGGGTTTAGTGCTACTTTGTGGATTTCCGCAAAACTTTTGATACTGTACTCCGAGTCTTCTCCTACACTATCTACCGGAGATAGGAGTCCCATCTAACATGGTTTGGAGCATCATCTCCTTCTATGAGTCCGTCACTGGATAAGTGAGAGTCCTAGGAGGTACATCGCAGGAGATTTCCAGCACTATTCGGGTGAAACAGGGCTGCCCTCTATCACCCACTCTTTTTGGGCTCTACATTGACGAGATCTCGAGCTTCATTGACACATTAGGCGAGGCTGGTCCCACAGGCATATTGATCCCCCTACTACTTTATGCAGATGACATCGTCCTCCTTTCAGATTCGGGTGGAACAAGGCTGCCCTCTATCACCCACTCTTTTTGGGCTCTACATTGACGAGATCTCCTATTCGGGTGAAACAGGGCTGCCCTCTATCACCCACTCTTTTTGGGCTCTACATTAACAAGATCTCGAGCTTCATTGACACATTAGGCGAGGCTGGTCCCATTGGCAGGCATATTGATCCCCCTACTACTTTATGCAGATGACATCGTCCTCCTTTCAGATTCAGCCAAGGGGCTCCAGAGACATTTGGATGCCTTACAGGACTTTTGCACTTAGCGCGGAACCTCACTCTTAACCTTAGTAAAACCAACGTAATGGTCTTCAATACCTCCTGCCCCTTCCCATCCAGATTGAGCTTCACATATAGAGGGGATCCTCTGGACATTGTCTCATACTATGTCTACCTCGGTGTCACTTTCAGTGGCCCACGGTTCAGAATGCTTCCCACAACACATTCCAGAGTGACACGCGGATATGAAGTCTTGAGCTTTCTTGAGCGGCAGTGCTTCCAAGCACATTCCCAAGAGCCCAGGATGAAGGGTTGCCTTTTTGACACCGTCCTCACACCAGCCTTAATGTATGGAGCAGTTCTGGGGGCAGATTTATCCGATGAGGATTGCAGCAAGTTGAGAGGCCACAGGTCATGAAGTTCATATGATCCACAGCAAACCGTAAGTCCCACACCATGTTATCCAGGAAGAGTGTGCTGTAGCCCCGATGGTAGCGGTTGCACTCTTCCAGACAATGACATACCTCCATCGCATCAGTCGCATGGATCCCCACAGTCACCCGAGGCCTGCCCTTGAGTACTTGAGTACTTCAGATAGCTAGCACTCGAGGGCCACCCTGGATTATCTGGTTAGATCTTCTCAGCCTCTACACCCACTACACATGGATCACACATTCAGATCTCCCATTGAAGATGCACGTCTAGAGAGATCACTCCCTCATGCTCATTGAAGATGGATTCATGCAGCAGCCGGCGACTTGAGTGTTAAGTGTCCCACGCCATGCGGATTGTGATTGGCCAGATACGGGTTCCATCCCATCATCTCACAGTGGAGACAGAAAGAGCTAAGTGCGTCTTTAGAGCCGGGAGCTTACACAGAGACCCAAGGAGGAGAGGATCTGCCGATTATGTCACACAAAGGTTGAGACAGAGGAGCATTACATATGTCACTGCCTTATATGCTATGAGATCCGCGGGAGGTTTCACCGTCTGTTCCATGAGGGATTTGGCCCACTCTACAGATCATTGACTTCCCGGAGAGCAACGTTTTCTAGGGCTCTTCTTGCTCGAGCTCCATAGACACACGGACACTTTAGAGCTTCGGCCCCAGCCACCCCGACCCCTCCCTCCATAGACACACGGACACTTTAGAGCTTCAGCCCCAGCCACCCTGACCCCTCCCTCGCTAGCCAACCATCACCAGCTTCTTCCGGACCCAGGGGGAGGACACCCATGCAGTGGATCCTGTGGGCCCACCTTAGGCTGCTCGGGACCCACCTCACCCGAGAGGAGTTACCTCGGACTACGCCTCTGCATTCCAGCATGCCCAATGCCCCTGGCTCCCCGGACATCAACCACGACCTCATCAACTCAAGATCCAGGACATGCTGCATCGCCATTGAGATACCTCTCCACGTGACATAGCTGAGGGAGACCTCTCGGTCATACTCATTAGCCCCATGCTTGATATTTTGGAGAGTGGTATACCATCTATCAGGGGTTGATGCTCCTCTCATGTTTAATGTTCCTCGTATTCCATGATGAGATTTCCATGGACAGTTTTGGATCATTCCAGTGAGATAGATTTGTTTTGTTTCTATTTTATTTTCCGTTCCATGATGAGATATGCCAAACATTATTGTATTACTTTGGTCTCATAGGCCTATTGGGTTTTTAGTAGACGCTTCATTCTTTCTTTCTTTTTCATGAGGTCAGATTCCATTCCTAGTCGCACACGGGAATTTCACCCGGCTACACACACACACACACCATACGAACCACACACACACACACCCGAGTACCACAAGGGGGTACCACCCTTCCAACTTTCTTTCTTTCTTCCAAATCAGTAATTGAAACATGCCTTAATCACCATTAAAGTTCTTCCACTAGCACTCATGTAACAGTTGTTTATTGCAACCAAATCTCTCGAGGTGACTCAAGGAAAAGCCAGATCATCAAGAAATTGTTGAGCCAGTTTGCAAAATTTGCAGCCAAATACTATCCCTCATTAGAAAAGAGAGCCATGGTAGGTTCCTTCACACTTTTCCAACTAATCACTCCATTTCCAAGATGTAACGGGTACTCCTGTTGCATTTATCATGGCTACCTGCCCAATTACTATCACAAAAGCCTTGTAACGAGCTGAGCGGCGTGTCCATAAAATATTTCAAAATGATTTCACAAAAATGGACTTGCTTAGGGTCTACTTGCTCATTTTACTGACAATATGAGATACATCTAGTCTAGTCATCAAAAGATCAGTCAATTTTTACTTTAGTACGATACAAACTGCTACCCAGAAACTCCAACTTTTATTCCCTTCCATTTGAAGCAGAAATGGGCTTTTAATTTACATGCTAAACTCCTCAAGCAGCACCCTAGTTACTTTGATTGGCTCGAAAAAATCCTAAATTTGATCTGCAATACTTTGAAGCTAAGAGAATAACTCCTTGGCATACTTTGATTGGCTAAGAAAAATCCCAAATTCAATATGCAATAATTTGATGCCAATGGACTGCCTTGAATTACAAGGCAGTAACACTTACAAGTTGCGAACTGATTAACTATTTCTAGGCCATACAGATTTTCTTTAAAACCCACACGGAAGAAACTAACGAGGTCAGCAGGGCCCTTGACCAAGTGGGTATTCAACCACGCTCGCCAAGACGGGGGCATTAGTTCAATTCCCGACATCTAAGCTGTGTGCATGCTTGTGCATGTGCATGTGTACAAAAGAGAGAAGAAAATAACAAGATTTACTCAAGAAAATCTGAATTAGAAATAAAAGTCCAATTTCACACCTGGCTCAAAGTCAGGATACTATGTGGCACAAAGAACATATGAGCAGCCTGTTAAAGAAAACAGACAGAACAGTTCTCAAAATTAAAGTATCAGGAGCAACTCAACAGGAAAAGATTGGTATCAGCAACTAGTTGCATACACTTTCATATGTGTCTGCGTGCATGCGCATGCGTGCGTGCGTGCATGGATATGCATGTATGTATGTAGCCAAATCCTTTTCAGCACCCCAAGAAGACTTGAAAAAGGTGAACTACAGAAAACTTAACAATAATCTTTACCTGGGGAACATGATAGAATGACAAAAAAATGAGGACTGTGGAACATTTCAACACCGTTTTCCAAGCCTGTATCAGGAACGCAAGAGTTCAGAGTATTTTAAAATGCAGAATTATGCATGCCTTCCCACATAATAGCAAGCTTAACATCATAGGCTGATTAACCTAAAAGCTACCTTCTCAAGAGTGCCTAATGGCCCTTGCCTGGCAGGACGCCCTTGGAACAACACCTAAAGCTCTACAGCCAACCACAAATAAGCAAAAAGAAGAAAAGTACTGATCATAAAATTTTAAAAAAATCCACTATATAATGTAAAGATGTTCTTGTTCTTTCCTACTCATAAAAGAAAACTTTGAAGTTTTTTTTTTTTTTTTTTGAAAGAGAACTGCACTGAACGACAACAATGAAGGTTACAATTTACATGCACATTTGCCAAGTAGGTGGCAGCAACTACTAGAGGCAGCACAGCCCCTGTAAGCCCATGTCCAGAAACTGTAAGGTCCTTAAACCATAGAATTCCACCCTGGAAAAAAAGGGTTAAAATCTTTAAAATTGTTAATAGTTGCAGAGAAGCCACAAACATGCAAACCTCCTTTTTTGCAATATTTTTAGAAAGTTAAAAAGAGGGACTAAAAGTAAGGATGGTCACGTAGCGTGAACAAGCTTAGATGAAGGGATACACAAACAGAGGTCTTCATAAGGTTATGCCTATAGAGCCACATCTCAGCCATTGGGCTAAAAAAAAGGCTTTAGTAAGGCATGTGCATTAGAAGCCTTGTGAATGATAGACGTAGAAAGCTAGAGGAGTAAATATGCAGTGCTGCGCCAATGAGGTGATAGCTCAAGTGGTGAAGGTGTTCGCCTAGGACCAAGAGGTCTTGGGTTCAAGATCCTCCTTGGTGCTTCCTTAACGGCACCCCCTACGGGCAATGAAAAATCAATAACTACGAGAGGATCTTCGGCCAAAGGCCAGTCAAAAAAAAATTATATATATATATATATATATATATATATATATATATAGATATAGATATATATGTGCAGTGCTGCACCATATGTCACCATTTGGTCACCCAATTGGTCCACCTGTGCTTTCTTATCATGTATGTACATTGGACTGGTGTCCATGGCAGTTGTATATGCCGGAGATTGATGCCACTCATGTGATACTGTGGACTTGGCTTTCCGTTGGGACTTGTGCGTGTACATGCCCGGAAATGCTTGGTGGATTGGTGTTCCATTGGGTCTAGTACCTCGTATACTTGCCTGTAGCACATCTATTTTGGTACAGTCTCATGAACGGGAACTGTCCATACCAATGCTGCATTGCATAGCATCTTTATGTGCTTGCTTGCAATTGAAATTGCATGCTGTTTTCATGCTTGCTTGACCAATGTGTAGTTCCGGGTAAGGGGACGCCCGCCCGCGAACCGTGCGTGTGAAACTGTCTGCTGACATGGTTATGTGGCATGTGACAGGTGGTAAGTATTGGTCATAAACCTAGCCTTAGGCGTTAGCACTAATTTATAAATGAGTGTGTATACACTTCATTAAGTTTTGGGCGACCAAAACTCACTTATAAATTATGACCAGCCCCATGTTCACACACACTGATGTCCCAAGGTGGACATAACCCAATGTCCACCGCCCAGACCTTATCCCCTTTGTACAAAGGGAGTAACCAGCCATGTGTCCACTCTAGCTTGCTCCACAAAGCACCTACCTGCCACCTACACTGGACAACTCACCACCTCACTACTACTCCTCTCTCTAGAGATTGGCGCCTTCCTTAAACCCAAATGAAGTGCTTCCACCACTCATGTCACGTTGGGTATCAGAGCTTGCAAGTTATCCAGGGAGAGAGATGCATTAACATGTGTGCGTTTCACGTCATCCTACGTGCTAAGTCTTGTGTGTTAGCGTTTGTTGGCATCTAGTCACACTTGCATTAGGGTTTTCTGCACCCAGGTTTGCGTAAGTATATGTGTGTTAGGGTTTGCAGCCAGACTTGTGCATTAACGTTCACATTTTCGCCATCTTTTGCATCTAGGGTTTGCAGCCAGGTCAACCACAACTGTGTCTAAGGTTTGCGTTAGTTTGCATGTGTCTAGGTCTAGTAGGTCAGTGTCTTCCATGGTAGTGACTCCATCACCAAATTGTACCAGCAACAAGAGGAAATGTGGAAGGAGCAGTACCATCAGGAAGATGAAGAACACAAAGCCAAAGCGCAGCAAGCCCGAGAAGAACAGTACCATCGTGACCAAGAAGCTCGAGAAGCACAAAAAAAATACTGTCAAGCATGGGAAATCCAAGAAGCCCAAGCGCATCAAGCACAATAGCTCGTCTTCAAGAGCGTATTCTGTTGGGGTAAAGGCATTATGCCCACCCTTATAGTGTGTACAAGCCCATAAGTTACAGTACATAGTACACTTAGTACTTTTAATGTACTAAGTGCACTATGTGTACTAGTGCAATATACATGTGTGATAGGGAAGTCACACACAAAACACTTGGTGAGTTGACTTATTCCCACAACTCTCTCTCTCTCTCTCCCTTGCTTCTCTGTGTATGTCTCCCACACATGAACTCTAACCCTAACTCTCCCATTCAACTGGTATCAGAGCTAGTTATTTTTCTAGGGTTTCGTCGCTGCAGAGAACCTGCGTGTGCTGTATGGATCTGCGTGTTACATCATAGCAGGGGTTGGTCGCCTGTGAGTGCTGGTTCTTGTGTGTTGGGCGCAGCCTGTGTGTGAAGAGGCCAGAAGCGACCAGATACAAGCGCAGGCAGCGCAACAGGTAGCCTACGCTGCCCAGCAGGCGCACTTCAGCGCACCAACAACAGGCGCACCTCAGCAGACAGCCTCCACACGTAGTGAGTGTGGTAGCGGGACACCCAAGAGCACGCCTCCCTCTGAATTTTTTTCTGTCGCCCCTGCGCCGTCTGTACCATGCTGCTCGTCCAGCCCCGTACTAAACATGCTGTATACCAGCTGCCGGAAATTTCTATGTGGCATAGCCGGTTGGGACACATGAGTGTCAAGGGAATGGAGCAATTGTCTCGTTTGGGTTACTTGCCTTCTCTAAAGTTTTCAAGTTTTCAGTTTTGTGAGCATTGTATATATGGTAGGCAACTACAGTGCCCCCACAAGAAAGCTCTTGGACAGAAAGATGCTCAGTTAGAGCTTGTGCATACAGATGTATGTGAGATGCCTCAGCTTTCTTTGGGAGGGGCAAAATATTTTGTGTCTTTTATTGATGATGCCACACGCAAGGTGTGGGTTTATCCTCTTCGTTTGAAGAGTGATACATTCTCAGTGTTTCAGAAGTTTGTTGCTCATGTTGAGAATCAAACTGGCAAAACACTGAAGGCTTTGCGAAAGATTATACGCAGCAATGATGTCATTTTTGATGAAACATGCATGTATAAGGAGCCTGCAAGGCAACAGGAGCCTGGCAGAGTCATCTTTGATGATGATGGACATCATGGACAACAACCAAGGGCTGTAAATCAGCCATTACAGCAGCAAAACCAGCCCTTAAATGGTGCTGAAAATGGTCCAAATGGACAGCCAGAGATGGCAGAAGATATCCCTATGGATATACCACAGTTAGAGGAGATACCGGGCATGATTTTTCAGCCTTATGGCATGGAACAGGAGCCACCAATGGGTGATATGCAAGCTGGACAGCAACCTGCAAATGATGGTCATTGGGTACGGAGGTCCACAAGACCCTCCAGAGCCCCTGACAGGTTTGTTCCAGGGGTTGACTACTTGATGCTTACTGACTGTGGGGAGCCCTCATGTTATAAAGAGGCTTTACAGAGGGCAGACAAGGCTCTTTGGGAGCGTGCCATGAAGTCAGAGATGGATTCTCTGCACAAAAATGGAACATGGAAGTTGGTGCATTTGCCTGCAGGCAAGAAGGTTTTGCCATGCAAGTGGGTTTACAGGCTCAAAGTTGCACCTGATGCAAAGCCAAGATACAAAGCCAGGTTAGTGGCTAAGGGCTTCAAGCAGGAATATGGTGTGGACTTTGAGAAGATCTTCTCTCCAGTGGTCAAAATGACCACACTTAGAGCTGTGTTAGCTTTGGTTGCGCATGATGATCTGGACTTGATTCAGATGGATGTGAAGACTGCTTTTCTTCACGGTGATCTCCATGAGGAGATATATATGCAACAGCCAGAGGGTTATGCAGTGAGTGGAAAGGAGAAGCTTGTATGCAAGCTGAAAAAGAGTCTTTATGGGCTCAAACAGGCACCAAGAGAATGGTATCATAAATTTGATACATTCATGAAATCCCAGAAATTCAGGAGAAGTGGCATAGATCACTGCTTATACACCAAGAAAGCTTTGGATGGCAGTCTATTGATCCTCATCTTGTATGTTGATGATATGTTGATTGCCGAGAAATCTCGTAAGGAGATGGATGCCTTGAAGCAGAGGCTGCATCAAACCTTTGATATGAAGGATTTGGGTGATACAAATCACATTTTGGGTATGCGGAAACTTCGGGACAGAAATCAACATGTGTTGTATTTGTCTCAGAAGGAATACATTGGCAAAGTTTTGCAGAGGTTCAATATGGACGGGGGGAAGAAGACTAGTACTCCTTTGCCTCCATATGTGAAACTCAGTGCTATGGACAGCCCACAGTCAGATAGTGGCAGGGCTGATATGGCCAAGATTCCGTATGCTTCAGCTTGTGGCAGTCTCATGTATGCCATGGTTGCTACTAGGCCGGACATTGCATTTGCAGTGGGAGTGGTTTCTAGATACATGGCCAACCCTGGCAAGAAGCATTGGGAAGCAGTGAAAGGTGTCATGAGATACCTGAAGGGCACACAGGATATGTGCATTTGTTTTGGCAAACAGGATGCATTAGTGCATGGTTACACGGATTCGGATTATGCCAGTCATCCAGATAACCGGAAGTCTACTACCGGTTATGTGTTTACATTCACAGGAGGTGCTGTGTCATGGATATCCAGGATGCAGAAGTGCACAGCCTTATCTACTACACAGGCCGAGTATATTGCAGCCACAGAGGCTTGCAAGGAGGCATTATGGCTATCTCGGTTAGTGGTTGATTTGGGTTATACAGGGGATATTCCATTGTTGCATTGTGACAGTCAGAGTGCCATCCAGTTGGCAAAGAACCCTGTCTTTCATGCAAAGACGAAGCATGTGGATGTGAAGTATCACTTCATCAGAGAGGTGATAGAGAACAAGCAAATTCAGCTTGTTAAGATTCATACGGATGACAACCCGGCTGATCTGTTGACAAAGAGTTTGCCTCCGGAGCGGTTTGCTCATTGCAGACACCTGATGGGCATTGGATGAGGCCAGTTTCAGCCTTGATATGGCCTTGTATATTATCATGTACATGCTGATTTTTTCTTTTCCTTTACTTAAGGGCACTTTGCCTTTAAATGGGAGGTTGTTGGGATAAAGGCATTATGCCCACCCTTATAGTGTGTACAAGCCCATAAGTTATAGTACATAGTACACTTAGTACTTTTAATGTA
This sequence comes from Cibotium barometz, assembly GCF_041138505.1. Taxonomy (NCBI): domain Eukaryota; kingdom Viridiplantae; phylum Streptophyta; class Polypodiopsida; order Cyatheales; family Cibotiaceae; genus Cibotium; species Cibotium barometz. The sequence goes on from NC_141071.1 coordinate 30,404,532, forward strand.
CTAAGTGCACTATGTGTACTAGTGCAATATACATGTGTGATAGGGAAGTCACACACAAAACACTTGGTGAGTTGACTTATCCCCACAACTCTCTCTCTCTCTCTCCCTTGCTTCTCTGTGTATGTCTCCCACACATGAACTCTAACCCTAACTCTCCCATTCATATTCAAGAGTTGGAAGAATATGAAGTACAAACAAGAGAAGAAGAATGTAAAGCCAGGTGCCTTAAAGAATCAGAGAATAAGTAGGCAGCATTTCGAGGGCCATTTACAATCAAGGAAGCACTGGTGGCATGTAGACATATTTCCCACTTGCAGCCGCCTAAAGGACAAAAACAGAGGCCGGATATGGGCTGATGGCCAATGTTTTGGCCAGCCGACACTGGACAGTTGGATCAAACAAAAGGATGTAGCAAAGCTACATCATGTGCCCGAGTGCTTCTCCAAGTTTAGCAGCAAGTGAGCAACGGATGTGACATGCATCAGTCAGGTGATTGCCATGTGGACATATTTCCCACTTGCAGCTGCCTAAAGGACAAAAACAAAGTCCAGATATGGGCTGATGGGCAATGTTTTGGCCAGCCGACACTGGACAACAGGGCGCTCATGAGTGAGCCAAGTGTGGACAGCTTTGTGCACGGTTGGCACAGTTTGGACAGCTTTGTGCACGTTGGCACAATTGGCCACAGTTGGTAGAGTTTGCAAAGTTCACCAACTAGCCAACCCTAGCAGCTGACCAGCCCTATATAAGGGAAAGTTGAGGTGGAAACCCTAGCAAACAAGCTTGTCAAGCAGCCTGCTTCAGAGATGAAGTCTCTTCAATTGCTGCAGATACCTTGTGGCATGTCAATGCAATTAAAAACAGCACTCCATAATGCAATTGAAAGATAAGGGGTTACAACCAAAAGGTTAATCAGCACGTTTACCCAAATGTGTTAAGAAAATATGCATTACGCATTCCAAGGACAGGAATCCTTACAGTAACAAAGCCCAGATGTTGCTCCAGTGCCATTTTTCTCAATGAGTACATGATTGTCAAAACAAGTGGTATCTGCGAAGTCCATGACAACTGTTACCAAAACATAACTTGAAGCAGGCATCAAACAGATGACAAGAGCCAAAATGTTATAACCTACCATGGAACATTTAAGATTCAAAAAGCTAAGACTCAACAGACTAGTAATTATAATTAAACTCGTTATTAGCTCCCGTTAGATTCTTGTGAAACTTTTGAATCCCTTCTTCATCCATCCACTAGAAGGGAGGAGGTTTCCCCCTACCCCACTTGAAGAGTACCACTCCATAACCACAAGCCATTTTAAAAAACATCCATTTCCTGCCATCAGCTTTTTCCTCATGAGCAAGGCTTCATAAGTTCATGAGTGTATGCAAATTTCTGTAAGTTCATAATGAAACCTTTCCCATAGCAATACCACGGTACCTCTAAATTTATGCGCACAGTCCCATGTTCAATGTGTAGCCAAAGATAGAAAGATCCTTTAACCAGGTTTGACAATAGATCAAAAAAAGAAGAAATGCAATCTTTCAGTTTAAGCTGTCTAGTCGTCATCAGCACTACAATGCTTAGTGTTAAGTACTTGTGACAGATATCATTCATACCAGTGGGGGAAGCTACAGGGAGATTTGGACCGCATGCAAAGACGTCGAGAGGCCTTCCTACTCATCCAGCAGCAAGGCCCCTTCCTCTCCGACAGTGCAAGCAACCTCACTTGGCACTACAGGCCACCAGTTTGGCTTACACACACACAGACACACCCCCCCCCCATGAGGTACTTCCCTCTGAGAGTGGCCAGCCATGGAGGGGACTACCCTCACTAGTGTTTCTCTCTCTTGAGGGTTCTGAGCATGTACTTCATCCTGTTGGCTGTTTTTTCATATAACTAATAGAAGGATCTATTTACCGGAAATGGAAGAAGGGAGGAAAGAGAAGAAGAGGGGAAGGAAGGAGAGGAAGAGGAAGAGATGGAAGGAGAAGGAGAAGGAGAAGCCTGCAAGGGCAGCGGGGCCTGGGCTGTAGGAGAGGGCAGTGAGCGCAGCACACAGGCTGTGGGAGAGGCGCAAGTTTGCCAGAACATGTGAGGAAAATTGGGCAGAAGAGACGAGCAGAAACAGGGCGGAATGAAACTGTGACCAAAAGGAGAAGAAAAAAAACCCCCCCAAAAAAAAAACACAACCTAAAATTTGGATGAAACTGGTTTCATGAAGAATTTCCCCACTTTGTAGAAACGTTTTGCCCAAATTTATTGACTATGGTCGCCATTGGTCAGCTGAGGGTGTCGTCACATTGCCTTCGGATTGAGACAGAGAGGGCACAGGGCCTCCCAGGGGGCAAATGATTATGCACGCTATATAGCACAGGGGAGATAGAAGCATTACATACTTAGATGCCCAGTCTACTATGATTTAATAGATAGGCAGACGCTACCAGGGATTTGGGCCCTTGTCACAGGTGATGCATTACAGAGATCAGAGATCTCTAGGACTAAACCTGGAAGAGCTGAGGCACCACAGAGATAGACTATTGAGGCAACAGCCCAAGAGGTAGGATATCACACAAATAACTATCACGGAATTTTTTGGCCCTCACCAGCAAGCCCAGGCTGACTCTCATCCCACACGAGATCAGCCGGGACAAATTGACCAAAACAGGGCTAGATGTCCCCACCGAGTTAGCACCCCATGCACTCCGGGGGGTCCTCCAAGAAAGAGCACGTGCTCCAGAGAGCCAGACGTCCCCAGTCCCGAAGACCCAGACCTTCCACCCGACAGCTCCAGATCCACGGACTTGCTTCAGCGACAGAGAGAGGCACTCCCCCAGGTAGTGGACATCAAGGCCAGATACTCAGTCCATAAGAAGAAGGACACACAATGAGTTCCGACACATGAGGATCTTCTGCTGCCCACTATATTTTACCTTCAGAGCCTATGTGGTATGTTGTCCTTTCTTTCGGCAGCTAGTTTTTCTTTTTTGTCCTGGCATCCAGTTTATCATGGATCACATGTAACATCTTCTCTGTCTCAAATACCCTTCAGGTTCTTTGTAGATGTTAATAACACCCATCTTTCTTTCTTTCTCACGAATCAGTCTCTGTATCTCCGTCTCGTGTAGAAAATGTGCAACAAATTTCTAGTCGTCATACTCTGACTCGGCAAAGGGAGCACATCCTTCTCCAAATACGTAGAGGACTCTAGTGTTATCGTATGCTAGGCATCAGAGGATAGCATGCTCCTTACTTTCAACCTTCTGCATGTCACATACCATACATATCCACATGGGATACACACACACACACACAGAAGGAAGCCGTTGCTCTCACCTCAAGCTCCCACTGTCAATCCTAAACCATCCTCCAGGGCTCTTGGAAATAAGCGACCTCTACTGCCAACAGCATGCTCTCAATTCTGGCCAACAATAGTCAAAGTGCATCCCACATAAAGAGAACATGATGAATCATTTGCACTCAGTATTATATGCTCCTCAACCGTACCTAAAATTATTACTCCATTCATCCAAAGCTCTTTATTCATATACAACTGCAAATGATTGCCATTTCCGGCCTCCATTGGAAAGAGATAAATATTCAGCTCCTTAATGTGACATTGACTACAGGCCTGCGGAGCTTTGGTTGTGATAATTTTGAGAAAATCAACTGAGTAAAAATTGCACAACATGAGCAACACAAAGATACTTTACAGTTTACCAAGATCAGATTGCAAATTTAATCTGTACAAGCACTAAGGAGCCAAGATGAAGGGGCTCTCTCTTGTTAGGAATATCCCTATATTATCCAAATAACATATCGAATCGTAAGATAACACCGTAACTCCACATAAGGGGTTTTACAAATTTAATTTTATAAAAACTTTGCAGAAATATTTAAATAAAGGGTATTTTTTTGTAATTTTGGGGAAAAAATGTAAAATCATTATTAGGAAAGGGTCATTATGCACAAAAACAGGTAAGAGTTTTTGTAAATACCCTTGGAATGCACGTGATATGTACCTGATTTTTAAATAGAGACACCCTACCCTTCCCCCCCACCCCCCCACCCCCAACACCCCCAACAATGAACAGCTTCAAACCAAGCTTTGTGTCCTAGCACACATTTTAGCAAAAAAAATCCATGAAGAATGAAGCTATTGGCCATGGCTTCACCAATACTATGGACCACTAGCATTCACAAAGCAGAGACCACATGAATCATAACAAAATACTGAAAAACTTGGACATAAGCATTCATTCTGGGTTTTCAAATTAAATTTTTTATTTTTAAAAAAACAGAATGCATGCCTTACTTGAACACATGCCATGCTGAACAAGTATGACTGTCCTACCTTTATATAAACATCAATTGCACAACTTGCACATGACACTATACATGCTTTGCGGACAAGGGTATACTGTCACACAAATGTATATTCCACAGGCTTTTATTTCTGCATAAATGCAAATGGAAGTTTACAGAATATTAAGCTCGAACCTGTATGAATATTCCTGGGCCAATAATCCATAGAAGGCTGGGAGATCTTAATTCATGTTGTCGTTTCCTTAAATGTCCGTATTCTTCTAGGAACTTGCCTTGCAATGCTCCTTTTGCAAGCCGCTCTAACTGCACTGTAAAGAACAATATTTGGAACTCAAATAGTGCAATGATCTTACCATCAACAAACTTACTTCTTAATAAATGCAAGACACCCACACATTTCATGCATTAGGCTAGCAGCGCCCAGAAGACAGATACTCCTACGCAACCAGGAAATTCAGCAACCAGCGGTGAATTTTAGGTGCCTTTAGATAGCAGCAGATTCAGCGAGCTGTTGGAGGAGAGTTGAGTCCACTGCTTCCTTCCAAGCCTCATTAGCACGGGCAGAGAAAAGGCTTGCAATTTTTCTGTATTTTCAGCTTTTGCCATCTAATCTTCTGTGTTCCCATGTCAATAAAGCAAATATTTCACGAGGAGAAGCAAAGAAATAAAGAAAGAAAATGTTATTAACGTCTAACAAAAGACCACAAGGGTCTATGAAACTATGGTAGTCCATCAATATGTATTCATCGCGCACAGTGGCATGTGGCAGTGACTTTTAAAATGCTACAGCCTACGAAGACTGTGGAAGCGGTAGCAAGATTCTTATCATTTATATGAAGATTCTGCCATATAAGAAGAGCGCAAACACTAAGACCTCCTACCTTTTCTTTATGAGAAACGCCATTTTGAAACTGCATAATGGAAGAGGTTAGAACTAGAGATCATGAGGGGCTATAGAGAGTTTTTGCTTGTGGGACAGAAGATAATTGCCCTTATCTTATCTCATCTTTTCAATGAGGCTGTTTGCCAAGGCTTTCCTCAGATTTGATCACCCAACTCGATTACTTAAATCCATAAGGATTGGGATCTCTTCAAACTGCACTATAAGTCTATAACCATCATGGTGAGCCACACTATGACTAAGGTCTTGCCTCGACACTCTTTTGCACTCTATATTGATGAGGTGATTGTTTTTAATGAGAGATCGGGGGGGCTGATTCTGTTGAAGATAGGCTCTTGTTGCCATTATGTTGTATGTCAGATGATATCGTGTTGAATTTCTCTTCATGGAAAAGGATTCAAAAGAAATTGCAGTGTACTAGAGACCTTATGTCAACACAAGGATTTGAAAATAACCTCAGCAAGACCAAGGGTAACCAATAGAGGTAATGGACTAATACACATACCCTTGGTTAGTTTATTCTAGCCCACGCTCAATGTAATGGGGAGCGTGTATCTTGAGATGATTAACCATTGATTTGATTAAACACACTAAAATATGAAACCACGTAAACTCAAGATCATAACCACTCGCTAGGGGCCAAAGATGGTCAAGTCCTCCTTATGGTATTGTATTGATGTGTACAAGCTTGGAATGACCAAGAGCTATCTCCACAGGCTCATTTGCATTATCTCATTGATTTAATTAAACACACTTAAATATGAAACCACGTAATCTCAAGATCATAAACAATCACTAGCGGCCAAAGATGGTCAACTCCTCGTTATGGTATTGTATTGATGGGTACAAGCTTGGAATGACCGGGAGCTACCTCCACCGGCTCATTTGCATTATCTCATTACAAGTGATTGATGAAAACAATCAAATAGTAGTCGTGATCGGTGTATTTGAATATTTGCCACAGGAATGATGATTAATCATGTTCTGGCCAAGTTTGTAGATATCTTTTCAAGAAATGGGCTACCTCACGAATGGAGGGCCATACCATTGAGTTGGTACCAAGTGTTGAGCCCCCTTGTAAAAGTCCCCTTATGGATTGAGTAAGCATTAAAGATGCCATGTACCATATAGCATGTAAAACAAAGGTTCATAGCTCTGAAAAGAATGAATGTCACCACTACTTACATTTTGGTCCTAGCTTTTTAATCTGAGCGATTTTTTTATTTTGTATAATCCTTGAGGGAAATAATAAGGCTCGGAGAGCAATGGCTGAGACAAAAATTGTAGCCCACCTAAAACATTCAGACAAAAATGTCATTAAAAAAAGAGTTGAAAATGGAAGGAAAAAAGCAATTGTTAAACCCATACGACCCCCAAAATATATATATATAGGTCTTAAATAAAGTGCCTTTTGACCATATGATGCCACATACACCAAGAAAGTGCATGACACCTTGCTTGCACCACTACACCTTGCCACTTGCTATGTATCTTATGCATGACGGATACCCTTTGGACTTTCACCTTCTATGCATTTCTACCTTACAGCTTTGTACCAATTGACCTTAGGAAAATACAAACACTACTAGACCTAAGGTTTATGCTCACCCATTTACAAAATACATAGAATTCAAGATTAAGATTTCAACATGCCTGTGATTGTGATTCTACTTTGAATGTGATTGTGACTTGCTAGTTCCATTGATAAACTATGTCTTTCTATCGTACATGAAGTAGACATATATTCTATGGGATCAATCCATTATGACATAGAAGCATGAGCTGCTCTCATGAAAAGGGGGGGAGGATTTTGTCGTATGCCGTGACCCCATTGTGAGCCCTAGTCCAAGGACATGTCAGGCACAAGCTACGTAGGTCTTTCCAAGCCTTAGGTGTCGGTGTCTGTCCCTTAACCCACTTGGAAAAGAGTCGCATGTAGGTCATCCTAGCATACGAGTCAATAGCAAGCATTATAGAAGCATGTAGGAAGCATGGGCTTAGGCTAGCCATGGCCAGCCTTAGGTGGGCTCTCACAAAAGACAACTAGCCACCAAAGGGGCCAGCACTTGGGCCTTGGCTGAGTGGCCAGCCCATAGGCCTGTTGGCCAGCAGTAGAAGCCCATATGGGCCAGTCGGCCAGCAGCAGAAGCATGTGCAGCCACACATGTGAATCAATTGCATAAAATGCTATTTTTCAGCAAGTCGTGGACATGTAAAACAGACCAACAGCAGCATATGCAAACCGACTTGCAGCCTGTGCTCATATATAAGCAGCCCCTCAGTCCCTTGCATAAATCATCGCATTCTCTCATATTTTCAGCAGCAGAAACATGTGTGCTTGAGTCCTAAGGTTTGTACATACATATTTTCAGCAAAGCACCTCATTGTGCTTCAGCCCAAGGCATCCCGAAGTCCTCTTAGACATTCAGCCTTCAGTCTTGCATCTCCCTCAGCAGATCTGGGTGTGCATAGTTGCTTCAAAGTTGTCTTCAGTCCGCTTGATGGTTCAGCCGACATTTCGTCTACCTCATCCTTGCATTTGGCATTCCTCAGTCAACCATCATCAGTGAGTTTTCTGCATTGTAAAGAAAGTTCTTCAAAGCACTAAAGTAAATACTCATGCTTGCGGGAGGGGCCCCTTAAGTGGGTAGTTGGGACCCAATCTCGTGTCAGCTCTCTATCTCTACAGCTCTATCATTTGTATTAAAGATTAAAGTGGATTGCTTCATGCTCGCAGCTCACTAGCTGAGGTATGGAAGGTCAAGGAAGCCAAACGTAGGGTTGAAGAAGAACGGCGTCCTACAGAACTCGCAGCTCTAGGACATCAACACAAGCTAGATCGGAAAGCCATGCAACTCCAGCATCAGGAGACACAGGCAATGTTACATGCCAATCTGATAGCAACACTTCCCAAATTGGCACTTGGTCCCAATTCCTCCACCACCCCATCCACCACAATCATCCGTGCTCAACCAAACTTCAGTAAGTAATGATGGTAAGTGTGATCATTCCGCAATCACTCACTTCGTACATCAATTTGTTGCATATTTTCCATTAGCTAAGATTGCAGATACTCAAGACAAAGTCCATCTAGCGGCTCCGCATCTTACTAGGGAAGTCATTACCTAGTGGCAACATTGGTCAGGTCTTCATATGGATCCAACCACCGGTACAATGTATTACGTATGGGATACCTTTCTGTCTGACCTCAAAGCCAGATTTCTTCCACCCCAGTACATGACCAATCTCGAGGATGAGTTTTACAAGCTCTTCCAAGATGGAAGCCCAATGTTGGCCTATTCCAACAAGGGCATTACCATGGCACAGTAGTTGGGGAAGTCAGAAAAGGAGAAGCTGAAACAATTTCTCACGGGACAAACATCTGGTTTCCTGTACAACATTTCAAGCCCTAATGTTGAACGAAGGCAAGCCCAAGCAAGCCTAGACAAGCCCCAAATGCCAGCACAGCAACAATCATCATCCGAGTCGGGTAAGGGAGCATACAACAGCAAAGACATTAAGGACAATAAGGAGGAGTCTCACAGCAACTTAGGCGGTAAGGAAAACACAAAGGCAAAACCCAAGAAGACGTCTTAGGAGAAGACCAAGGAGGGCATTGCTAGAGGTTATCTCCAGGTTGAAGAGCAAAAGCGGTACCAAGTAGAGAACCGATGTTTCTTCTACCATCATGTGGGCCATGTTAAGAAGGATTGTACCAGGTGGCGAGAAAAATATCTAGAACCAAATGAAAGTAAGTATGTGTGCTATACGAAGGAACTACACCAAGAAGATGAAAAATTAGAAGCTTAATATAAAAAGATTGAATTGAACAGCTTCAAGAAAACCTAGGAATTCCTATGCCAAAAAAAGAAATCATTATTGGTCTTGAAAATCAATCTCAAGAAACCATGAGAGAAGATATGAAATAAATATCCCAAATCTTAGAGAATTTTTAAGATAATCAAATCATGAAAAGACTCATGAACTTTAAAGTATTGACATTTAAAAAGATTATAAGAGTGAGAGTTACTCACTTAGACTCCAGAGAAATAAGGTGAGCCCTTGAGAAAATTAAACTAATGAAATCTCAAAATTAAGACCCAAGAAAAAGATGAAGACATTGAGAAAAAGAGAAGAATAAACTTAGAAACCTTGAACCCAAAAATCTCATACCTTGAGATCTTTTGAGAAACTTTAGAAGTTGAAGAAAATAGAGAAGGATCCAAACTAATGGAAAACCTTAGAAATAGATTTCCCTTTTGGACTCTTGAAAAAGTTAAAACAAAGTGTAAGGTGACCTTAGTTCAAAATTCTAAAAAGGAATCTAAGGTTAGAAACCTTAAAGATTGAAAAGCTTGAAGTGACAAGAGAGTTGGAAAGGAAAGAAAATCCAAAACTAAGCTAACTTTTGAGTCGTATATAAGTTTGGGCTAACCATTAAAAGGTTTAAATGAAAGAGTAAGGGCTCTAGAAGAGTCATGACTCTATGCCCATGTGATGAGGTGCCCTCGGAATATAAAAATATATATATTTAACTCTCCACCACCCTCTCCTATAAATTAAGGGGGCCCTCTCTTTACTCGGGCATATTTGCTAATCTTCCCTACCTGTGAGATGCTTCTCTCTCTCTTTCTCTCTCTCCTTCTCTTACTTTCTATTGGTGCATGTGTTGGTGCTAATCTTCCCAGCCACCTGCGAGATGCTTCTCTCTCTCCTCCTCTTACTCTCAAAATTAAAACCCAGGAAAAAGATGGAAACATTGAAAAAAAGGGAAGAATAAATTTTAGTTTTCAAAAACCTTGAACCTCTTGACTTTTTAGTATAAAAGGAAGCAAGCCACATTAGGGACACTTGGATAACCCCAGCGCAGCCCTTGCCCGTCAAGATGCAGTATTATCGGGATCACTTCCTTAGGCTCACTGAGGATGGGTTCATACAGAGACCAGGCTACATGGATATATTTATGTCTCATGCCATGAGGATTGCCGTTGGTCAGCTCCGAGTTTCATCCCATTCCCTAGAGATCAAGGCCCACAGAGTAGCAAGGATACCCATGGAGGATAGGATTTGCAGATTATGCAGCAAAGAGGTGGAGTTTGAGGAGCATTATGTATGCCGATGCTCAGTCTGCTATGAGATCAAAGAGAGATACCATTGCCTTTTCAGAGAGCGGTTTGGTCCTATTAGCCGTATCATGGATTATCCAGACCAGAGATGCTTGCGCTTGTTCTTGCTGGAGCTATGACAACACACACAGAGCCTCCTCAAAGCACAAACCTCACAAGCTAGTTCAGCCCAGGCTGCCCAGCTCAGGATCACCAACTTCTTCTAGCCCCAGCATGCTATACCTACTCCACCAACAGATCCAGCACTTAATCAAACAAGGACAGTATCCAAGAGCAAATGGGTCACTCTACCGCGAGCCACAATGCTCCGAGACGACCTCGGCCCCTGGACCACGACCACCACCAATCCATCAGGCCCAAATCGATGTTATCCTTACACGTCACTGACACACGATGGAGACCTCTTCTTCTCAGCCTCTCTTCACTATAAAAATCTGTGGCCACCCTCTTCTGCCCGATGATGGATCTCCTCCATGGACCCCTCCCCTCCATAGATTCGGGATAGAGTGAATTATGATCATTCTTTTATACTTTATAGCATGCTCCCCAATTTGTTCTATGCATTTACCTAGCACTTAGCTTCAGTTACTGAGTTTCCAGTTTCAGTTTAAGTTTTGTTTCAGTTTTCCATGATGATGATATTCCATGGATACTTGTAATCATCTTTTGTCTCATAGGCCCGAAGGTAAGACATAAATATAACTCTCTCTCTCTCTCTCTCTCTCTCTCTCTCTCTCTCTCTCAGATTTGACATTCCCAGCTCATAGCTCATCGTTGTTTTCTTTTGTACCATGATGAGTTTCCATGGACAGTTTTGTATCACCCCAGTGAGATAGCTATGTTTATGTTTTATTTTCCATTCCATGATGAGATATGCCATGGATATTATTGTATCACTTTGGTCTCATAGGCCCATTGGGTCTTTAGTAGACGCTTGATATCTCTCTCTCTCTCTCTCTCTCTCTCTCTCTCTCTCTCTCTCTCTCTCTCTCTCTCTATATATATATATATATATATATATATATATATATATATATATATATATATATATATATATGTATGGGGCAGTACTAGAGGACATGATGAGCTCTATGGCAAAGAGGATGGGAAACAGAGCATCAAGCCAGGCAGGCTTCAAGAGAAACTTCTCCACGCTGGACCATATCTTTACTTTACGGGCCATCATAGAGGAGGCGAGGTCCTCAAAGAGACGTGTGTATTGCTGCTTTGTGGATTTCCGTAAAGCCTTTGACTCTGTTCCGCGATCTCATCCGATAGGACGCTTGCAGGATCTCCAATTCTCACATGAGATGATATGGGGTGTGATGGCACTGTATGAGGCAATACTCGGACGAGCACGTGCACCCGGTGGGACCTCGGGAGATATATGTAGCACTATTGGGGTTAAGCAAGGCTGCCCACTCTCACCTACACTCTTTGGCCTGTACATTGATGAGATCGCAATATTTGTAGATAGTTTCGGAGGTAGAGGTTCACCATTGGCTCAGACAGTAGTGCCCATATTGCTATATGCTAACGACATTGTCTTGATCTCAAATTCAGCCGAGGGTTTACAGAAACACTTAAATGCATTGGACAGATTTGCAAGGAGAGAGACCTTACGGTCAATTTGGGCAAAACCAAGGTTATGGTCTTCAACACATCTTATGCAGTCACCTCACGATTTTCTCACATACAGAGATGGCCCAGTGGATATTGTGCAGAAGTATGTGTATCTAGTAGTCACTTTTACAGGCCCTTTGTTCTGCATGACCACAACTGCCACTGACCGACTTGCGAGGGGGCACACCTCCCTAGCCCGTATGGGGGGAGAGTGTTTCCAGGCACATTTCCAGGAACCTCGCACTAAGTGCTAGCTCTTTGATACTCTAGTATACGACCAGCGGCCATGTATGGTGCAGCCTTTTGGGGGCCAAGCCTAGGGAAGGATCACTAGAGGAGCATAGAGAGGCTATAAGTGATGATGTTGTCATGCATGATTACAAGTAAGCCATCTGTACCACATGACATTCTACATGCACAGTTTGGGGTGGTCCTAGGGCCCACTGGTTACAGATGCCCTTTTTCACACCGTCACTTATATTCAGCATGTATACACGCTTGATAGAGATCGCCTCCCACGACTAGCACTAGACTCTAGAGTCCTGTATGCAATTATACGGTGTGAGGGAGAGGGAGCGATTGAGACGAGCCGGACTGCCCTCCTCCTCAGCGACACGGCCACCACCATTACCAACACACGCATGGTACTCTGAGGTAGTCAAGGGGTTTCATGCACATGGCATACAAATGGACCATCTCCCCCCATTTCAGTATAGCTTGGATTCCCCATACCTTGATCTCTCACGACAGGAGATCAACCGGATCATCCAATTAGATCTACTCGGGCTACACATACACCAGACATTGGTGTCTCCGTCAGAGATTGATAAGTGTGAGTTCTACAGAGATCACTTCTTGAGACTCTTTGAGGATGGATTCTTTGAGATCCCAGGATACATACAGATACACATGTCGCATGCTATGCGTATCACGATCGGCCAACTCAGGGTATCCTCCCACCGCCTCAGAGTAGAGCTGAGGATATCCCACATGAGGAGGAGACATGCACAGTATGCATCCCAGGAGCAGTAGAGGATGAGGCCCATTATATGTTCAGTTGCCCGGCTTACTATAAGATACGGGGGAGATTCCACTGCCTCTTCCGAGAGAGGGATTCGAACCACTCACATGGGTGATACAGTTTGAGGATCAGAGGTGTTTGGGCTGTACTTGATTTAGCTCAGACGACACAAGGATGTAGTGTTGAGGCAGCATGCCTCTTCCGAGAGGGATTCGAACCACTCACACGGGTGATATAGTTTGAGGATCAAAGGTGTTTGGGCATGTACTTGATGGAGCTCAGACGACATAGGGATGTACTGTTGAGGCAACATGCTGAGAGACAGCCCCGGCTCCGACAAGACACCTCACAGAGAGCCATCACAGATTTCTTTGTGGTACACACATCCACATTGGAATCCATTGCCCACACCAGTTCCTCTATTACAACATCAAAGCCCACCACCCGTACCCACGCTCTAGCTCCACACCCCAAAGGAGTTCTTAGTGGCAAGAGAGCTCGATCCAATCTGCGAGCCAAACGTCCCTGACCCAGAGCATCAGGACCCTCCACACAGAGACAAATTCGTGAGGTTCTCCGCCAACATGACACGCTCCCATCACAAAGGCTTGACATTCACTCCACCATCAGATTAGTTCTGGCCGAGGCGGGTATCATCATTAGCTGATCATAGCATATCTCACTCTACACAGGATCATATGTTGATCACATGTACTGTCAAATGTTTTCATTTTACTTTTTCTTTCAGTTTTCCATGGCTCAGTATATCCATGGTACCATTGTATTACTTTTGGTCTCATAGGCCCTTGGGGTCTTTTGCCGACTATGCCACACAGAGGTTGAGACGGAGGAGCATTACATATGCTGCTGCTCAGTATACTATGAGATCTGCGAAGATTTCACTGTCTATTTCGTGAGGGATTGGGTCCACTCTCCAGGATCGTTGACTTCTAGGACCAGCGTTGCATGGGCCTCTTCCTACTTGAGCTCTGCAGACACAGGGACACCTTCTTGAGAGAGCCTCCGCCCCAGCCACCCCGCCCCCTCCCTCACTAGCCAACCATCACCAGTTTCTTCCGGACCCAGGAGGTGGAGGACACCGACATAGTGGATCTTGTGGACCCTCCACGAGCTGCTCTGGACCTACCTCGCCCGAGAGGAGTTACCTCGGACCGAGCCTCTGCACTCCAGTGTGCCCAACGCCCTCGGCCCCCCCGTCGGCCACGATCACCTCATCAACTCCAAATCCAGGACATGCTCCACCGCCATCGAGCTACCTTTCCACGGGACATAGCTGAGGGAGACCTCTCGGCCGTACTCATTAGCCCCATGCTTGATATTTTGGAGAGTGGTATACCATCTACTCGAAGTTGATGTTGCTCTCATGTTTCTATGTTCTTAGTATTCCATGATGAGTTTCCATGGAGAGTTTTGTATCACCCCAGTGAGATAGCTATGTTTATGTTTTCTTTCTGTTTTATTTTCCATTCCATGATGAGATATGCCATGGACATTATTGTATCACTTTGGTCTCATAGGTACATTGGGTCTTTAGTAGACGCTTAATCTCTCTCTCTCTCTCTCTCTCTCTCTCTCTCTCTCTCTCTCTCTCTCGGCTATGGGAGCTCCCTCAGCAGGGGTACTCCCGATTAGCATTGACCTCATCCATATAGTTGGCAGAGGATGGAGATACTCATTGCTGGTAGTAGGTACGCTCATATGAGATCATGGTTTGACCTACATGGTTTGCGGATAGAGGCACTACCACCCTTTCAGTACAGTCTGGATTGTACATTTTTGGATCTCACCCGCTCATAGCAAAACCACGTGATCAGGATGGGTATCATCAGAGTGGACACAGAGAGGACATGGACTAGCCCCCTTGAGCCCTTAGGCACGAAAATGGCTCATTACAAGAGCCATTTTCTACACCTCTCACCATATGATTTTATCACCTGCCCGGCATACATGGATGTACACCTATCACATGGGATACGTTGTGCCATTGGACAGATCCGGACCAGCTGCGGATTGAGACAGGGCAATATGTGCATCAGATCTTGGATGACCACATTTGTCAGCTATGCTACCAGGAGGTAGAGACAGAGGAACACTACATTTGCCGATGTACATTCTATTATGAGATCCGAGCGAGATATCACTACCTCTTCCGCGAGAGGGTTCTGGGACGTTACACAGGGTCATGGAGTTTGAGGATCAGAGATGCCTAGGATTGTTTCTACTTGAGCTCAGGAGACACAGAGAGACCCTCTTGGCAGACAGGAGGCTGAGCCATGATGTACCTAGACAGAGGACCCTAACAGATTTCTTCGGCACCAGCACCAGCAACCCAGCCCACACACCTCCTGATGCCTCCTCCATTGGGCTATCAGGGCACCAACCACGCTCCCAGGGAGTCACCACTGATAGAGCAGTTATCTTATGTCGTGCTCGTCGGCCACGCCCACCAGGATCCCGACCACGGCATCCTCACCATCGCCAGATCAAAGCCATTATTGGTCGGCATTGGAGGCGCCTACCTCGCTTCTACGACCTCTCCATTCTAGACAGCCCCATGGCGGAGATACTTGATCTAAGGAGAGGGCAACGCTTCAACTAATCAGCATACATGGATCTACCTGATATACATTTTTCAGTATTTTCCAGTATTTTCTACTCAATATCATCTCGGAGTCTTACAGTTCTGTTCTTATAACTGTAGGGCAATCAGTTTATTGTACTTTTTAGTCTCATTTAGTTGTTCTCTTTGATGAGACACCAACTTCACATGTACTCTCAGTTTTGGTCTCATAGGACATTATGGCCTCTTAGAGACCTTAATATATCATTTCATTTCTCTCTCTCTCTTGCACGTTTTTGGTGAAGCACATCACTCCCTGCCTCAAAATCTGCAAATCGACATTCACTCAACTGCTCTCCTTGCTGCCGTGCAGTTGCCGACTTGATGTACCCGACTGATTTTGTAGTGTACTTGTTGTACCGGCTGCCATACCCGCCCACTATTCCCTACTGTACTTGCTGTCATACAGACTGCACCTACTGTACTTGCTCAAAACCCTACTGTACCTGTTGTGCTTACAGTATTACTTGCTGAAAACCCTACTGTACCTGCTGTACTTTCAGTATTTCTTGTTGCACCAGCTGTTGTACTAGCTGTACCAGCTGTACATCTTGTTGTACTTGCTGAATATCACATTACATCTACTATACCTGATGTATTTGCTGTGTGTACCTGTTTGAGTACCTGCTATTGGAAACCGCATACCAATAAACCTGTTTGTCTACATGTACCTGTTTGTGTACTCGTACATGGAAAGCTTGAGGCATGGTTTCTGGAAGGGTGTGAGCCAGGCTCTAGTACGAGAGCGCCTGTTTATCAAATTTTCCAAAATCTTCTAAGTGTTTTCAATTCTAAAGGAAAATTCCTATTATAGTACATAAAAAATTATTTGCTTTAGCAAAAAACAATGTCGTGTTCACTCCCCTCCAAGTGTATGAGACTGGTGGCTACTTTGACTCATTCCACAAGTTCGACATTGACAATCTACTCTGACACCACTTTTGTTTGAATAACTTGTCTTCATATTTGCGTTTGCATTGAATTCTCTTGCTGGAAAGCCCCTTGGAATCTTGTACACAAATTGTGTTAGGGTAGGGTTGCACAGAAACAGAGACACAAAGAGGAACACAGCAGCAAGCACACTCAAGAGAGGGAGATGGTGATTGATGCGCACACTAAGAAGATGGGATACAATGTGTGGAGCAAGAGAGTTGACTCCACAATATCAAAATACAAATAAATGTGGTGTCCTTTCACACCTAATATCTAAGGGGAAAAACCCAAAGGGAGAAAAGTGCCCTTGGTTACCCATGTTCACATGTGGCACTACTCATAGCATGTTGAGATAGCACCTAGCGCGCCTGGCCGTGGTGCTCAACAAGCTACAGTACCCACTCCTCCCTCATAGGAGCAGAAGAGATGGGATACTCGTGATGCCCAAGCAATGGCATTGATTGATTTGTCAGTAAATTGATCAATCATACCGCATATTCGGTCTTGCAGGACCTCACAGCGAGCTTGGGATGTACTTGAAACCATGTATCAAGCAAAGAATGAGGCTAGGGTTGCATTTCTCAAGAAAGAGCTTGAGAACTTGGACATGAATGAAGGTGATAGTATGGCTGATCATCTTATGAAGATCCAGGATCTTCGGGAGTAGCTACTCAATATTGATGAGGTCATTTCCGAGAAGGAGTTGGTTTCCAGGACACTATCATCTTTGCCAGAAATCTACTTGAACTTCCACACATCGCTCACTCTATCTATGCAAGGAAACCCGGAACCAATCTTGTTTGAAGAGTTGGTTGGTTTGTTACTACAAGAGGAGCAGAATCGGAAGAACAAATTTTCCTGCATGCGTGGCAGTGATGGGGCTTTTACTGCCCAAGACAAGGGCAAGGGAAAAGCCAAACACAGTTTTCAGCCAAGGCAGATTCGGGATAACCTTCACAAAAGGCTAAAAATGATGCAAGCAAGCCCAAGAAAAAGGGCAAATGTCACTACTGCAAGAAGCTAGGTCATTACTTGAATGAGTGCAAAAAGAGGCTTACAAAGGAGAAGAAAAAGGAAAGTGGCATGGTTGGAGCATATGTCTCTCACAATGTCAATGAAAAACGCGACACATGGTACTTTGACATTGGTGCTTCTAAACACATTACCTCAAGGAGGGATTTGTTTAAGAAGCTTATGGCTGCCCCTGAAGGAAAGTGGGTAACATGTGCAAACAATTCTTCTTATCCAGTTCAGGGTGTTGGTGAGGTGATCTTCACAATAGCAGATGGTGCAGAATTATGTCTTCTAGATGTATTGTATGTGCCAAGGATTAAGAACTTCTTGCTGTCCGTCTCATCTTTTGCTAAACGAGGATATGCAATGAACTTTGAGGACAACAAATGCACAGTGAAAGACCGTGAAGGTGGCTATGCATTGATCACTTCCGGCACATTGTACCATGGGTTATTTCAGCTTGACAGGTTTAACAGGAGAGAGCATGATGCTCATGTGGTTACCACTCTTACACCTGCCATGCACGAGGCAAAATTATGGCATGCCAGGTTTGGGCATGTGAATTATGGCAATTTGATGCTATTGCAAAGGCATAAAATGGTACAGGATATGCCTCATGTAGAGCTGCCACCAAAACATGTATGTGAAGACCCAAGGGTGCATATTGGGTAAGATGCACAGAATTTGTGAGACAATCCTTTGCCTTTAACATGCATCTAGCCATTTCCATCAAAGACCTGTTCTTTCTCTCAGCAACACCATTTTGTTGAGGAGAATATGGCATCGTGCATTGATGCTTTATACCTTTTTCTGCCATAAATGCTTTGAAAGCAATGGACATGTATTCCCCCCCTCAATCTCTGTACAAAGGGTCTGCACTTTGCAACCTGTTTGATTTTCGGCTTGTGCCACAAAATGCTGAAAACATGCAAATACATGAGATTCTGCCTTCAAGGGATACACCCAAGCAAATTTCGAGTAGTAATCGATAAAGGTTACAAAGTATAGATGCTTTCCAAAAGATGGTGTCTGCATAGGACCCCACACAGCACTGTGCACAAGCTGTAATTTCCGAACAGCCCTTGTTGATCCATCTTTTGGGAATGCATTTATGTGCATCTTACCCAATATGCACCCTTCACATACATGTTTTCATGGCAGCTCTACATAAGGCATATCTTCTACCATTTTATGCCTTTGCAAGAGCATCAAATGGCCATAATTCACATGCCCAAACCTAGCATGCCACAATTCTGCCTTGTGCATGGCAGGTGTAAGAGTGGTAACATCATGCTCTCTCCTGTCAAACTTGTGAAGCTGATATAACCCATGGTACAATGTGCCGGAAGTGACCAATGCATAGCCACCTTCACGGTCTTTCATTGTGCATCTATCATCCTCAAAGTTCACTGCATATCCTCTTTTAGCAAAAGAGGAGATGGACAGCAAGTTCTTCTTAATCCCTAGCACATACAATACATCTGGAAGACATAATTATGCACCATCTGCTATTTTGAGGATCACCTCATCAACACCCTGAACTGGAAAAGAAGAATTGTTTGCACATGTTACCCGCTTGCCTTCAAGGGCAGCCATAAGCTTCTTAAACAAATCCCTCTACAAGGTAATGTGTTTAGAAGCACCAATGTCAAAGTACCATGTGTTGTGCCTTTCATTGACATTGAGAGACATATGCTCCAATGATGCATCATAACTGCAAGTAAGAAAAGTTCACTCATCCTACACAAGATTTACTGATGCATCATCTTTTCCTATAGGTGATGAAGAATCTACAACCATGCCGCTTTCCTTTTTCTTCTCCTCTGTAGGCCTTTTCCTACACTCATTCAAGTAATGACCTAGCTTCTTGCAGTAGTGACATTTGCCCTTTTCCTTGGGCTTGCCTACATCATTTTTAGCCTTTTGTGAAGGTTGATTTGGGGCTGTCCCAAATCAGCCTTTGGCTGAAAACTGTGTTTGGCTTTTCCCTTGCCCTTGTCTTGGGCAACAAAAGCCCCATCACTGCCACGCATGTTGGAAGATTTGTTCTTCCGAATCTGCTCCTCTTTGAAAGAGTGCACAGAGCGGAAGCAAAGGGGGACTAGAGTGTGCTCAATAGAGAGTGCAAGAGAGAGAGAGAGATATGGAGCAACTATGTTGAATATACTGAAGCAAAACAGTCCCAAGCAAGGGACACTAGAAGTCTCATAAGTGAGGGAGCAAAATATGTACAAGACTGAATGAGAAGTGAGAGGCCAGCCCCACCTATTTATAGGTGGGGAGAGCTGGCCGACTGGAGCTGAATAAGCTGGCCGACTGGAAAAATACCAAATGGGTTGGAAAAAATCCCAGAAAAATATGTAAAATAGGGGTGGCTAGCCCACAATCAAGGTCCATGCAAAAGGTACCAAAAGGACACCAGAAATGGGTAGAAACTAGGGATGAATGTGCTAACACCCTCTCTCAGCACCAGATGCAGTGACCACAGACTCCTCAAATGCAGTGGCAACAAGAGAAACAAACTCCTCAGATGCAGTGAGCAAAACTAGCCCACTATCCTTCGCTGCAAGAATATCTCCAAAAGAAGTATCCACAAGACCACTGGTTGCATAGCACCCAGAAGTAGAAACCATCTGTCGATCACTGGCATCACCATACAGGTCACAAAGCAACTGCCACACATAGAAAGTAGAAGCATCATCAGGAGCATAGATGAAGTGTCGAAGAACCGAATCCTGACAATTCAGGAGGAGAAAGCCATAGATATATCCGTCGGTCTTCCTCCACCGACACACATCCTCCGCAAAGACAAGGTCCGGCAAGCACCAATTCTTGTACGAGAGAAACTCCATCAAACCATACTCCCTGAGAACAGAAGTAACCTGACACTTCCATGACTGAAAGTTACCACCATCCAACTTGTCTGCCTCATCTAGGAGATAACAAGAAAGTGGTGTGGGAGCCAAATCTGAAGCTGTCATCATTGATCCAACCAATAGGACCAAACCTCACAAGATAAAAAACTATCCAAATCAGAAAACGCTGATGTAGGTCCCTTCCTCCCACCAAAACACAGCCCTAAGAGGCTGGTGTCACGTGCACACGTTAATCCGCTGCCACATAGACATGACTATTCCTTACAGCCGCCTTATGGGCAAAGTTAGAGGTCGTATATGGGCAGTTTGGAGCCAATTTGGTGGCTCTATAGGTGCCCGGAGGTGCCCAGGACATGTACCAATGGTTGGGACATATTATAAACACAATATGAACACATTTTATGACATTTTTTATGACTTTTTATGGCCTGAAAAGTGAAAACCGACCTGATTACGACTTGCTATCACTTTCCTATATAAAGGCAAGTCATGGATCATTCATAATCATTCAGAGACAAAGATTGCAGAGCCAAGACCAAGAACATGCAGTCTAACAGTTTGGATCAACGAAGTACTTCTCCAAATCAACGTTTTCCATTAACGCACAGTGGAGAACAGTAAGCATAAGTTCATTCATAGCATTCATACTCTAGATCTACATTGGATCTATGACAATCATTGTAATTACTCATTCATTCAGTAATATATAGTGGGATTAGGTTAGGTAAAGAGTCTCTCTCTTCTCCTTCTCTCTACTCTATGTCATGAGCATGTGATTAGCATTAATCTTTATTGCTTTGCATTAATCATCATTTAAGCATGCTTCCGCATAGTAGTCATGTTACATTGGTATCAGAGCATCTAGGTCTATCCTAGGTAGGAGTTGTGTATGCTGAATTAGGGTTTGTAAAATTAGGGTTTGCATGCAAAATTACGGTTTGTATTTTTGCAGTAAATCAACGTTTTTGGCATCAATTTTTGCCCAATTTCAGCATAGCATAGTGCTAGAAAGTCTAGATTTCAGCCTAGTATGATCCTAGGGAGTCTAGCATGCATGTAGAAGCCTAGAATTAGGGTTTTTGGACTAATTTCTACATAAAAACAGCAAGCAGCTCTTCATGGATTCCTATCAATACGACGACCTTAGCAAAGCGAGCATGGAGTATCTTCAGTCTGAGGTGGAGTATTGCAAGAATGAAATTTCTTGTTTGCACGAAGTGGAAAAGAAGTACGGAATCGAATTCAAAGATCATTATTTGGAGAAACAGTTGATAGAATGCCAACATGAGATTCAAGCAAGACAGGCAGCAAGTACCACGGTGAGTCCACCCATGGAGGAAGCTCAAATAGAGGACGCAAGTGTGGTGAAGTACAAGGACCAAAGACAAAGAGATACCATAGAGACACAAGACACAGTGTTGGATCCACAGGTCGAGGTCAACCAAGAACCACAATTGTCTAGTTATGCAGAGCCAACAACAGTCCCCGAGCCAATCTTCGAGGTCATCACAATCTCCAAAGTTCCAACATTTCTCTCTGAGTCAAAATCAATTTCCGAAGATCCAGAGAAGCTAGAAGTGGAATCTGAAGCAGAAGCAGATCCAATACCAGAAGTCATCACAGTTTCCCAGTCTCAAGCATGTCTCTCCAAATCCATTGAGGAGAAGAATGAGATTTCAACAGTTCTCTCCAAATGCATCGAGAAAGAGGAGGAAGTTCCAGCAATTCTCTCCAAATCCATTGAGAAGGAGGATGAGTTAAGTGTTTCAGTAGTTCCAGAGGAGGTAGATCTCTCCAAATCCTATTCGGAGGAGGATGAGGTCAACCCCACAGTTTCCATGGAGTTTACCGTGCCAGCAGAGCATCCTAAGTTAGAGGGGCCAGTTCCAACGCCTGCAGTTTCCAAGGAGGCAATGGCAAAGACATCCAAGAAGCAAGCAGATTTGGTAGCCGTGCTACCTAAGTCAGTTTCAAAGATTGTGTGGGTGCCTCCACAACAACAAAGTTCCCACATTTTCGAGGACCCATACGGGAGTAGAGCAAAGGCGCATCATGTGCCCCAGTGCTCCAAGTTCAGCAGGAGGGAATGTTACGTGCACACGTTAATCTGGTGCCACGTAGACATGACTATTCCTCACAGCCGCCTTAAGGGCAAAGTTAGAGGTCGTATATGGGCAGTTTGGAGCCAATTTGGTGGCCCTATAGGTGCCCGGAGGTGCCCACGACATGTACCAATGGTTGGGACATATTATGGACACAATATGAACACATTTTATGACATTTTTTATGACTTTTTATGGCCTGAAAAGTGAAAACCGACCTGATTACGACTTGCTATCACTTTCCTATATAAAGGCAAGTCATGGATCATTCATAATCATTCAGAGACAGAGATTGCAGAGCCAAGACCAAGGACATGCAGTCTAACAGTTTGGATCAGCCAAGTACATCTCCAAATCAGCGTTTTCCATTAACACACAGTGGGGAACAGTAAGCATAAGTTCATTCATAGCGTTCATAGTCTAGATCTACATTGGATCTATGACAATCATTGTAATTACTCATTCATTCAGTAATATATAGTAGGAGTAGGTTAGGTAAAGAGTCTCTCTCCTCCTCCTCTCTACTCTATGTCATGAGCATGTGATTAGCGTTAATCTTTATTGCTTTGCGTTAATCATCATTTAAGCACGCTTCCGCATAGTAGTCATGTTACAGCTGGACAGCACCTGAAAATCCTCTTGTAGCAAAAAACGCAGAAGCTTCTGTCAACTGTACCTCCAACCTTGAGGCCACTAGAAGAGGGAAGCAAAAAATGCAGATTTGATAAAGAGAGAAAAGGCAGCCACACAGAGCCTAGGAATATGCTGTAAGAGGAAAAGGCATCAACTAGGATTGTAGCTTGGGCTCTCCTCAAGAAAAAAACGCACAATCTCAAAAGAAGAAGTGTCCTCAGGTACCAAGGGTGCCACCAAAGCCCGAACCACTAGAACCCCCCTCTGCACAAGGGAATGACCACCGGAGAGGAAAACGCAGCAAGGAAGGGCTGCTGTCCTGAAAAAACAGGCCGCCTATATCCAAACTCCACGTGGAATGAAACGCTGCTCAGAAAATTACCTGATGGCTGCAAGTGGTGAAGCCAATCTGAAGAGGAAGTGATCAGCAGCAGATGCTGTCCAAAAAATGCAACAACAAAGAGGCTGCAAATCTGAGAAAAAACGCAGAGGAGAGGGTGCTCAAATAGGGCTGAATCTGGGGCAGCAGAGGAGTCGCTGAACCGGGAGCGATGATACCATGAAAGAGTGCACAGAGCGGAAGCAAAGGGGCACTAGAGTGTGCTGAATAGAGAGTGCAAAAGAGAGAGAGATATATGGAGCAACTATGCTGAATATACTGAAGCAAAACAGTCCCAAGCAAGAGACACTAGAAGTCTCATAAGTGAGGGAGCAAAATATGTACAAGACTGAATGAAAAGTGAGAGGCCAGCCCCACCTATTTATAGGTGGGGAGAGCTGGCCGACTCGAGCTGAATAAGCTGGCCGACTAGGAAAATACCAAATGGGCTGGGAAAAATCCCAGAAAAATATGTAAAATAGGGGTGGCCAGCCCACAATCAAGAGCCTTGCAAAAGGGACCAAAAGGACACCAGAAACTGGGGATGAATGTGCTAACACTCTTATAGTAACAAACCAACCAACTCTTCAAACAAGATTGGTTCCGGGTTTCCCCGCATAGATAGAGTGAGCGATGTGTGGAAGTTCAAGTAGGTTTCTGGCAAAGATGATAGTGTCTTGGAAACCAACTTCTTTTCGGAAATGACCTCATCAATATTGAGCAACTACTCCCGAAGATCCTGGATCTTCGTAAGATGATCAGATGCAACCCTAGCCTCATTCTTTGCCTGATACATGGTTTCAAGTAGGTATGATTGATCGCTTTATTGACAAAGCAATCAAAGCCATCACTTGGGCATCGCGAGTATGCCATCTCTTCTGCTCCTGAGAGAATTGGCCACAAGTAGATTATGGACCATGAAACTCCATAGGGAGTAATTACTGCCATCCAATTCGTCCTCTTGGGACGAAACCCCGAATATATCGGTCGTATTTCCAGCCATGTGCTGAAATCTCTTGCAAGGGAGTGCAATGCTAGGCAACCACAAAGTCTTGTGCAAATGTTTTGCCCCGAATACAAGGCTACATATAAGCAATGCTGAAAATCCCCAAATTTCTGAGCACCAATGGACTGATTTATGTGTCAATTGCACATAATGCACAAAAGCCCCAAAAATCTATGTACCAATGAGCTTTAATTTTGCGATTAAGCACTAATTTTATAAAAGCCCCAAATTTCTCTGTGTCCTATAACTGCAATTGTGCAACTAGCCACAAATTCTGAAAAATCCCCAAATTTTCTTTGTGTCCTGCACCCTAATGCTGCCCTGCACTATTGCCTGCACTTGATTTTTGCAATGAAATGTTGGCATGCAATGGTGGGAGGTGCAGGTCAGTATTGTGACACTACAAACGAAACTGGCGGGAGCTTCTGTTGTTGCCAGTGGAGCAGACGGCGGAACCGGCAGGAGTTGCTACTGGTATAAAGGGCGCTGCTAACGGGCTGCTGCTGCAGGCGCCGGCACTGCTGTGGCAGAAGCTACAAGCCATGAGAGGAGCTGAGACGAAGCGGGACTGCAGCTAGCGGGAGCTGCACGCAAACAGGCGGCGTGGGGAAGATGGCAGCGTGCAGACGGCAAAACAAAGAAGGCGTCAGGTGGAGTCGGTGACCTGCAGACAGCGCCTAAGAGCACGAAGACGGTGACGGCACGAACTGGATGACAGCAAAGTGTGACGGCGTCAGATCGCTGCCTGACAGACGAAACTAGGATGGCAAAATCATCGGACGGAATGGATCGATATTTTGGTTGATCTCCGTCATGTGCCACGTAAGCCCACGGTGTGGCTGAGCACCGCCAAGGGTCGCATGCTGAGGTGCAAGCGCCCCAAGGGGCTGGGCGGTAGTGGAGCCCTCGGCACTAGCACCGCCCGACTTGGAGGCTGAAATGGGCGGCGAAGGGACTGTTGGCGGCTGGACGCGGCAAAGCTCTAGAGCGATAGAAATGCAGAGCTACTAGACAGAA